>NW_011494950.1:6191520-6208770 GCF_000754665.1 Bison bison bison | reverse complement strand
GTCTGCCTGAGTTAATCCACATGGCACAGGAAAGAACTTGGAGATTAGCTTCCCCAGCATAGAAGCCCTCTCCAGAGAGATGCAGGTTCTCCCAGAGCTGATGTGTTTTAGAGTTCCTCAGCATCTGAGAAGCTGGGACTGTGCAAAGCACCACAGGTACCATGGTTTGTAGCTTCACACAGACGGTGTCTTAAATTGCAGCTCCCACAATGCATGGAAGGATGACAGAACATCCCCCCACCTTACAATAGCGCAACCCAACCAGGACCTCATCAGCCAACATCTCTTTTCATCAATCGAAGCCCAATAAATTATTCGGCACTGTTTGGATCACAGGCACACTCATTGAATTCTGCATAGTCTGTAAAAAACAAATAAAACTCTGTAAACCAAACAAACTTTAGGTTAAAGGGTGTCTTTAAAGCACCAACTGAGTTGTTTGAATTTAAATCTTGAATATTGTTATGGCTGTATCCTACTTATTGAAGTCATGAAGACAAAAAACTATTGCCTACACTGAAGCCACTTAAAATTTCTCTCCATTCACTAGCATGTATTGTCTCTAAAATTGTGGTATTCATTCCTAGGCTGCCTTACATTAAGTAGGAAAACTCTACACATTTAAAAATATTTCATTCTGATATCATGCCATGCACAGAAGACACTCAATAACTGTTTTTTTTGGATGAACACTAGCATGAAACCACATCGTCACGTGCAGCTTTAGGCATAGGAAGGGACCAGAGCTGTCCTCTGTTCCTTTTCCCATAGCAGATACTTGCCACAGCAGACGTCTCAAGGCAGGGCTAATATGCCAACTTATTTCCAGAGTTGAGATGGTAGCTCTTCTGTTCAGTCCAAAGAGAGGAAGATGTATGTAGAGCCAGGAACTATGCAGAACTGAACTCCTCAGCCACAGAATTTTGAATCTTCCATGACAAGCTAGAATTTATTTTCTATTCTGTAAAAATTATGCAAAGGAAGATAATTTATTTTTCAGTGGTATATTAATTAGCAAAGTAGATAACAAATCTTGCATGTTTATATTCAATCTTATATCATGCAGTTCAGTCATTTGGACTAAAGGGTTAATTACCATATTAGCTAAGGTCACATGACCGAGAGTTGCCATACATTGTAAAAGAACTCTTCAGTATACAGACTATTGCTTAAAATATATATCTGACCTGTGCTGTGCTGTGCTGTGCTGTGCTAGTTGCTTAGTCGTGTCCAACTCTTTGTGACCCCATGGACAGAGGAGCCTGTGGGCTACAGTCCATGGGGATACTCCAGGCAAGAATACTGGAGTGAATTACGTCTGAGAGGAGATAGCATACTCTGCCAGCATTCAGCATACACAGAAAGTGAAGACAGAGTTATGAAGAGTGTGGCAGGTTGAAGGCAAAAATTAACAGTCCCTTACATTTGTACATTAAAACTCAACATTCAAAAAACTAGGATCATGGCATCTGGTCCCATCACTTCATGGCAAATAGATGGGGAAACAATGGAAATAGTGACAGACTTTATTTTCTTGGGCTCCAAAATCACTACAGATGGTGACTGCAGCCATGAAATTAAAAGACACTTGCTCCTTGGAAGAAAAGCTAAGACCAACATAGATAGCATATTAAAAAGCAGAGACATTATTTTGCCAACAAAGGTCCATGTAGTCAAAGTGATAGTTTTCCAGTAGTCATGTATGGATGTGAGAGTTGGACTGTAAGGAAAGCTGAGCACCAAAGGATTGATGCTTTTGAACTGTGATGTTGGAGAAGACTCTTGAGAGTCCCTTAGACTGGAAGGAGATCCAACCAGTCCATTCTAAAGGAAATCAGTCCTGAATATTCACTGGAATGACTGTTGCTGAAGCTTAAAATCCAATACTTTGGCCACCTGATGTGAAGAACCGACTCATTGGAAAAGACCCTGATGCTGGGAAAGATGGAAGGCAGGAGGAGAAGGGGATGACAGAGGACGAGATGGTTATATGGTATCAACAACTGGATAGACATGAGTTTGAGCAAGCTTCAGGAGTTGGTGATGGACAGGGAAGCCTGGTGTGCTGCATTCCTGAAGTCGCAAAGACTTGGACACAACTGTGACTACACTGAACTGAACTGCATTCATAATATCAAAGTATGATGGTATCGTTTTACTGAAACCTTCTTTCAAATGTATTATTGCAATGTAATGTAAATGTATTATTACAATGTAATAAATTCATTATTACACATTTAGTGTATTATTACACATTTAACTTTACGATCAGGTGAAATTCACTTTGCTTACTATACTTGCATTAAAAAAGTACTCAGTTCAGTTCAGTTCAGTTCAGTCCCTCAGTCGTGTCTGACTCTTTGCGACCCCATGAATCGCAGCACACCAGGCCACCCTGTCCATCACCAACTCTCGGAGTTCACCAGACTCATGTCCATTGAGTCAATGATGCCATCCAGCCATCTCATCCTCTGTCATCCCCTTCTCCTCCTGCCCCCAATCCCTCTCAGCATCAGAGTCTTTTCCAATGTGTCAAATCTTCGCATGAGGTGGCCAAAGTACTGGAGTTTCAGCTTTAGCATCATTCCTTCCATAGAAGTCCCAGGGCTGATTTCCTTTAGAATGGACTGGTTGGATCTCCTTGCAGTCCAAGGGACTGTCAAGAGTCTTTTCCTCAACAGCACTTTATCACCCAGTGGTCATTTCCCCACTAAAAGCTTATATTTCCACATGTAGAAATAGTACTTTCCTTTGACCTAGAAGTAATTGATAACATATAAAATCATCATTTCCACAGTTTATTGTGATCCACACAGTCAAAGGCTTTGGTATAGTCAATAAAGGAGAAATGTTTTTTCTGGAACTCTTGGTTTTTCCATGATCCAGTGGATGTTGGCAATTTGATCTCTGGTTCCTCTGCCTTTTCTAAAACCAGCTTGAACATCTGGAAGTTCATGGTTCAAGTATTGCTGAAGCCTGGCTTGGAGAATTTTGAGCATTACTTTACTAGCGTGTGAGATGAGTGCAATTGTGTAGTAGTTTGAGCATTCTTTGGCATTGCCTTTCTTTGGGATTGGAATGAAAACTGACCTTTTCCAGTCCTGTGGCCACTGCTGAGTTTTCCAAATTTGCTGGCATATTGAGTGCAGCACTTTCACAGCATCATCTTTTGGGATTTGGAATAGCTCAACTGGAATTCCATCACCTCCACTAGCTTTTTGTTTGTAGTGATGCTTTCTAAGGCCCACTTGACTTCACATTCCAGGATGTCTGGCTCTAGGTCAGTGATCACACCATTGTGATTATCTGGGTCATGAAGATCTTTTTTGTATAGTTCTTCTGTGTATTCTTGCCACCTCTTCTTAATATTCTGCTTCTGTTAGGTCCATACCATTTCTGTTCTTTATCGAGCCCATCTTTGCATGAAATGTTCCCTTGGTATCTCTAATTTTCTTGAAGAGATCTCTAGTCTTTCCCATTCTGTTGTTTTCCTCTATTTCTTTCTGAGGAAGACTTTCTTATCTCTCCTTGCTATTCTTTGGAACTCTACATTCGAATGGGAATATCTTTCCTTTTCTCCTTTGCTTTTCGCTTCTCTTCTTTTCAGTTATTTGTAAAGCCTTCCCAGACAGCCTTGCCATTTTGCTTTTTTACATTTCTTTTCCATGGGGATGGTCTTGATCCCTGTCTCCTTTACAATGTCACGAACCTCTGTCCATAGTTCAACAGGTACTCTGTCTATCAGATCTAGTCCCTTAAATTAAAAGACTCTTACTTCTTGGAAGGAAAGTTATGACCAACCTAGATAGCATATTAAAAAGCAGAGATATTACTTTGCCAACAAAGGTCCATCTGATCAAAGCTATGGCTTTTCCAGTAGTCATGTATGGATGTGAGAGTTGGACTGTGAAGAAAGCTGAGTGCTGAAGAATTGATGGTTTTGAACTGTGGTGTTGGAGAAGACTCTTGAGAGTCCCTTGGACTGCAAGGAGATCCAACCAGTCCATCCTAAAGGAGAGCAGTCCTGAGTGTTCATTGGAAGGACTGATGCTGAGGCTGAAACTCCAATACTTTGGCCATTTCGTGGGAAGAGTTGACTCATTGGAAAAGACTCTGATGCTAGGAGGGATTGGGGGCAGGAGGAGAAGGGGACAAAAGAGGATGAGATGGCTGGATGGAATCACCGGCTCAATGCACATGAGTTTGGGCAACTCCGGGAGTTGGTGATGGACAGGGAGGCCTGGCGTGCTGCAATTCACGGGGTCGCAAAGAGTGGGACATGACTGAGAGACTGAACTGAACTGAAAATCATCATAGGTTTCTCATCAATAGAATAAATGCCAGTTAGCTCTAAATGGCCCCACATTAGCGATCTTCCAAAATTTACATAAATACATTCGATTAAGGAAAGTTTGAGATCCATTAGATTTAAAATATCTTGGGGACAAGCCATTTTTAGAAGATTTTGTAATATATCATTCCAAAGGTAAACTCTGTCTCAGGCATGGTTCTTTTTCTCCATACTTGATCCATTGGAGCAAAGACTGCTGTAAAAAGACAGAAAACATGGGGTATTGGTTCCAGTATAAAATCACACTTTCACAAATTTAAGTGGACATTTGATGTAGCAATCTCAATATTTATCTTCAGGCATTTCATTTGTACCATTAATTCTTTTCCACTATCCAATTTTTGTCTCATTTTCAACGATCCAATTTTTGTAACATTGTGAATTTTCTTCCAATGTACAAGTTTTCTACTCCTTGGCAAAAAACTACATCTACAGCCTTTACAACACTCTTTTCTCTTGTCCAATAACAAGCTCTCTAGCCTTTTATTTAATGTCACTTATTGTCTCTAGAATCTTCACAAAAAACAAAACAAACTTGTTCTCAATTAGTCATACACTCTCAAACATAAAGTATCTCCTTCTTAATTATACCAGCTAAAAAAGAATTAAAAAATAAAACCTCTTTTAGTTAATATTCCACTTCCCTCTCTGTGACTCAATAATATCTATGCTCTAATTGATTTTCTCATGGAATAATTTTCTTGCAGTGGACTATATATCAACTGTGTGTGTGTCTGTGTGTGTGGAGGAATTATGAATCTATTCCCTCCAACTTTTAGGCATATTAAAAAAAACTCAGTTCAGACTCTGAGGACTTCTGGATGTACATATAAGATATATACAATTTGTCCTGTGTTATATATAAATATATATAATCTACTATACATATTTACACATAATAAAATGTAAAGTATGAGAAGTATATGATGTGAGTCTGATACCACATTTCTCCACATATATCTGTGACTTAGAAAACTGCCTCTACCCAGGGCTTGAAATTCTTGTCTCTTTTTAAATCCCCTACATTATTCTTCTGCAATCTAAATTATCTTGCCAGAACACTCACTTCTTGCTACAGGACCCTTAATATTGATTCATTCGACAACAAACATTTATTGAACCCCTGTATGTTTGAACCTCTATTCTGTGCCAGGCTTTGTGCTAAGTATAGCAGAGCCAGACAGCTTCAGAGGGCTTATAATCTCATGAAAGAGGCTACTAACAAACAAGAAAAAAATTTATGCAATTCGCAGGGTTTTTTTTTTTTTTCTTATTAACCATAAAATGTTAACACAGTGCTGTAGCTGTGAAATTCTAACCTAAGACCTTTGTGTTCTCTAAATGCTGAGATGATGGTGGTAGAATCTCCTTCTTAGAAACTGAACAAAAATCTTATCTTTAATTGCATAAAACCATGGTAGGCAACACTGTTAAATTTCCCTCAGCCATAGTGGCCTGGAATGATAGATTAATGGAATCAATTGCAATTTTACATTGGATAACAGAGAACAGAATCAGCAAATGAATTTTTTCAACAAGACAGAATGGCCTGATCTCTCCTGAGACATTTAAGTACCTGACTCTAAAGAAAGGAAAAGGGTCATAGCAGCTCTTGTACTGTACAACCTTCCTCTGTCTAAGCAAAATTCTTCTCGTTCCTGGGGATGTGGTGGGTTAGGTGCTTTCTCCTTTGGATATGAAATATTGGCTAAATAGTTTGTAGTTTTGTAGTCAAAGAAGAAGGTGGCTGCCTTCACTTTTCACCTCTAATGAATCTTTAGGAGAGAGATTAAAAGAATAAAAAGAGGTCAAAAATAAGTTCTAAACTTTCTGCTATTTTCTATCATTAATGGAGTTTCAGATTTAAAGATAAGGCCAAATTAGCCATGAATATTTCGAATCCTTAATTATGAATGAGTAACTCAGACTACTGACATCAAATTACTGTTGGGAACATACTATTAATTAACCTCAGAACTGGGGAAAATAAAAAAAAGAAACAAGTTTTTTCTTTTGCTGACTATCCACCCTAGTTTTGATTATTAAAAATCAGAAATCCAAAAGCAGATATGAGTTCAACCATATAAAGATAAGACCATGTCCCAAATGCAAATCAGTTTCCTAAAATTTTACTGAAGGTTACACAAACTTGGTAAACACATACACAGTATTTCAAAAAAGAGTTGGAGTTTTTCTTGATGTTGTTAGTTAATTCTGGAAAAAGAGAAGAATGTGGGCTTTGGAATGGGGATGTCATGAATCCTGGATACCTGGTAAAATTATTAACAATCATTGGCCCCAAAATTAAAAGGATGAGAATTTCAGAACATATGATAGCAATAAAATGGATTTCCATTTATCTGAAACAGTTTAAGTACAGTTACTATTTCTGTTGTTTGAAAATATGACTTCATTAATTCTAAATTATATTTGCTGCCAAATATGTCAATAGCATATGAATTGCCTGGATTCAAAGGAATAAAAAATATCAGAAATTTGAACATGATATAACAGCTATCAAAATATTTGTAGAATGCTTATGAATGTTATGGCCTCAAGCTCTTCACTTTTGTGCAATTTCTAAGGTAGAAACTTGGCTAAATGTGTGAAGTCATTAAACTATATCTGACTTTCATGCACTGATGCTTGCATTCCTTTACTTTACAAAAAGGCTTTAAGAAATAAGAAGGATTAATAAAGTTATTTATGTTTAAATTAAATATGATTTCTGTAATATGTATATTCATGTTCTCTAGAAACAAAGAGCAAGCTTAAAACTTGCATCTTACATGAAACAATTTTATGGCTGAGTTAGTAATTTCCTGTCTCTAAATGCATATAGTTATTATCTGCAAAAATGTTTTCTTCCTGGAGTTCCAAAACAGTCTTTTGCACATTCACTGGGGATTTAAGTCAAGGATAACACAGTGAAGTTTCATCTAGACAGCGAATGGTCAGAGTAATCCAATCTCAGTTACTAACCCTCTTGAATTTAAAATGTCCCCAAGATATTGCTGCTGTGGTTGTTGTTATCTTAAACTTGGGCTGAATTTTTATGTCCATAGCTACATAAATGAACAAATCTCTTGTAACAGGTTTTTGGAGAGATGAAAGAGAAGAGAAAGAGGATAAAAATAGTTAAAGGATAAAAAAAACAAATGAATATCTCTTTGTCCTTTTTGAAATGTGTGAATATAAACTCACACACACACAAATATATCCATCTACATACTCAAACATACATATATACACTCATATCCACATTGTCTTATTCAATATCCTTCTAATTATATTATCTTTACAGTATGGAGGGATGATGAGCAAAAAAAAAAAAAACATGATTCAGAGCAAATAATCATATTTTCTCTCTTGAACTCAACTTCTTAGTGTTCTATGCTTCCTTACCTGACATGTCATTTCTGCTCCACCATGCAAACCCCTCAATTCATTTACAACCTTGACATTTGAACATTCTCTCTACACCCTAATAATTTAGTTCCCATAATGTAAATCTCTTAAATTGTGATAGAGAGGCTCAAAATATTAACCATAATTTTATATCAGCCAGGTATATTAATTGGAAGAGAAAATATCAGTTATTTCACACTATTCAAACCCTCCCTTGCTAAGTAATACCACACTGTAGTACAGAATATTTCTATATATAATAGCTTCAAATTTTACAAATGGCCTGTGTCAGGCACTCCATCATTATTTACCACTGTTCTGTTGGGAAAATGTTATTATTCACATTTTACATACAAGGAAACTGAAACATAAAAGGTTAATTACCTGATCCTGATTCTGACCCAAACTCTAACCCTGATGTTAGGGTAAATAAATCCATTTTGAACTGAGATTTTAATTTAGTTGAGTCTTACTCTGTAACCCTTGTCTTTTCTATGCCCTACATGCCCTACATTTTTTAAGGCATTGGTCACTAGCTTTTAATTAAGTGTCAGGTACATTTATGAGGAGACTAACAACATTTAGAGAATAAGATATAGAAACCCCAATGCAGAGCATTCTGTGTGTAAAATAGAAAAAGCACACATATGCCTGAACTGTCTGGTCCCACTGAGATGAATTGTAACAGCAACTCAAATATCTAAAATAGAGGCACAGTTTTCCCCTGCATCTCCCAGTCACCAAATCATTCATACTTTCCCACAATCAAGGAATAAGTAGTTTTAGTCAAACGACAGTACACTGGGGATGGATAACTAATGCTGTGAGACCTTGTTTACACCTGGATCCAACAATATGTCAGGAATCATAAAATGCCAGTTTTCTTGACAGTTCACTTATTTCATTTATGTTGGAGGTCACCAGAATTTTGTTTTTCCCATAGATGGTTTTATTACAAGAAAAATATCCAATGACACTTAAGGTCCTAGATTTAGATTTTGAGATAAACCTGTCACTGGAACAATGGCATACTGAGAGCTCCAGTGACTGAAAATGCCTGAAAATCTCAAAGAATATATAGACTGAAAGGTTTAGCAGTACAAAATTTATGAAGTGACAATACCTCCATTTCTAGGTTAAGTTCATTTTGTAATTTCAGAAATTATTGACCAGGATTTCTACTTAAGTTTGAAAATATATACTAAATATGTTGATTCCATAAACTCACATTTTTGCCTAAGTTTTCTGGCCCTAAAACCAAGGAAAAAGAGGTTATTTGATTAAAGCTCAGCCACAAAGAGTCAATGTAGCTTTGATCCATTCTCTGTATGTACCATGTTTTTTCATTTATTATTAAAGAATAGCAACTAAGGCACTAATGTTTGGGAGAATGGGTGGCATAAGGAGATAGAGAAGCAATTTATATAAATATTGATCTTCTCTGAAACAGAAGGAAATAGAGGGCCTACTGTTTTGTTTTAGAGAGACAAGTAAAGGAAGTGATGGGGATTTTCCTTACACTGTTTCTATTATCATATGTTCTTACATTTGACCCCCATTAAATGGTGCTTACTACACATGGTGGTGCTAGTGGTAAAGAGCACTACCAATGGTAGTGGTAAAGAGCCTGCCAATGTGGAGACATAAGAGACACATTTGACTCTGGGTCGGGAAGATCCCCTGGAGGAGGAAATGGCAGCCCATTCCAGCATTCTTGCCGGAGAATCCCATGAACAGAGGAGACTGGAGGGTTATAGTCCATAGTGTTGCGAAGAGTCAGACACGACTGAAGCAAATTAGCATGCACACAAATAAGATCGTAAATGTATAACAGTGCTATAAAGTAGGTTTCATTATCTTTATTTTAACAGATTAGAAAATCATGATCATACTAGTTTCCCAGCTTCATTCTGTTAATGAGTGTTGGAATTATTAATAGTATTAGAACATCAAAATGATCTGTGTTGTCTTTACCACACAACAGAACACAAAGAGACATAAGGGAACTTTGAGGGGAAATGGGTATGTTACTTATTTAGTTGTGGTGAAAATTCTACGTGTATATACACAGGTCCAAATTCATCAAACTGTTTTCTCTAAATATGTATAGTTTACTCTATAAAATTATACCTCAATAAAGTTATTTTTAAGTTCAAAAGCATGCATTTTGTGAGAGGAAGAAGAGGCTGAAAATTGACACAAACTATCACACTATTAAAAAGATAAAAGTAATGGGCTAAGTTATGTAATAAGTTAAAAAGACAGACAACTGGATCCCTGTTGATAATATTCAGCAGATATTAACTCCAGGCTTTTATAGCGAAAGAAAAATAAATGAAAAATGACTAATTATTTAAGTAACTACGAGCTGGTTTTTCCATTACATGCAGCTGGATGCAGTCCTGAGTGATAAAATATTAAGATATAATGAATGGAGCTCTGCTCACATACGACAAAATAGAATCAATTTGTTTCAGAAATATGGACTGATAAACAAAAACAAATTGGAAAAATAAATATAGCAGAACAGCACAGGAGAAAGATAAATGATGCTAGAGACCAAAGAAGATTAATAGTTATATTTTGAGAGAGTTCAGTCCCCCGAAAATTCACAATATTTGGGTTTAATAAGTGATAAATAGGAGGTGAGAAGTCAGAACTGGAAGAGTTATTACCAGACAGGATATAGAAGAGTAGCGACTGGTCATGAATGAGAATTGCACTCAGCTAGAAGGCAATGGCAACCCACTCCAGTACTTTTGCCTGGCGAATCCCATGGACAGAGGAGCCTGGTAGGCTATAGTCCATGGGGTCGCTAAGAGTCGGACACGACTGAGCAACTTCACTTTCACTTTTCACTTTCATGCATTGGAGGAGGAAATGGCAACCCACTCCAGTGTTCTTGCCTGGAGAATCCCAGGGACAGAGGAGCCCGGTGGGCTGCTGTCTATGGGGTCGTACAGAGTCGGACATGACTGATGTGACTTAGCAGCAGCAGCAGAACCTAGATGCTGGTCACTGAGGCAAAATAGAGATTCTGTGTAAGAAGCCTGGTGACCTTAAAAGCATCTCTAATTCTTAACAAAAATGGTTCAAACAAATTAAGGATATGAACAGAATGAAAGAATTGGAAAAGATCTAGTGAGAAACAAATTAACAGAAGACTCAGTTCAGTCAGTTCAGTTCAGTCACTCAGTCGTGTCTGACTCTTTGTGACCCCATGAACTGCAGCACTCCAGGCCTCCCTGTGCATCACCAACTCCCAGAGTTCACCCAAACTCATGTCCATTGAGTTGATGTTGCCATCCGGCCATCTCATCCTCTGTCATCCTCTTCTCCTCCTGCCCCCAATCCCTTCCAGCATTAGGGTCTTTTCCAATGAGTCAACTCTTCGCATGAGGTGGCCAAAGTACTGGAGTTTCAGCTTTAGCATCAGTCCTTCCAAAGAACACCCAGGACTGATCTCCTTCAGAATGGACTGGTTGGATCTCCCTGCAGTCCAAGGGACTCTCAAGAGTCTTCTCTGACATCACAGTTCAAAAGCATCAGTTCTTCGGCATTCGGCTTTCTTCACAGTCCAACTCTCACATGCATACATGACTACTGAAAAAACCATAGCCTTGACTAGACGGACCTTTGTGGGCAAAGTAACATCTCTGCTTTTCAATATGCTATCTAGATTGGTCATAACTTTCCTTCCAAGGAGTAAGCATCTTTTAATTTCATGGCTGCAATCACCATCTGCAGTGATTTTGGAGCCCCCCAAATTAAAGTCTGACACTGTTTCCACTGTTTCCCCATTTATTTCCCATGAAGTGATGGGACCAGATGCCATGATCTTCATTTTCTGAATGTTGAGCTTTAAGCCAACTTTTTCACTCTCCTCTTTCATTTTCATCAAGACACTTTTTAGTTCCTCTTCACTTTCTGCCAGAAGGGTGGTGTCATCTGCATATCTGAGATTACTGATATTTCTCCTGGCAATCTGGATTCCAGCTTGTGTTTCTTCCAGCCCAGCATTTCTCGTGATGTACTCTGCATAGAAGTTAAATAAGCAGGGTGACAATATACAGCCTTGATGAACTCCTTTTCCTATTGAGAACCACTCTGTTTTTCCATGTCCAGTTCTAACTGTTGCTTCCTGACCTGCATATAGATTTCTCAAGAGGCAGGTCAGGTAGTCTGGTATTCCCATCTCTTTCAGAATTTTCCACAGACTTAGTCTTGATAAATATAAGGAATTGGAAGTAGCAATTAAGACCAGAGATAATAATTTGTATCAAGAGAAACATCATAAGACAGTCAAGCCAGGAAAGCTTCATTTTTAAAGCAAAATGCATTCAAAATGCTTATTAATTTTGAATGACAGCTGAATGAGATGGTACATGTGGATTTAAGTACAAAAAAATTGCATAACACAGATTCTGATAGTATAGACTATGAAAAAAAGAAAAAAAATAACTGTGACACCTAAAGTTGCCAATCCCTTCTTTAAAGTATAATTTAATTAATTAATTTGGGCTTCCCTGGTGGCTCAGCAGCAAAGAATCTGCCTGCAATGCAGGAGACATGTGCAGAAGACCCAGGTTCTATCCCTTGGTTGGGAAGATCCTCTGGAGAAGGAAATGGCAACCCCCTCCAGTATTCTTGCCTAGAAGACCTCATGGACAGAGGAGCCTGGTGGATTATAGTCCATGGGGTCGCAAGGAGTTGGACATGATGTAGTAACTCAACAACAACAAAATGTATTAATTAACTAATTAAATGTAATAATTTCCATTCTTCATTTCACCTTAACAGTGAAAATTTAGCAAAAAAATTTGAGGCTGCTGCTTCACCTGTTTTCTTAAATATGGTATGACTAAATTCATAGAAAGTTAATCTATATGAAAGAATAAGTAACCTAACTCAAGTACTCAAGTTACAGCCATAACTGTAATTATCTGGTTGTATATGAGAAATAGTCTTAGTTAATGTGCTCAAAATTTGTAAGTTGGTTCATAGAAAAAGACAATTCAAGTGAGAAGTTGTAAAATAAAGTTTACTGTATTGTAGACTTATTTTCAATCCCTGAATGACTCCATCGCTTCTATGAGATGTTGAGTAGCAGGTTAATAAACAAATATCTCTCCTTCAGGTTTCAACACCATGATTGTTTTGGGATCAAAATTTCTGATTTTCAAACCAGCTGATAAATGTTGCATTAATAACTGTTTGATCTACAGCCAGTATTTTTCTTTAACATGTATCTGGTGATTGAAGTAACCTATTGTATTTCCCTTCCTTCACCATAAAGAGCTATACACAATTGGTTCTCAAGTTTTTCTTTCTATCAAGTGAAATGAAGACCTGGCCTAAAACCATGGAAAAGCAATCTAACTGCAGAGCCTTTTTTAGAGTTTAATGATTTTTTTCACCCACACCGAATTTAATAGTATTTTTAAGGCAATTCACCTTCATCAGCTTTTTCCAAATTATTCAAGTGTTCAAAGAAATGGTTTTCTCTTTCATTTATTTACTTGCTATGGGTTGACATACTATTTTTTAAATTATGTAATTGCATAAGTAAACCAAAATGAACTGCTTTGGGAAAAAATAAACAAACAAACAACTGTTCCTAAGGCTGCTTCTGCTAAGTTGCTTCAGTCATGTCCAACTCTGTGCGACCCCATAGATGGCAGCCCACCAGGCTCCCCTGTCTCTGGGATTCTCCGGACAAGAACACTGGAGTGGGTTGCCATTTCCTTCTCCAATGTCCCTAAGGCTAGTGAATGTTAAGTATGTTTCAGGGCTATGCAAGGGACTTCCCTGGTGGCACGGATGGTAAAGAATCTGCCGGCAATGCAGAAGACCTGGTTTGGATCCCTGGGTTGGGAAGATCCCGTGGAGGAGGGCATGGCAACCCACTCCAGTATTCTAGCCTGGAGAATTCCATGGACAAGGGAGACTGGCAGGCTACAGTCCATGGGGCCTCTACGAGTTGGACATGACTGAGTGACTAAGCACACAGAAATATTGAACATTCTTCCTGGATTTGGAGAATTTCCCAGATTCTGCATTAGGCTTTTCTGAAACAGAAGCTAGAATTTTTTCTGTCAGTCTCCCTTATAGTTAAGATATGGCACATTAGGAAGGAGGTTAATTACCTATATTCTCTTTCTGAGGAGAAATAGTGGGTATAAGATTTGATTTTCTAATAGGTACAATGGTGAAGAGTTCCAACAGCAGTGACAGAATCTGATACGAGGTTGTCAGTTACAAACATTGACTGTCAATGGATCCAGTGTACCTGACTGCTCTCCTCCAAGCAATGGCCCTAGAAACTGATGCACCATTTTGGCCATGCCTCTCCCCATAAAACAAGGCGTCCACAGGACAAAAAGGAAATACCCACCTAAAGCATGTGTTCCTAATACATTGTGGCAACTCAAAATCCCAACATTTCCAGACCAAAGGGTCTTTTGTTAGTCTTTTTCAAGCTTATTGCTGAGTCAGTCCTTCTGAAGGCTAATTGTACCATACCTACGTATCTCCAGGCCACAAAAGGCTTAATGTGGACTTAACTGAAGGCAGGAGGAGAAGGATATCCACAGAAATGTTCATGAGGCCCCTCTTAGGGGAAAAAAAATCAGGTATGTGAGAAGAACAGAGGTCATAGCCAGAGTTCTAAATCTAGTAAGCTGCTCCAGCTCCTCAAAGGCTGGGGCAATCATACATCAAACGGTGCAGTTAAGTTCAGTCACTCAATTGTGTCCACCTCTTTGTAACCCCATGGACCACAGCACTCAGCATGCCAGGCCTTCCCGTCCATCACCAACTCCCAGAGTTTACTAAAACTCACGTCCATTGAGTCGGTGATGCCATCTAATCATCTCATCCTCTGTCGTCCCCTTCTCCTCCTGCATACAATCTTTCCCAACATCAGGGTCTTTTCCAATGAGACAGTTCTTCAAATCAGGTGGCCAAAGTATTGGAGTTCCAGCTTCAACATCAGTCCTTCCAATGGATATTCAGGACTGATTTCCTTTAGGATGGACTGGTTGGATCACCTTGCTGTCCAAGGAACTCTCAAGAGTCTTTTCCAACACCACAGTTTAAAAGCATCAATTCGTTGGTGCTCAGCTTTCTTTATAGTCCAACTCTCACATCCATACATGACTACTGAAAAAAAACATCACTTTGACTAGATGGACATTTGTTGGCAAAATAATGTCTCTGCTTTTTAATAAGCTGCCTGCTGCTGCTGCTGCTGCTAAGTTGCTTCAGTCGTGTCCGACTCTGTGTGACCCCATAGACGGCAGCCCACCAGGCCCTGCCATCCCTGGGATTCTCCAGGCAAGAACACTGGAGTGGGTTGCCATTTTCTCCTCCAATGCATGAAAGTTAAAAGTGAAATTGAAGTCGCTCAGTCGTGTCCAACTCTTAGTGACCCCATGGACTGCAGCCTACCAGGCTCCTCCGTCCATGGGATTTTCCAGGCAAGAGTACTGGAGTGGGGTGCCATTGCTTGATAATAACTTTTCTTGGAAGGAGCAAGTGTCTTTTAATTTCATGACTGCAGTTACCATCTGCAGTGATTTTGGAGCCCCCCAAAATAAAGTATCTCACTATTTCCACTGTTTCCCCATCTATTCGCCATGAAGTAATGGGACTGGATGCCATGATCTTAGCTTTCTTAATGTTGAATTTAAGCCAACTTTTTCACTCTCTTCTTTCACTATCATCAAAAGGCCCTTTAGTTGTTCCTTGTTTTCTGGCATAAGGGTGATGTCATCCGCATATCTGAGGTAATTGATATTTCTTCCTGCAATCTTGTTTCCAGCCTGTGCTTCATCCAGTCCAGCATTTTTCATGATGGAGGTCCAGCATTTCTCATGCAGTCCAGCATTTCTCATGCATAGAAGTTAAATAAGCAGGGTGACAATATACAGCCTTGACATACTCCTTTCTGATTTGGAACCAGTCTGTTGTTCCATGTCCAGTTCTAACTGTTGCTTCCTGACCTGCATACAGATTTCTCAGAGGGCAGGTCAGGTGGTCTGGTATTCCCATCTCTTGAAGAATTTTCCACAGTTTGCTGTCATCCACACAGTCAAAGGCTTTGGCATAGTCAATAAAGCAGAAGTAGATGTTTTTCTGGAACTCTCTTGGTTTTTGATGATCCAACGAGTGTTAGTAATTTGATCTCTGATTCCTCTGGTTTTTTAAAATCCAGCTTGAACATTTGGAGGTTCATGGTTCACATACTGTTGAAGCCCAGCTTGGAGAATTTTGAGCATTTATTTTGCTAGAGTATCAGTTGAGTGCAATTATACAGTAGTTTGAGGGTTCTTTGGCATTGCCTCTCCTTGTGATTGGAATGAAAACTGACCTTTTCTAGTCTGTGGCCACTGCTGAGTTTTCCAAATTTGCTGGCATATTGAGTGCAGCACTTTCACAGCATCATCTTTTAGGATTTGAAATAGCTCAACTGAAATTCCATCACCTCCACTAGCTTTAGGCCCACTTGACTTCACACTCAGGATGTTTGGCTCTAGGTGAGTGTTCACACCACCGTAATTATATGTGTCGTGAAGATCTTTTTTGTGTAGTTCCTCTGTGTATTCTTACCACCTCTTTTTAATATCCTCTGCTTCTGTTAGGTCCACACCAGTTCTGTCCTTAATTATGCTGTCTTTCCATGAAATGTTCCCGTGGTATCTCTAGTTTTCTTGAAGAGATCTCTAGTCTTTCCCATTCTATTGTTTTCGTCTATCTCTTTTCATTGAGCACTGAGGAAGGCTTTCTTGTAGCTCTTTGCTATTCTTTAGAACTCTGCTTTCAAATGGGTATATCCTTCCTTTTCACCTTTGCCTTTAGCTTCTCTTCTTTTCATATCTATTTGAAAGGCCTCTTCAGACAACCATTTTGCCTTTTTGCATTTCTTTTTCTTGGGGATGGTCTTGATCACTGCCTCCTGTACAATGTCAGAAACCTCCGTTGATAGTTCTTCAGGTGCTCTATCAATCTAATCCCTTGAATCTATTTCTCACTTCCACTGTATAATCATAAGGGGTTTGATTTAGGTCATACTTGAATGGTCTAGTGGTTTTCCCTGCTTTCTTCAATTTAAGTCTGAATTTGGCAATAACAAGTTCATGATCTGAGCGACAGTCAGCTCCAAGTCTTGTGTTTGCTGATGTATAGAGCTTCTCCATCTTTGGCTGCAAAGACTATAATCAATCTGATTTCGGCGTTGACCATCTGGTAATATCCATGTGTAGAGTCTTCTCTTGTGTTGTTGGAAGAGGGTATTTGCTATGACCAGTGTGTCATAAGCTTGGCAAACTCTATTAGCCTTTGCCCTGCTTCATTCTGTACTCCAAGGCCAAATTTGCCTGTTATTCCAGGTATTTCTTGACTTCCTACTTTTACATTCCAGTCCCCTGTAATGAAAAAGTCCATACCATTTCTGTCCTTTATCGAGCCCATCTTTGCATGAAATGTTCCCT
>NW_011494950.1:6187966-6191420 GCF_000754665.1 Bison bison bison | reverse complement strand
CAAACTCTATTAGCCTTTGCCCTGCTTCATTCTGTACTCCAAGGCCAAATTTGCCTGTTATTCCAGGTATTTCTTGACTTCCTACTTTTACATTCCAGTCCCCTGTAATGAAAAAGTCCATACCATTTCTGTCCTTTATCGAGCCCATCTTTGCATGAAATGTTCCCTTGGTATCTCTAATTTTCTTGAAGAGATCTCTAGTCTTTCCCATTCTGTGGTTTTCCTCTATTTCTTTGCATTGATCACTGAGGAAGGCTTTATTATCTCTTCTTGCTCTTCTTTGGAACTCTGCATTCAGATGCTTATATCTTTCCTTTTCTCCTTTGCTTTTCACTTCTCTTCTTTTCACAGCTATTTGTAAGGCCTCCCCAGACAGCCATTTTGGCTTTTTGCATTTCTTTTCCATGGGGATGGTCTTGATCCCTGTCTCCTGTACAATGTCACAAATCTCTGTCCATAGTTCATCAGGCACTCTATCTATGAGATCTAGTCCCTTAAATCTATTTCTCACTTCTACTGTATAACCATAAGGGATTTGATTTAGGTCATACCTGAATGGTCTAGTGGTTTTCCCTACTTTCTTCAATTTCAGCCTGAATTTGGCAGTAAGGAGTTCATGATCTGAGTCACAGTCAGCTTCCAGTCTTGTGTTTGCTGACTGTATAGAGCTTCTTCATCTTTGGCTGCAAAGAATATAATCAATCGATTTCAGTGTTGACCATCTAGTGATGTCCATGTGTAGAGTCTTCTCTTGTGTTGTGGAAGAAAGATGGGCATGATAAAGGACAGAAATGGAATGGACCTACCAGAAGCAGAAGATATTAAGAAGAGGTGGCAAGAATACACAAAACTGTACAAAAAAGATCTTCACGACCCAGATAATCATGATGGTGTGATCACTCACCTAGAGCCAGACACCCTGGACGTGAATTCAAGTGGCCCTTAGAAAGCATCGCTATGAACAAAGTTAGTGGAAGTGATGGTTCCAGTGGAGCTATTTCAAATCCTGGAAGATGATGCTGTGAAAGTGCTGCACTCAATATGCCAGCAAATTTGGAAAACACAGCAGTGGCCACAGGACTGGAAAAGGTCGGTTTTCATTCCAATCCCAAGAGAGGCAATGCCAAAGAATGCTCAAACTACCACACAATTGCACTCATCTCACACCCTAGTAAAGTAATGCTCAAAATTCTCCAAGCCAGGCTTCAGCAATATGTCAACCGTGAACTTCCAGATGTTCAAGCTGGTTTTAGAAAAGGCAGAGGAACCAGAGATCAAATTGCCAACATCCACTGGATCATGGAAAAACCAAAGAGAGTCCCGAAAAACATCTATTTCTGCTTTATGGACTATGCCAAAGCCTTTGACTGTGTGGATCACAATAAACTGTGGAAAATTCTTCAAGAGATGGGAATACCAGACCATCTGACCTGCCTCTTGAGAAACCTATATGCAGGTCAGGAAGCAACAGGTAGAACTGGACATGGAACAACAGACTGGTTCCAAATAGGAAAAGGAGTACGTCAAGGCTGTATATTGTCACCCTGCTTTTTAACTTATATGCAAAGTACATCATTAGAAATACTGGGCTGGAAGAAGCACAAGCTGGAATTAAGATTGCCAGGGGAAATATCAATCACCTCAGATATGCAGATGATACCACCCTTATGGCAGAAAGTGAAGAGGAACTAAAAAGCCTCTTGATGAAAGTGAAAGAGGACAGTGAAAAACTTGGCTTAAAGCTCAGCTTTCAGAAAACGATCATGGCATCTGGTCCCATCACTTCATGGGAAATAGATGGGGAAACAGTGGAAACCGTGTCAGACTTTATTTTGGGGGGCTCCAAAATCACTGCAGATGGTGATTGCAGCCATGAAATTAAAATACACTTACTTCTTGGAAGGAAAGTTATGACCAACCTAGATGGCATATTCAAAGCAGAGACATTACTTTGCCAACAAAGGTCCGTCTAGTCAAGGCTATGTTTTTTCCAGTAGTCATGTATGGATGTGAGAGTTGGACTATAAAGAAAGTTGAGCGCCAAAGAATTGATGCTTTTGAACTGTGATGTTGGAGAAGACTCTTGAGAGTCCCTTGGACTGCAAGGAGATCCAACCAGTCCATTCTAAAGGAGATCAGCCCTGGATGTTCTTTGGAAGGAATTATGTTGAGGCTGAAACTCTGGTACTTTGGCCACCTCATGCGAAGAGTTGACTCATTGGAAAAGACCCTAATGCTGGAAGGGATTGGGGACAGGAGGAGAAGTGGATGACAGAGGATGAGATGGCTGAATGGCATCACCGACTCAATGGACGTGAGTTTGAGTGAACTCCGGGAGTTGGTGATGGACAGGGAGACCTGGCATGCTGCAATTCATGGGGTCGCAGAGTTGGACATGACTGAGCAACTGAACTGAACTGAATAATGAAAAAGACATCTTTTTTAAGTGTTAGTTCTAAGTCTTGTTGGTCTTCATAGAACCAGTCAACTTCAGCTTCTTCAGCATTACTGGCCAGGGAATAGTCTTGGATTACTGTGAATTGAATGGTATGCCTTGGAAATGAACAGAGATCACTCCGTCGTTTTTGACATTTCATCCAAGTACTGCCTTTCAGAATCTTTCATTGACTAGGATGGCTACTCCATTTTTTCTAAGGGATTCTTGCCTTAGAAAATGGTCAGCTGAGTTAAATTCAGCCATTCCAGTCCATTTTAGTTCACTGGTTCCTAAACGATTTGATGTTCACCCTTGCCATCTGTTTGACCACTCCAATTTGCCTTGATTATTGGACCTAACATTGCAGGTTCCTATGCAATATTGCTCTTTACAGCATCAAAGGTGCAGTTCTGGCTTTTCTGTGGTTTCTGTGGGCTATCTCATATTTCAGACAAGTAATTTTTCTACTTAACTTATCTGGAAGATTCTCCACTACAGGAAACTGACAATTAGCCTGACTGACTGATGCACTAGATAAGCATATGAGCAACAGATAAGGGTAGAAGGCTGCAAATTTACTGGAGGGCAAGCTCCTTGTTGTCCAGTGTCAGAAATATCAGTCCACTTTGTTTTCAAGAGGACTGAAAAGACTAAATGAACTAGTAAGTTTAATCATTTGAATTCATGTCCAAGGTTGACCTGAAGAGCTAAGAGGACATACTTTGGTACATGTATAGGCAGACTTGGTCAATGACAGGAGAAATTATCAGATTAAAATTCAAAATGATAACTGTTTTTCTGTTTAGTATGCTTTTAAATAACTATAAATTATATAGCAAAAAACTTATATCCCAGAGTTTTTTTCTGAAAGACTGAGTCAGTATAATAGCCACAGAATTTATACATTTTGATAATAACAAGTGCAAAATAAATAATCACAATAGAAATATGCTAATTATCACATTTAATGTTATTAACTTATAATGGATAAATATTATTGAAATTTTTTCTCACTTC
>NW_011494950.1:6136508-6187866 GCF_000754665.1 Bison bison bison | reverse complement strand
TTTTTTTTTCCTTTGTTGAAGGTGGTTTGTTCTGGTAAAGTGCAAAAATGTTCAATAATTAAATTAATAAGGATCTATTTTAAGACTTTCTTTCAATTAAAGACTGTGGCAAGTATATTACTTGTACTTGATAAATCAATTTTGTGATTTTTTTAATATAATTTGTCATCTATTATTTTACTACAAAGTGTTTCCCCATCATGCACACTAATACTGAATTATAGCTAAGTTCTGAGAAGGAAGTGAATTAGAATTCAACATTAGTCGAAACCTAATCCCAAGTTCTTCAAACAAATAGTTTTTTATTTGACCTATCCAGAATTGGCAAAATTTCCAAATATTTAACACTTTTAAAGACATTAGCCTTTATAGCAAAAAAAAAAAAAACAACTTTGAGGTTAATTATCAGTAAAGCTTAAAATAGCATGGGATGTACAGGAAATTAACTTACTGTGGTGGGTCTCCACTAGATCTATGTAATCCCAATTTCTAGTAATACACTTCTGTACCATTAACAATTTAATTAATATTAAAAGAAAATCTATGCAATGCATATAAATTTCCACTAGGATTTTGTTTGTGCAGGCCTGTAAATCAGCTTCCCCTATTGATGCTATTTTTCTAATTCAGGCATGTAACCATAACTACTTTTTGTTTTTAAACTATTCTCATCTTGAAAATGAATAAGACTTCTTGCTTAATTTTTCAGAAAGTGATAGGGATGGCAAAACATCAAGTATTCCTCATTGTATGTTTTTTCCACATTGGAGAATACTAACCTCCAAACACAGCATGAAGGGCATTTGTTTTGCTTTGTATTGTTTAGTTTTTGCTATTCACCACTTTGACCATAGTTATAAATTGCTTATTTTAACACCAACAGTGAAAACAATAAATCATACTACCTTCAGGTAATATGAACTCTTGGTTTATAACTTTACACACACAGAATAATGAAAGCACAATACATGTGCTACCTCCCAGTGGCTACTGATGGGAACTACTCAACTGAAAAGCAGCAGTAGAAGCCACTAAGCTTTTTACATACTCTAATAGTTTTTCAAAAGTGAACATTTAGCAACTAAGACAAATTGCAACTGATATAATAAAACTTGGAGGAGTTTTAAGAAAATGGGCCTGGAAACAAAGTATTGACATCAACTGACATTTATATCCCCAGATAATTTTTAGAGTAATTTTTAAATGAGTGTAATAAATGTTTTTATTTTTAATACAGCATTAAGAGTTTATTAATCACTAACTGATAAATCTTTGTTTCCCAGGCACAAATACACATCTTTTAATAACACAGAATACTATAAAGAGGAGCAGATTTTGCCAGAACAGAGAAAAGGTAAGAAGAGAGAACAAATTGAAGAAGCTGAGAGATTTAATGAGAATAGAGAAAACAGAAAGGTGCTAGAAAAATTTCCCTGATATTTTATTAGAAGAAATATTTATATATTCTCCCTTCAAAACCTCTGTCTTTGTATTTTGAAAAAATAAATTCTTAGAAAGATGTTTTTCTTAGCATTAAAAAGTCTCATCTTCTATGAATAAATAGTTTTATACACAAAATTATTGTCACGTTCTACTAATCCAGAAAAACTTCATTACTATAAACAAGGAAAGGGGTAGCTAGAAATACACCCACAGACACAGACACAGTTAATCAGACTACAAAGCAGAAGACTAAGTCCACAGCAAAGTAGTCACTCTTGGAAATATAGACGTTCCCTAAAAAGAGAATACCACAATCCCTTGAGGGCATTAGAATGGTTTTCCAGCCCCACAGAGGCAAATATTCACCAAAGAGTGAGAATACTTGATTAAATTGACTTCCATCTTGAAAAGATGTCCAGGAGTATTAAAAGAAGTCTTCAGGCCAAATCCCCAAGTTGAGTGACTCCTTCAGAAATGAATTTTACCTCTGTCTAAAATCTTTCCCAGTATGCCAGAGTTGACCTCTGCATGCCATCCTGTCTTTGACTTTGAAATTGCTCTTCTGATTTGAGCTATATGTATACCAGCCATCTGCTCTGACCCATAGGATAGTAATTTCTCAATCCCTCCTAAGAGTTTAGCAGAATCTCTTTCACTTCTGTCCTCTTCTAACTCTTAAACTAGTTGTTTGCTCTGATCTGTTTCCATCACATTTTTGACTACTGAATTAATAGAGTTTTAATTTTTTTTATACAAAAAGAATTATCTGGGCTGCTTATTTCATAACACGGTTTCCAGATTGCTACCATCCCTCTACTGTCTGGAAAATCCCAAGTCAGTTAAACCTAAGGAGGAGCCCAGAATTCTGGATTTTAATATGTCAGAGTTGAGTAAATATTTATCCATCAATGACCTACCTACCTCTTGCTATGTTCCACTATCCTTTGTTGTTCAATCGCTAAGTCGTGTCTGACTCTTTGCGACCCCATGTACTGCAGCATGCCAGGCTTCCTTGTCCTTCACTATCTCTGAGAGTTTGCACAGACTTATGTCCATTGAGTTGATGATGCCATACAATCATCTCATCCTCTGTTGTCCCCTTCTTCTCCTGCTCTCAATCTTTTCCAGCATTAGGGTCTTTTCAAAGGAGTTGGCTCTACGCATCAGGAAGCCAAAGCATTGAAGCTTTTCTATAATCGAGTTAATGCTGACAATTTGTTCTCTAATTCTTCTGCCTTTTCTAGATCCAGCTTGTACATCTGGAATTGCTCAGTTCACCTACTGCTGAAGCCTAGCTTGAGGGATTTTAAGGATTACCTTGCTAGCATGTGAGATGAGCTCAGTTGTATGGTAATTTGAACATTCTTTGGCATCACCCTTCTTTGGGATTGGAATGAAAACTGATTTTTTCAGTCCTGTGGCCACTGCTGAGTTTTCCAAATTTGCTAGCATAATGAGTGCAAGACTTTTACAGCATCATCTTTTAGGATTTGAAATAGCTCAACTGGAATCCCATTACCTCCACTAGCTTTGTTGGTAGTAATGCTTCCTAAGGTGCTGTCCTCACACTCCAGTATGTCTGCTCTAGGTGAGTGATCACACTATCATGGTTATCTGGGTCATTAAGACCTTTTTTTGTACAATTCTTCTGTATATTCTTACTACTTTTTCTTAACATATTCTGCTTCTGTTAGGTCCATACTGTTTCTGTCTATCTTGCATGAAATGTTCCCTTGGTATCTCTAATTTTCTTGAAGAGATCTTTAGCCTTTCCCATTCTTTTGTTTTCCTCTATTTCTTTGCATTGTTCACTTAATAAAACATTCTTATGTCTTCTTGCTATTTACTGCAACTCTGCATTCAGATGGATATAGCTTTCATTTTCTTCTTTGTCTTTCACTTCTCTTCTTTTCTCAACTATTTGTAAGGCCTCTTCAGACAACCATTTTTGCTTTTGCATTTCTTTTTCTTGGGGACAGTTTTGATCACCACTTTGTACAATGTTATGAACTTCCATTCATAGCTCTTCAGACACTCCGTCTATCAGATCTAGTCCCTTGAATCTATTTGTCACTTCCACTGTATAATCATACAGGATCTAATTTAGGTCTTATATGAACTGCCTAGTGGTTTTCCCTATTTTCTTCAACTTAAATCTGAATTTTGCAATAAGGAATTGATGATCTGAGCCACAGTCAGCTCCAGCTTTTGTTTTTGCTAACTGTATAGACCTCCATCTTCAGCTGCAAAGAACATAATCAATCTGATATTAAAGTTATTCTCTAACCCCACACACAAAATAAGCAAGTAAGCAAACAAAAAATTACCCACAAAGTGAAACTGACACTGTAGAGGCTGAAATTTGCATTGAATCCTAGAAAACAACAGTGCTTTGACCACCCGGAGTTATTCTATAGATGTGTCTCAATGTTTCTGAGATCTTCACATAACCTAGTTATGTGATTAATTAGTCAGCTCTCAATGTTTGCCTCATCTGCAGATTCAGAACATCTCATTTTTGAGAAGATTAAATGTTCCCTGGCAGGAGAGTATCTTGAGAATATTCTTGTTCAAACAACCATTAACACTATATGAAATTTTGTTTACTTATTCAAATGGATTACTGTCTAAATTCCCATTGTCTAACTTTTTTTTATAGACTAGGTCCATATCTTCTAGTTCTCTTACTTTTTAAATTGGTCCCCCTTTTTCTTTTTCCAGCACCCTAAATTTGATTAGCTGCCTGACAGGATGTATGCTGTTTTATTCTTCCCTGGCTTATGGCCTCACTGGAGTAGTCCACATAATCTATAATAATTGCTATTTCTCCACTGTTTAGATGGATTCCAAATCTTGGCTTATATTGGCTTTTCCCATTAAATCACTGCCAAAGTTCTAGTTTATCATCAAACAACTTTTCCATCATGAAAAGTTATGACTTTGCCTTCTAGTCCCTGCTTCCTGAGAAAAAGTAAAAAGTCAGGAAATTAAAAAGAAATTTTGGGTGTTTCCTGTATCCCCCACCCCAATCATTGCCCTCCTAAATGACATTTCCAATAATTATTTCATGAAGTCTCATGTAGTTCCATAAACTGTACTATGCAATCCCACAAGAGACTTAGCCTACCCGAACCCCTTGATCGATATTTTTCTAACTCTAAAAGATGAACACAGCACTTTGAACCTTTCATGATTTAAATTGAAGGTATAGGGTATCCAACAGTATTTGTTAAACAATCCAAGGAATGCCAAAATCTTTTATGAGGCAAGGGTCCATCATGTTTACATAAGGCTAGAACTCAATGGGAGTGATATCAAGGTCAGGAAGAATTTCCCTAAAGTGAACAAAACAAAACATATCTATACTCAAGATCCTTGTTGAATGAATATATTAAAGGAGTGGCTATAATGAAATTTTAGAACACTGAAATGAAATACTAACTGTGGTAATAAAAACTGGAAGTTATGAGAAAGAGAAAGATAGATCCAACTGAATGCAGGGTTCCAAAGAATGGCAAGAAGAGATAAGAAAGGCTTCTTAAGTGAACAATGAAAAGAAATAGAGGAAAACAATAGAATAGGAAAGATTAGAGATCTCTTCAAGAAAATTGGAGATACCAAGGAAATGTTTCATGCAGAGATGGACAAAATAAAGGACAGAAATGGCAAGGAATTAACAGAAGCAGAGAGATTAAGAAGAGGTGGCCAGAATACACAGAAAAAATACCCAAAAAAGGTTTCAATGACTCAGACAAAAATAACGTAGTCCCTCACCTAGAGCCAGACATCCTGAGTGTGAAGTCAAGTGGGCCTCAGGAAACACCACAATGAATAAAGCTGGTGGAGGTGATGGAATTCCAGTTGAGCTATTTCAAATCCTAAAAGATGATGCTGTGAAAGTGCTGCATTCAATATGCCAGCAAATTTGGAAAATGCAGCAGTGGCCACAGGGTTGGAAAAAGCCAGTTTTCATTTCAATCCCAAAGAAGGGATTGCCAAAGAATGTTCAATCTACCATACAATCGTGCTCATTTCACATGCTAGCAAGGTAATGCTCAGTATCTTTAAAGTTAGGTTTCACAGTATGTGAACCGAGAACTTTCAGATGTACAAGCTGGATTTAGAAAAGGCAGAGGAACCGGAGATGATATTGCCAACATTTGTTGGATCACAGAAAAAGCAAGGGAATTTTAGAAAAACATATACTTCTGCTTCACTGACTATGCTAAAGCCTTTGTCTATGTGGATCACAACAAACTGTGGGAAATTCTTTTAGAGACTGGAATACCAGGCCACCTTACTTGTCTCCTGAGAAACCTGTATACAGGTCAAGAAGCAACAGTTAGAACTGGACATAATATAATGGACCAGTTTAAAATTAGAAACAAGAGTACGTCAAGGCTGTATATTGTCACCCTGTTTATTTTACTTCTATGCAGAGTATATCATGCTGCGCTGGATGACTCACAAGCTGGAAGGAAGATTGCCGGGAGAAATATGAAGAACCTCAGATATATAGATGATACCACTCTAATGGCAGAAAACAAAGAGGAACGAAAGAGTCTCTTGATGAAGGTGAAAGAGGAGAGTGAACATGCTGGCTTGAAACTCAACATTCAAAAAACTAAGATCATGGCATCTGGTCTCATCACTCCATGGCAAATGGGGGGAAAGTGGAAACAGTGATAGATTTTATTTTCTTGGGCTCCAAAATTACTGCAGAGTGTAACTGCAGCCACAAAATTAAAAGGTGCTTGCTCCTTGGAAGAAAACTATGACAAACTCAGACAAGTGTTCAGTTTAGTTCAGTCGCTCAGTTGTGTCCAACTCTTTGCGACCCCATGAATCGCAGCACGCCAGGCCTCCCTGTCCATCACCAACTCCCGGAGTTCACTCAGACTCACGTCCATCAAGTCAGTGATGCCATCCAGCCATCTCATCCTCTGTCGTCCCCTTCTCCTCCTGCCCCCAATCCCTCCCAGCATCAGAGTCTTTTCCACTGAGTCAACTCTTCCCATGAGGTGGCCAAGGTACTGGAGTTTCAGCTTTAGCATCATTCCTTCCAAAGAAATCCCAGGGCTGATCTCCTTTAGAACGGACTGGTTGGATCTCCTTGCAGTCCAAGGGACTCTCAAGAGTCTTCTCTGACATCACAGTTTGAAAGCATCAATTCTTCAGTGCTCAGCTTTCTTCACAGTCCAACTCTCACATCCACACATGACCACTGGAAAAACCATAGCCTTGACTAGATGGACCTTTGTTGGCAAAGTAATGTCTCTGCTTTTGAATATGTTATCTAGATTGGTCATAACTTTCCTTCCAAGGAGTAAGCATCTTTTAATTTCATGGCTGCAATCACCATCTGCAGTGATTTTGGAGCCCATAAAAATAGTCTGACACTGTTTCCACTGTTTCCCTATCTATTTCCCATGAAGTGGTGGGACCAGATGCCATGATCTTAGTTTTCTGAATATTGAGCTTTAAGCAAACTTTTTCACTCTCCTCTTTCACTTTCATCAAGAGGCTTTTTAGTTCCTCTTCACTTTCTGCCATAAGGGTTGTATCATCTGCATATCTGAGGTTATTGATATTTCTCCCGGCAATCTTAATTCCAGCTTGTGCTTCTTTGTATTAAAAAGCAAAAACATTGCTTTGCCAACAAAGGTCCTTAAAGTTAAATCTATGGTTTTCTGGTAGTCATGTACAGATGAGAGTTGGACCATAAAGAAGGCTGAGCAGCAAAGAACTGAAGTTTCTAAATTATAGTGCTAGAGAAGACTGTTGAGAGTACCTTGTACAGCAAGGAGATCAAACCAGTCAATCCTAAAGGCAAGTAGTACCTAATATTCATTAGAAGGACTGATGCTGAAGCTGAAGCTCCAGTATTTTGGCCACCTGATGCAAAATGAAGGCTGCTCAGCTGTGTCTCACCCTTTGGGACCCCAAGGACTGTGGTCTGCCAGGCCCCTCTGTCCGTGGAATTCTCCAGGCCAGAATACTGGAGTGGGTAGCCTTTCCCTTCTCCAGGACAATCTTCCCAACCCAGGGATCAACCCAGGTCTTCTGCATTGCAGGCAGATTCTTTACCATCTGAGCCACCAGGGAAGCCCACCTGATGCAAGTGAAAGTATAAGTGAAAGTCGTTCTGTTGTGTCCAACTCTTTGTGACCCCATGGACTATACATGTCCATGGAGTTCTCCAGGCCAGAATACTGGAGTGGGTAGCCTTTCCCTTCTCCAGGAGAATCTTCTCAACCCAGGGATCAACCCAGGTCTCTCTCATGGCAGGCAGATTCTTTACCAGCTGAGCCACAAGGGAAACCTGATGCAAAGAGCCCAGTTATTGGAAAAGACCCTGATGCTGGGAAAGACTGAGGGCAGGAGGAGAAGGGGACGACAGAGAATGAGATGGTTAGAGAACCTCACTGACTCAATGGACATGAGTTGGAGCAAATTCCGGGAGACAGTGAACAGAGAAGCCTGGGGTGCTGCAATCCTTAGGATGTCAAAGAATCAGACATGATTTGGTGACTGAACAACAAATGTCAAGTGTAGATTTGGTGTATGAAATGGTGAAGGATAAGATTGGAGCATTAGGCAGGAGCCATTTTGTTAGAGGCATAAAATGTGTCCCTATAAACTTTTAACACTCTGGAAGTCAACAGAAAAATAAAATCTCACTGAAGTGGTTTGAGTAGAACAGTGAAGTGAAGTGAAGTCACTCAGTCGTGTCCGACTCTTTGCGACCCTATGGACTGTAGACCACCACGCTTCTCTGTCCATGGGATTCTCCAGGCAAGAGTACTGGAGTGGGTTGCCATTTCCTTCTCCAGAGGATCTTTCCAACCCAGGGATTGAACACAGGTCTCCCACATTGTAGGCAGACGCTTTACCATCTGAGCCACCAGAGAAGTCAGTATATGATTATATTTTCAAATAAGGGAACTTATTCTAGAAGAAATATAGAGAATAACTTGGAAAGGTAGAGATTGGAAGAAAAGATATAACTTAAGCTCTGGTGTGGTAATTTCAATAAAATTATTTGTCACATCTGCACACTTTGGTTCTGTGTTCTTGGTATTTACTTTGCCACATATGCCATGCCCTGATTTCACTTGTTTAAGCCATTTAATATATTTTTTCAGGTAAATATTTGCATGCGTGTATGTAAATACACAATGTGTATATATATAAATATATGTAAATAAATATATATAAATATTTGTGTATAGGTTTATAAGTAAGGATACATGTATTCAAGCAATGAACTCCGGGAATTGGTGATGGACAGGGAGGCCTGGCGTGCTGTGATTCATGGGGTCACAAAGAGTCGGACACGACTGAGTGACTGAACTGAACTGAAGTGATTCAAGCATTATTAAATATAAATACACATTATATAATACATGTAGGCATCCTCACTCTTAGGAATATCCCTTTTATTCTAATAATTAAAGGAGTCAAATACATTATCTGTGAAAAAAGTCAATATCTAACCTCACTGAAATGACGTATGATGATTTAATATGATATATGAGTAATTTTTAGCCCTTTTAATAAAACCCCCATAAAAATAAGTTAGGGCAATGATACTATTACAAAGTTCTAACCATGGTCAACCACATTTCTGAAAGTTCTATACAAAATAAGCATGTACAGAGTTAAAGAAGCAGGAAGCGCTAGAGGCAAAATATTTTAGTGAAAAAAGGGTAAAAATTGAAAATGCTCATAAAAATAGATATTAAAAACATAATAGTATCCATTGCCTTGGGAAGAGCACTCAACAATTACATTCCTCAAACTAGAAATTGATAGCAATGAAATTATTCCCACAAGGGCAACTTAAAAAATTCTAATATAAAAGAGAATCACTCTGGAAAGGACAATTTATTTACAGTCTGAGAGAGATTGATTTCTAATGTGATTATTTAAATGCAAAAATATTATTGAATTTTTATATTTCAGCTTTTATTCATGAAATTCTATTTATATTACTTTCTACATTAAACATTAAAAAATAAAATGAGAACTCATATTGGGTTGCCACTTATTCCAAGCTTGGTAGACTATTCTTTCATTTCATTCATTAAAAAAAGACATGAATTCTATTTTATATAACACTAAATATGTTTTAATAATATGAAAATAATTTATTATTCTCCACTGTGCTATTAATATTATGGCAGTATATTTTCTCAATAAGAATCCAAATAGTCTCTTCAGAATTAAACTGGATGCTGTACATGCAGGATTATGATTCTTGGTAAAATATCCAGAGTTTTTCACACACACACACACACATATATATATATATAAGAATCAACTACCCAGAAAGATTTACCTTTTCATGCTATTGTTTTAGAAAAGAAGAGGTAGTATGTACTTTTCTCAAAATTAATTTTCTCCCAAAATTTAAAGTTGATATATATATATATATATAAAGTAGGATGAAAAATAAGCAATATAGGTATGTAAACTGTTCAGAACTGTATTTCATAGGTATCACGTTTTCTTTTTGTATAAGAAGCCATTTCCCAAGCAAAACAATTGCTTTAAGATGACTCTGTCCTTCTAAATTGGGAATGTCTTTGATTAAATAGATAAGGAACTACAAGATAACAAGACTTATAGTAAATAAAATATATACTTTTTAAACATTACAAAAAATTATCTCCCTTCCTACAATAAACATCAATAAGAAACAACACCAATCTAATACACACCAAATGCTTTGTCTCGTTCAGATAGAAAGAGAAACACAAGAAAAGCTGGACGTCCTCCTGGTTTGGGAAGAACTCTTGTGAGTCGAGTTTCTGGGAGAACAACATGGCATCCCTCTTTAAAAAAATTACTCTCTAATGCATTACTTTGCTGCTGCTGCTGCTAATTCGCTTCAGTCATGTCCAACTCTGTGCGACCCTAGGGACTGTAGCCCACTAGTCTCTTCTGTCCATGGGATTGTCCAGGCAAGAATACTGGAGTGGGTTGCCCTGCCCTCCTCCAGGGCATCTTCCTGACTCAGGGATCAAACTTTCTTCTGTCTCCAGTATTGGCAGGCACATTCTTTACCACTAGCGTCACCGGGGAAGCCCAATGCATTACTCTGAGATTCTCTAATGACTTTTTTTTAAGTCACTAAAAATGGGGGAAATAAAAATGTGATTTTAAGAGTGTGAATCTGTCAGGTCTTCAGAGTGTTTACACCCGGGCTCTCCTACTTGACCCAAGAAACTGTACTCTTCAAGGAAGCTGCAGTGAAATGCAGGGGAGCTTTATAGGTAGCCACTCACAAACCCACCTATCCTTGATTGAAAAGACTGGAATACACTAAATAGCTAAAGTATTCAGTGGGGTTAGGGCTTCTAATTACTAAAACTGTGTGTTTAATATGACCTTTCAAAAATGGCCCAGTACTAAATCAAAATATTAGATCACAATTAAGATAAATATTCTTTGTCAATTCACGTCATCTGATAAAAAGTGCAGTGAGATTCTAGAGGGCATTTGCTTTCTTGACAGGGGGGCTACCTTCCAATACCAGTTGAATGAACACCACAGTAGTAATTTCTGAATAAGTTATTTTTTGCCATATAGCTAATCACCCCAAAATTAATCACTTCAAAAAGAAGCATTTATTTTTCGCATTTCTTGACTGAAACATGAAAAATACTTATATATTTTTGTGGCTTTACCGGATTGTTCTTATGGTCTAGACCACTTTCCTGGGCTGGATACTCTATGAGGACCACATTCACGTGCCTGAGCGCTTAACTAGTATGACAAGGATGGGTACTAAACATGGATGGCTGATGCCTCTCTTCATGTCTCTTATCCTCCAGAAGTGTAGCCCAGCTTGGTCAGGCCATGAAGGCAAAAAGAATCAAGACAGAGGAAGTCTCAACATGAACACTCTCTTAAAACCTCAACTTATGTCATGTTTGCTAATGACCACTGGCCAATGCAAATCACACATCCAAGCCTAGAAGAAGCAGGTGGAGTGATAGAAACCACTTTGACTTGTGAGAATGTTTAAATAGAGTGGTGTTTTTGTCCAGATTACCACAATTTCCTAAAGTTCAAAAAAATCAAGTACATGATTTCCAAATGTAATAATTTTAGTAATTTAAAAGAGAAGTATTTAAATAGCTCAATGTAGCATTTGCTTTTGGTTATGCCAACTAATTTTTATATTTTAAACCTCCAGAAAAATGACAGCATATCAACAAGATATTGAAATGTTAGGCCAGTATGTTTCCCCACCCCGTGTTCATCACATTATAATACTGTTGTTGGTAGAATAATATATTCTCCTAAAAATGTCTACATCCTAATCCTCAGAACCTGTGTATATACTACCATACCTGGCAAAAGAGACCTTGCAGATAAAATTAATTTAAGGATGTTGACATGGGAAACATTCTGAATTATTCCATTGAACCCAATGTAACTGAGGATCCTCACAGTCATGCATGAACAAGATGGGTGAGTAAGTTGACGTGAGTCAGAGGGAGATTTGAAGATATTTTCTGCCGTATCTGAAGGTGGAAGAAGGAGCCACAGGCTAAGGAATGCAGGAAGCCTCTAGAAGGTGGAAAGGTCAGAAAAATAGGTTCTCCCTGTCTCTCTGAAAAGAACATAGCTCTGCCAACTACTTGGTTTTATTCTAGTGAAACTAATTTTGGACTTCTAATCTCCAGAACTGTAAAATAATAAACGTATGTTATTTTAAGCCTCTACATTTGTCATACTTTATTACAGCAGCAATAAGAATCTAATAAAAATATGATAGGTATTATTGTTATCTTGTTACCTTTACTTTCCCTAATAAAAGTAAATAAGCATTTAAATTCCAAAGCAAGTTAGATAAAATGCATGATCTTACTGAAATCTGCCATCGATTATGTATTCCATTGTTCTATCAAAAGCATTCAACAGGCATTATTCAGATACTCTGTATAAACTTTAATTCTATCTTTTTCCTTGACTTTCGTATTCAGTCCTGCTGCTCCTATATCCTCCAATTTCTGAAGAATCTGTCCTAAATTTTATCATTCCAAATTTACTCTATTGGCTCCAGTCTCAATATTTCCTGATGAAATGATGGCAATGGCTCTCTAACTGGTCTTCCTGCCCCTGCTTTTCTCTAGCTTTATTTATTCTAACCATTGTTTCTGTAAGATTTTTGTCCTTTAATTGTTAAAATTTTATCATGTCTCTGCACAAAAATATCAGTGGTTACAGTCTGCCCACTGAAATATCAAATTATTTAGACTGCCTAAATGTCAATTTACTTTTCTTGGTCCTCACTATTTTCCTTCAATGTCATATTCCGTATCCACACTGCAATGTTTTCCATGATACTACACTTTATTTTCTTCATGACTTTCCCCATGCACTTCTGTTTTCTGAGAATACTTTCCCAAGTAACTATATTTCAAAGCTCCTCTTGGTGAAACTCAAATATCATCTCCTTTAAAACTTTCCTTAGAGCTACCTTCTTCTACCTTTGAAAGCCCACAGATTGTGTTTTACCTCATGACAGTTACAGCATGTACCAGATATCTGTTCTCTTACTGACACATATTAGCCTTTTTTTCTGACAATAAACCCCCAACTTTCTTCTATAAATAATATTTCCCTCTTCACTCTATTTACTTCAAGTGGATCTCATTTTATTTCCAACTCAAGGTAAGTGAAGTAGGCTTGGTCAAGTAAAGGCTAATTTTTTTTTATAGTGATTGGTTCATGGTTGACCACATTATCCAATCAAAAACAATGAGACTCAGTAGGGAGTGTTGCTTAGTCTACTGAGAGAGCAGTACAGGCTGCAGATTCTGGTTGCCTTCTTACCATTCCAGAATCTCTGAAAATGAAACCAACAGTGCAGAAACCAGAGTTGAATGATGAAGCAATATTCTGTCTACTGACAGCTTTGAACTCCTGAAACCAATAGAGCTTGGACTTCAATTATTTGAGTTGTTTATTTTTTTCATATGCAACGTTCTCAGGTCTTCTACCATCTGTAACATAACCTGGAATATACAAACTATAATAGCTTGTATTTTCTTTACTTAGGGACATGGATGGTTTCTTCCAACAGAATAAAACATTGAAATGAAGGTTTATGGATGATATATATTTACATCTATCATATTCCCTTGCTTGTAATAGGAATTTATGTATTCAAAAGAGGACTATCTTTTAATTAGTAAGTTTATGTGTTAAGGATATTTGAATCACAGATCTGGAAAATAATGTTTTCCTATCTTTAAATAGGAGAGTAAAAAGCCATCTAACAAGTTCAAATTATTTTCTGCTTTTACAGATCCCCAGAGGAAGACTATATATTAATATTCTTCTTACTAAGCACAGTTTCTCCAATAACTCATTTCAATGTGCAAACCTTAATGGCTATATATTCATTCTACCATATCTAATTTATAGCTTTTTTGCTACCATTTTATTTCCCAATTAATTTTATTGTTGTATAATGTGATTATCAAACTACTGTCTCCTAGCTCCTTATCCATACTTAAACATTTTGCTTTATGATGCTGTCTGGGGACTTTGTAAACTATTATATTTTTCCTTTGACAGCTGATGTCCTTTTAATTTGGCCAATAGGCAACATCAGATAAGTTGGTCAATAGGAAACATAGGTTTGGAAAGCAAGAAGATAGAGAATCTTCTCCCTGTCTCCATGCTGTTCTTGTCAGCATTGCCACAGCAGCAGCTCTTACTTTGGCAGTGTCAGTTGGCACCAACCTTCAGCTCCTTTGGCATCCCCCGCTCTGAGACCAGTTTCCTGCACCTTTTCATAAATACACATAGTGATCACGCCATGTGCCAGCACTGTGAGGTCCTTCCTATAAACTTAAAGATTCTGTTATTCTCAACCTCATTCCTCTATTTTCCTAGCTTTAGGAATGGTTGTTATTTCCTAAAATTATTAGCTTTGTGTTATCTCAGTGTTCTTTTTTTCATTCCCTTTATGCATGTTTAACCAAACCCTTGTGTATTCTCTGTCAAAGCACCTAGTATGGTTTCTGTTTTCTTGAGTGGACCCAAACTGACACACGTGAATTTACCTATAATGAATTATAATTATTCTATTTCCAAGGCCACCATTCTTGTATGAGTTAACATTTTCATGGGGGGTTCAGGATTGGGAACATGTGTACACCCGTGGCAGATTCATATTGATGTATGCAAAACCAATACAATATTGTAAAGTGATTAGCCTCTAATTAAAATAAATAAATTTAAATTAAAAAAATATTAAATTGAATCATTTTATCCTTATCCTATTTTTAGCATTTCCATCTCTCCCTCAACCTTAGAAAAGCCTGACACACCAATTCAGTGTGCTTCCTGGTGACTCAGTGGGTAAGGAATCCGTCTGCAATGCAGGAGACTGCCTGCAACACAGGAGGCCTGGATTCGATCCCTGGGTCAGGAAGATCCCCTGGAGGAGGGCATGGCAGTTCACTCCAGTATTCTTGCCTGGAGAATTCCATGGACAGAGGAGCTTGGCAGGTTGCAGCCCATGGGGGTCTCAAAAAGTCAGCCAGGACTTAGTGACTAAACCACCACCACACAATTTAAATATGTCTTTCTGACTTTCAAAACTTTCTATCAGCTGTTCACAGGTCCCAACACCATTTCACCCACAGTCAAAACTCAATTACTTTTCTCAATGTTCTACATTATGGATAATTAAAAATCCCCAATGTAATTTAATAATTCAAGTCTCAGACTTTCAGTTACAATTTCTTTTTCAACAGGAAATGAACCAAATAGATAAAATAGATGAATAAATTATTTTTGTATATGTCATCCCTCCCTAGAAAATGCATTAATTTCTCTATCCCTCTTTCCTTCTCTCTCTCACACACACAAATGCATGCACTGTGATTGTGTTTCTTTTTCAAACTGTGGTGCAAGCCCACCTTCCCATGAAAGTTTAGTGAGTTGCTAGTAATTGTCATTACTGGGCATCCCTGGTGGCTTAGATGGTAAAGAATCTGCCTGCAGTTCAGGAGACCCAGGTTTAATCCCTGGGTCAGGAAGATCCCCTGAAGAAAGGAATGGCAACCCACTCCGGTATTCTTGCCTGGAGAATCCCATGGACAGAGGAGCCTGGCAGGCTGCAGTCCATGGGATAGCAAAGAGTCGGACGTGACTGAGCAGCTAAGCACACAGAAACACAATTGCTGCCACTACTTGCTGCCTGCTTCACACAGGCTAAGCTAACAGTCCAGGGCAAAGGGCAAAGTTTCTCCATTTAACTCAGATATGAAGTTTTTAATAAGAAGAGAACAATAGAGATATTTTTGACAGAAGTTTTTGCCACAGAGATGACATATAATTCTGAAACTTATATGACATAACCCATATTAATCCTCTAATTTATCAAGTCAACTAGTTTGAAGCCTCACGGAGTACTTGCTATTAAAATTGTATGTACTAATTTATTTATTAAGCACTATTAGTCTTTAAAGGTAGACCTGCCAGTTATGTAACAATGCCAAATTTACAAAAATATTTCCTTTAAAAGCCAAATTTATTTTTCATAAACTACACATCAGTAGGAGAAGACAATGACATCCCACTCCAGTGCTCTTGCCTAGAAAATCCCATGGATGGAGGGGCCTGGGGGGCTGCAGTCCATGGGGTCGCTGGAGTTGGACACAACTGAGCAACTTCACTTTATTTTTTCACTTTCATGCGTTGGAGAAGGAAATGGCAACCCACTCCAGTGTTCTTGCCTGGAGAATCCCAGGGACAGGGGAGCCTGGTGGGCTGCCGTCTATGGTGTCGCACCGAGTCGGACATGACTGAAGCAACTTGGCAGCAGCAGCAGCACACATCAGTAGGACCTTATCATATTTCAATAACTATGAATTTATATGCCATTTATAGTTATTTTACCTATTCATATTAAAAGGTGGTATTGGGAACACCCTGATCTTTGAATAGCAAATTTTATATATTCCTCCTTATTTTTAAATACTATATTGTTTAATTATTTTCACAGATATATAACTTAGAAGAATAATTTAATTCAATGGTCTTTCAAAAAATAGAACTTTAATAAATTTGAATGGAATAGTATTTCGATACATTGTGCACAGTACTTTAAATAACATTTTATAAAAAACTTCTATTGCCTATAATGTATAAGTTCTTTAAAGTATTTACTCAGTATATAAAAAGCCTCTAATTAAAAGAGTAAAAGATTCTTGAAAAATTTAATATGCTATTTTAAAGAATTGTCCATATAATCGTATTGTACTAGATAATGAAATACACAGAAGATGTAATTTGGCTGTAATTTAACACAGCATTTGAAATACTTTGTACATAAAGAAAGTAAAATGTATTAATGCATGTGTTTAATAAACCAGATACATGTAATCATATGTGGCATACATTATCTTAGTACATTCAACCACTTACCAGGTCACCAAGCAACTAATTTGAGGATTTACAACTTGTTCACATTAATGAGCTTCTTGCTTTTGTTTAGTTGCTCAGTTGCGTCCAACTCTTTTGCAGACCTCTGGACTGTAGCCCATAAGGCTCTTCTGTCCATGAGATTTCCCAGGCAAGAATACTAAAGTGGGTTGCCACTTCCTTCTCTAGGGGATCTTTCTGACCCAGGGATTGAACCCACGTGTCCTGAATTGGCAGGTGGATTCTTTACCACAGAGCCACCAGGGAAACCCATTAATGGGCTTGGGGGGTGTTAATATTAAAGAGAAAGGAAAAAGAAAAGAGGGAAAGCTTGAGGCCCTGCCATTATCCTTAGGAAAAAGTTATTACCACAAGAGTCAGTGAGCTTTGTAGAAAAAAGTGAGCACATTACTTTAGACTGTGCCTAAGGGAAATAAACCACCAATTTAGACCAAGAAGAACAGAGAGCAAGCATATCACACAGGTACAATTACAAAAATCTAAGATTGTGTTTTTCATTAGCTGGCATTTCAAACCATTCTTCACAGTAATATTATGTGTCAATATTATATTCTCAACCTTCCTCTTCCCTACCCTTATAATTGATTTAAACAACTGCTCATTCCCTTCACTATGCTTTTTTCAGAGATGCTTTCCCTGCTTCATGAGTTTAACTTTCTGCCCTCCTGGATTTGTCCTTCCTTGGATCACACTCACTCTGATAATTATTTGCATTCCTTTTCTCATGTTTGGACTTTCCATCCCCTTTCTTTCCTTTATTCTAGCTTACAAACTGTTTCAATCCATTGACCTACACAATCCCTTTCTTTGATGCGGGTTTACCTTCAAGAGGATGATTTACCTGCCTCTCTTCACTGCTAAAATTTTGCAAGACGCAATCTATGTTTACATTCTCCACAGCCTCAATCCCCTCTCTGAACTCACTACTGTATATATGCTATACCCTCCCACCCTAGACTTGCAAATCCTTTCACTCTTTTAATTGCTATACTAACAGAATTCTCTACAAAATGTTGTACTATTGGATACACCCTACTTACAATTCTTTCCTTCATGACTCTCTTTAGAGACTGCCTATGTTTTCAAACTCCTTTGTTGGTTTCACTCATGCCCCTTTAATCATTATTGTTGTCCAGGGTTTCAAACTCCAACTTTTTTCTCACACTTCAGCTTCCTTTTCTATCTTCTCTTTGTATAGCTTTAAGAAACAATGTTTTGAAGATAGATAGATCAGAGAAGGCAATGGCACCCCACTCCAGTACTCTTGCCTGGAAAATCCCATGGATGGAGGAGCCTGGTGGGCTGCAGTCCATGGGGTCGCTAAGAGTAGGACACGACTGAGCGACTTCACTTTCACTTTTCACTTCCATGCATTGGAGAAGGAAACGGCAACCCACTCCAGTGTTCTTGCCTGGAGAATCCCAGGGACGGGGGAGCCTGGTGGGCTGCTGTCTATGGGGTCGCACAGAGTCAGACACGACTGAAGCGACGCAGCAGCAGCAGCAGCAGATAGATAGATATAGATGGATGTGTATATAGTATTAATCTAGAGCTACCATAACAGGAAACCACAGACTGGGTGGCTTATTTATTTTCTCATAATTCTGGAGGCTAGAACTTGAAGATCCAGGTACTTGCAGGATTGGTTTTTGATGAAACCTCTCTTTTTGGCTGGCAGACTGATGCCTTCTTGCTAACATGACCTTTTCTCTGTATATGCATTTTTCTAGTGTTTTTTCCTCTTATAAGGAAAAGAGTCCTATTGGATTAGGGCTCCATTTTACAACTTCATTTAACTTTACTTATTTTCTTCAAAACCCTATCTCCAAATACAGTCACCTTGAGGGGGTTAGAATTTCATCCTTCGAGGACTGGGTGGGCATAATTCAACCTGTAACACATATGTAATATTCAAAGCTGAATATTCATTGGAAGGACCAATACTGAAGCTGAAGCTCTAATATTTTGGCCACCTGATGCAAAGAGCCAACTCCCTAGAAAAGACCCTGATTCTGGAAAAGATTGAAGGTAAAAGGAGAAGAGGGTAGCAGAGGATAGACAGTTAGATAGCATCAACTGACTCACAGACATGAATTTGGACAAACTTTGGGAGATAGAGCCTTTTGATGAGTTTTAAAGAGGGAAGTGAAAAAGCTGGCTTAAAACTCAACTTTCCAAAGACTAAGATTGAGGCATCTTCTCCCATCACTTCACAGCAAATACACAGGGAAAAAGTGGAAATAATGACAAATTTTCTTTTCTTGGGCTCCCGAATCACTGTGGACAGTGACTGCAGCCATGAAATTAGAAGATGCTTGCTCCTTGGCAAAAAAGCTGTGATAAACCCAGACAGCATATTGAAAAGCAGAGATTTCACTTTTCTGACAAAATTCCATGTAGTTAAAGCTATGGTGTCTCCAGGAGTTGTGTATGGATGTGAGACTTGGATCATAAAGAAGGCTAAGCACTGAAGAACTGTGGTGTTGGAGATTGTGGTGATGGAGAAGACACTTGAGAGTCCTTTGGACAGCAAGTAGATCAACCAGTCAATCTTAAAGGAAATCAACCCTGAATATTCATTGGAAGGACTGATGCTGAAGCTGAAGCTCCCATATTTTGGCCACCTGATGCAAAGAACTGACTCATTGAAAAGACCCTGATGCTGGGAGAGATTGAGGGAGGAGAAAGGGATGACAGAGGATTAGATGGCTGGATGGCATCAACTCAATGGATGAATTTGAGCAAACTCAGGGAGACAGTGAAGGACAGGGAAGCCTGGTTAGCTGTAGTCCATGAAGTCAGAGAGTCAGACAGGACTTAGTGACTGAACAACAACTACACACACACACACACACACACACACACATATATATGTAAAGTGAAAGGATATACAGTTGTCCATCTGTATCCATGATTTCTGTACCCACAGTTATGAAAGGTCAACTGTACTATATTATCATGTATGAAGGAATAATGCATTTGTGGATTTTATTACCTGTGAGATATTCTGGAACTGATTCCCAACAGATACCCAGATGACTTTATAATATATGTGTGTACATTTTTCTGGACTTTTCTATGTGGGTATTCTTCTGGGAAACAAAATAATGAAAACATTTTATGGTCAGATGTTAAAAATTATATTAATAACTGCTGCTTCTGGAATAATATATTTTTAAATTAATAAATAACTTTTAAAGCACTTCTAGGTGCACAACAAAACTGAGCAGAAACTACAGAGATACATCTTGTATGTTCCCATATCCTGTCCTGGCAGCATGCATAGTGTCCTCCGCTGTTTCCATCTCACACCACGGTGGTACATTTGTTACTCGAGAAGAGAGCCTAGAGAAGACCAGCAGAAAAAAGTCCATACTGAGCAGTGGGGCAGATGTCACAGTAACCATCTAGCCACCTCACCACAGTAACAGGAAAGGGGACTCTGAATAGTTCCACTGTTGGACAATACCTATGGATTACTACAGAACATTCAGAGAAGAGGTTCCCAGAGAACTCTTCTATAGAAAGACTCATCAGCTTGTTAGAGTAGGAAGTTTTCCTTGCTAGGGACTCTGGGCGGCTGTGGCATATTTGAGGTTTTATTACACTATAATTTCCTATTGCAGGGTAGAATTATCTATTGAACATTTTTAATATTAATGTTAAATTTGTATGCAGGTCAGGAAGCAACAATTAGAACTGGACGTGGAACAACAGACTGGTTCCAAATAGGAAAAGGAGTACGTCAAGGCTGTATATTGTCACCCTGCTTATTTAACTTATGTGCAGAGGACATCATGAGAAATGCTGGGCTGGAAGAAGCAAAAGCTGGGATCAAGATTGCCGGGAGAAATATCAGTAACCTCAGATATTCAGATGATACCACCCTTATGGCAGAAAGTGAAGAGGAACTCAAAAGCCTATTTACTTTTTGAAAGTGAAAGAGGAGAGTGAAAAAATTGGCTTAAAGCTCAACATTCAGAAAATGAAGATCATGGCATCTGATCCCATCACTTCATGGGAAATAGATGGGGAAACAGTGGAAACAGTGTCAGACTTTATTTTTCTGGGCTCCAAAATCACTGCAGATGGTGACTGCAGCCATGAAATTAAAAGACGCTTACTCCTTGGGAGGAAAGTTATGACCAACCTAGATAGCATATTCAAAAGCAGAGACATTACTTTGCCAACAAAGGTCCGTCTAGTCAAGGCTATGGTTTTTCCTGTGGTCATGTATGGATGTGAGATTTGGACTGTGAAGAAGGCTGAGCACTGAAGAATTGATGCTTTTGAACTGTGGTGTTGGAGAAGACTCTTGAGAGTCCCTTGGACTGCAAGGAGATCCAACCAGTCCATTCTAAAGGAGATCAGCCCTGGATGTTCTTTGGAAGGAATTATGTTGAGGCTGAAACTCTGGTACTTTGGCCACCTCATGCGAAGAGTTGACTCATTGGAAAAGACTCTGATGCTGAGAGGGATTGGGGGCAGGAGGAGAAGGGGACAACAGAGGATGAGATGGCTGGATGGCATCACTGACTCGATGGATGTGAGTCTGAGTGAACTCCGGGAGTTGGTGATGAACAGGGAGGTCTGGCGTGCTGTGATTCATGGGATCTCCAAGAGTTGGACATGACTGAGTGACTGAACTGAACTGAATATTAATGTTCTGTGACATTATTGTCAAGATATTTGCACCTGGTATTCAGGATGGTGCCATATGTGAGGCTGTCAAGTGGTGAAACAATTCCAGGTTTCTGGATAAGGAATTGATCTGAGTAAAAGTGCCTTTCTCATATCATCAAGTTTTGTTTATTTTTTTCTCTTTTTATTTGCTGTTTTTGTAATATTGTCACCTTTGATAAAGAAGATTTGTAAGTAGTGACTACAGTTCCAGAATGGTATAAATTCCTTTTAATAAAACATTTTAACTACATTAACAGACTATGTATACTCCTTTGATGTTATTGTTCAGTCGCCCAGTCACGTCCAACTCTGCAACTCCATGGACAGTAGCACACCAGGCATCCCTGTCCCTCACCATCTCCTGAAGTTTGCCCAAGATCATGTCCATTGCATCAGTGATGCCATCCAGCCATCTCACCCTCTGATACTCTCTTCTCTTTCTGCCCTCAATCTTTCCCAGCATCAGGGACTTTTCCAATGAGTCAGCTGTGTGAATCAGGTGACCAAAATACTGGAGCTTTAGCTTCAGCATCAGTCCTTCCAATGAGTATTCAGGTTGATTTCTCTTAGGATTGACTGATTTGATCTTCTTGCTGTCCAAGGGACTCTCAAGAGTCCTCTCCAGCACCACAGTTCGAAGGCATCAATTCTTTGGCATTCTGCCTTCTTTATGGTCCACCTCGCAACTGTACATGACCACTGGGAAGACCACAGCTTTGATGTGGCTTCCCTGGTGGTTCAGACCTCCATACTACAGATTAAAATTAATTCTCACAGCTCCCAACAAATTGTGCAATATGCGACTTCTTACCCAACAAAAATATATTAATCTGCAAGTAAAAAATGTTTCCATAAGAGCCTAGCATACTTTGGAAGTAGGTTGGCATTAGAGTAATCTGTCCCTAGCACAAATATTTTGTATTTGTGCTATAACAGTTCATTCTTTGTTCATAAGTATAATTTATGAAAAACATCATCTAGTAAACACTAGTAGCCTTCCCATTTTACAATATTCAAATATTCCCATTTCAATGAATATTCCAATGAAATTGGAATTGTGAGGAAATAAAATGCTATACCCTAACTCACCTTAGAAAAAGATGATGAAATGGAATAATAAATGTATGTGTCCTAAGTCTTATTAAGTTTATTTTTAGTTTTATTGTCAAGCTCTTTCTTTGCTCATATATTACAATAAACCCCCTCAGAACTGCTGGTTCAGATAAATTATTTCATAAAAATTTAACATCCACAAAAAATGTAATGTTGTTACCTTACTAGAAGATTTGAAGGAAAAAAGACTTAAAAAGGCCTATATTGAACTAGCCACTCAAAGGCTAAATTGAAAATAATAAAAAGAATTATTTAGGACATACATTTATTTACTTCATGCTCTTCAATTAAAATCTTGATAAAGAATCAAACTCTGCTCATAGAAACTGCCTTTGTTGCTAAACTTTTGCTTTCTTTAAAAATAAAGATTTCTCTATTTTGTGATATCTCAGTTCAGTTTAGTCACTCAGTTGTGTCTGACTCTGCAACCCCATGGACTGCAGCATGCCAGGTTTCCCTGGCACCGCTAACTCCCAGAGTTTGCTCAAATCCAAGTTCATCGAGTCGGTAATGCCATCCAACCATTTCATTCTGTGTCGTCCCCTTCTCCTCCCGGCTTCTATCTTTTCCAGCATCAGGGTCTTTCCCAATGAGTTAGTTCTTCACATCAGGTGGCCAAAGTATTTCATCTTCAGCACCAGTCTTTCCAATGAATATTCAGGACTGACTTCCTTTGGGATGGAATGGTTTGATCTCCCTGCTGTCCAAGGGACTTTCAAGAGTCTTCTCCAACACCACAGTTCAAAAGCATCAGTTCTTTGGCACTCAGCTTTCTTTATAATCCAACTCTCACATCCATACATGACTACTGGAAAAACCATAGCTTTGACTAGATGGACCTTTGTTGGCAGAATAATGTTTCTGCTTTTTAATATGCTGTGTGATTTGGTCATAGCTTTTCTTCCAAGGAGTAAGTGTCTTTTGATTTCATGACTGCAGTCACCATCTGCAGTGATTTTGAAACCCCCTAAAACAAAGTCTCTTACTGTTTCCATTGTTTCTCCATCTATTTGCCATGAAATGTTAGGACTGGATGCCATGATCTTCATTTTTTGAATGTTGAGTTTTAAGCCAACTTTGCCACTCTCCTCTTTCACTTTCCTCAAGAGGCTCTTTAGTTCTTCTTTGCTTTCTGCCATAAGGGTGGTGTCATCTGCATATCTGATTTCTGCATATCAACATTTCTCTTGATTCTAGCTTGTGCTTCATCCAGCCTGGCATTTTGCATGATGTAATCTGCATATAAGTTAAATAAGCAGGGTGACAATATACAGCCTTGATGTACTCCTTTCCTGATTTGGAACCAGTCTGTTTTTCGATGTCCAGTTCTAACTGTTGCTTCCTGACCTGCAAACAGATTTCTCAGGAGGCAGGTCAGGTGGTCTGGTATTCCCATCTCTTGAAGAATTTTCCACAGTTTATTGTGATCCACACAATCAAGGGCTTTGGTGTAGTCAGTGAAGCAGAAGTAGATGTTTTTCTGGAACTCTCTTGCTTTTTCGATGATCCTATGGATGTTGGCAATTTGATCTCTGGTACTTCTGCCTTTTCTAAATTCAGCATGAACATCTGAAAGTTCACAGTTCATGTACTATTGAAGCCTGGCCTGGAGAATTTTGAGCATTACTTTACTAGCATGTGAGATGAGTGCAATTGTGTGGTAGTTTGAGCATTCTTTGGCATTGCCTTTCTTTGGGATTGGAATGAAAACTGACCTTTTCTAGTCTGTGGCCACTGCTGAGTTTTCCAAATTTGCTGGCATATTGAGTGCAGCACTTTCACAGCATCATCTTCTAGGATTTGAAATAGCTCAACTGGAATTCCATCACCTTCACTAACTTTGTTTGTAGTGATGCTTCCTACAGCCCACTTGACTTCACATTCCAGCATGTCTGGCTCTAGGTGGGTGATCACACTATCATGCTTATCTTTTTTGGATAGTTCTGTGTATGATATCTACTGTGCAGTAAACACAATTTCGATAAATGGAATATTTATAAGATCAGATTTGTGGTTTGGTTTACAAATTGCAGACCATGTAACAATGAATCTGTATAGTAACTTTACTATATCAACTCTGAGTTCCCTATGTCTCTTGAATGACTTCCAGGGTATTGCTTATAGGCAACTGGAGAATTTGGGGGAAGCTCTATATTTGTGAAAATGCCACGCTTGTCTATACAATGCTTTTTAGCAAAATGCCGAATTTAAAGCAGTTGAAATAAAGTGACCAGGATGGGAAGAGACGAGATTTGAGCAGACATAAAGGAGACTGGAGCAAAAGGGAGGAACAGGTTATTGGAATTGAAGAAGTTAAAGGAAATTTCAACCCTGGAGGTAGAGCCCTACATCCATCATCAAATGAGCTAGAGTCAGTTGCCTGAGAACAGATTTAAAGGAGAGGCAGAATTTCTGCATTAGTTTATCAAGTACCTTTCCCTACCTCCCAACTAAAATTGAAAAAAAGAGAAGAAAAAGCTATTACCATGTATTTAACATCTTATAAAGTGGCAAAATTTTAAAAGTTACAATAAAAATAGATTTGTGTCACTCCAAGTTAAGTAATTGAAGGAGACTGTAGAATCTTTTCAAAACAAGCTATTTCAAAATGTATGATTAATGAAAAAAAAAAAGGAAGGTGATGGGCAGGAGGGGGGCAGGTTGTCTAGCACATTCCTCCTATAAAGAATTGCCTGTAAAGAATCTCAAATTCAGGTTCCGTGTTTGTGACAGTGATGTAGGAAGATACCGAATACACCTCCTCCCACAGGCACACTGAATCTGTAGCCACTATGAGGCAATTCCCTCTGGGGAGAGGAAACGAACCTAGAAGGAGCAACTCACACACACTGGGCAACCAGGGCGGGAACCCGCACTGTAGCAAGTAAGAGAGACTGAGATACAATCTGGTTACGACCTGCACCCCTGGTGTGCCAACCCACAATCAAGAGTGCACTCAAAACCTCAGCTTCTCCCTGAGGAGCAAAGGACTTGGGCCCCAATAGGCACCTCAAATTTTAAGGTTGCCCTTGAGAGACCAGACCCCAAAACGTCTACTTTTGACAGGCAAGGGGAGCCTAACAGGACATGACTGATGAAGGTAAAGCAGTGTCCCGAATGGGATTGTGGAAGAGAAAGAGGCATTAGGTAAAAGCAACAGAAAAATAAAGAAAGCTAGCTTAGTTAATAATATCGGTGTATGTAACTGAGTCATATACCAGGTATACATTGCTGTAGACCTGAAACTGAAACAACCATATTCCAACTAAAAAAAAACAAGAAATATATGAAACAATAATCTCACAATTCTGAAGGAAAAAATTCCCAAACTAGAATTATTAAATAATCATGCTGTCATTTACTGATAAGCATAGAATGAGTATTTATTAGACATGCAATTTCTTGAAAATGTATTTCCCCTGAATCCTTTGTCAGGAATCGTGATCATTCCATCAAAATAAGGAAGAAACCAAATGGAGTGGAAAGCACTGGCTCTGGGATACTAGGGCTCTGACCCGTGAGAGAGACGAAGGAAATTCCAGGATTACATCTGTGCAGCAGACACAAAGATCATTTATACTAGATCACATCAAGAGGACAGAGGGCTCCAGGAGGAATATCTTTAAGAAAAAGAAAATATGCATTTTATTAACTTTCAAATTTGTTAGAATATATTAAGAAGGGATACATATTATTGCAGAGTTTGGTGATTAGTGATAGAAAGAATTGAGAATTGAGTAAATAAAAAATGATGCAATTGCTAACTCCTGGAACACAAAAGGAGTAAAGAAAAGAAATAAAATTATCACACATTGTTGGTTCAGTTGTGGATAATATTTACATAATCTTCATAAGGTAAACTTAGGTTGTGACCTCCCCAAAATTATGATATGAAACTCAGTGGGAAAATAAAAGAAATAAACTTATTTGGGGTGATGGTATAAAAAATTATAAGCTTCAATACTTTGGCCACCTGATGCAAAGAGCCAAGTCATTGGAAAAGACCTTTATGCTGGGAAACATTGAAGGCAAAAGGAGAAGAGAGCAGCAGAGGATGAGATGGTTGGATAGCATCACCAACTCAGTGGACATGAATTTGAGCAAACTCCTGAAGAAAGCAGAGGACAGAGGATTCAGGCATGCTACAGTCCATGGGGTTGCAAAGAGTCGAACACAACTTAGCAACTGAACAGCAACAATTGAAAAATTATATCCCCATCTTCCATAATGGGAAATCAGTAGACACTATCTAAAACAGAAAAATAAGAGCAGATACCACTGAAATGTGATATTTAGAAATTTAGATTGCATATATTTAAGGAAACAGCCAGACAGGTGGGAAGTGTTTTTCAATGAATAGTGAAACTCAGAATGGGAGGGGAAAGACTTGTATTTGAGGCTCTAAGCCCATGGGTAGCTTCTTAATCTTCTACATGAGGAACACATGACATTTCCATCAAGAAATCTAGACAAGGTTGAACATGTTGAGGTTCAAAAACCTAAAACTGTGTCAATCCTTAGAGAATTCAAATTAGAAAGATTTTAATGTAATGAGGAAATAAGTTCTTTACATTTACCTGTAAGATATATAAAAAATGAAAATAATAATATATATCCATAACTTTTATCATTAATAAAAAAGATGGTGGGAGATTTCTTTATCGGGTAACCGGTAAGCAACTACTTAAGGTGTCAGAACACTGTTTAGCATCTTTATTCTTAATGAATAAGATTGTAAAAATCCTCCTATAATATGGGAAGAGCCATAGATTACAAGATTTCTGGCATATAATTCCAAATTGACACATAATAAGTGATTTTCTTTTTTACAAAAGTTAAATGAGTAGAGGAGAAGTCCAAGGAAAATAACACTAAAGGATTTTTTTTTTTTTTTTTTGCTTTCAGAACTAATCTGAAGTAGTGCAGCTTTGGATAGGGAAATAAAAGTTCTGACCTGAAAAATAACTAAATCACATTTTAAAAGTTCTTTTTGTCTCTTAAAAACTCATATAGAAATTTCAGCCCACTTGCATTTCCATTATCCTCCAACACAGCATACAAAAACCAGAAATAAGCGCTATTTAAGATAATTATATTTGAAAGTGAAGGAGGAGGAAGAAGTAATTAATCACAGCTTCAAGGAACCAAAAAGTTACATGAGCCAGCAAAGTATCCAGAGAGAGATGGTTTAAATTATTAATATGTAATCTATACATAAATAGGTATACTATTATTTACAAAATTATCTAGACATTTTCTTTTTGAATCATAAAACCACGTTTAGGAAGGAGTATCCACACATATTTCAATATTCTAAAATTGGTTACACTGACTCTTTTTTAACATTTTATAAAACATGTTATATTAAACAATTCCTTAATTGTATAATGGGTATACAGAGAAAATTTTTTTCAAAAAATCTCCAGGATCAGAATTTTGCTTTGGAAAAATATGACTAAACGTGAGCAGTTTTATTATGTACTGTCAGACTGAGGTGCTTTTACTGTTTTGAAGTTTATGGCACAATTATGACCCAGATTACTTCTATACTGGTTTCTGAATGCTCTCAAATATTACTTTTCTACAATACAATCCTTTTAATACCAATATCATGTGATCCTGTTATAAATGGAAAGGAAGACTTAGATATACAGTGTGTCTTTTCATGGCTAGGATTTCTTCTTACCTATAACTGTTCAGAACAGAGAAGGAGAGTGGAAGGGAGTGAAGAATCTAACACAGCTAACTGCTAACATAGTCACTAAAACCACTGTGTTTCATCATGCTGTCTTTTATACCTGGAATTCATTTCTCATCTGCCTACTTTCTTACTACTGACAATTTCATTACTTGACAAACCTTTTTATGGCCTCCCTCCACTACACCCTTCCCTGACTTCTCTCAATGGTTTGTTAATGTCTTTGTATTTTAAGTTGCAGTTTTGATTTTCTATCTCTGACAAAGGGATGTGATGTTCCTCAAGAATAAGAAACCCATCAAGGTCACCTTCACACCCACAGTGCTTAGCAACATACTTGGAAAATCTCTGTTCTTCAGTTAAACGTCTGTTAACAGAATGAAAAAATAAGTTAAAAATTACAAACATAATAGGTGTCTATCCATGACATCTTCCCACTTTATCTGTTGGGTCATTGGTGCTATTCTTACTCTTTGCGTGAGTTCACACTACAGGGCTACTCTTAATCAGAAGGATTTGTTGCAAGTATTTCCCAGGGAGAACCATACTGATCCTTTTTATGAAGGTCTAACTTGTAGCTATGACTTGTGAAAGTTTATTTATGCACCAAAGGAGCACTATTTGTTTTATGGGCCTGCCTGCTGCCTGCCAAGTCGCTTCAGTCATGTCCGACTCTGTGCGACCCCATGGACTGCAGGCTACCAGGCTTCTCTGTCCATGGGATTCTCCAGGCAAGAACACTGGAGTGGGTTGCCATTTCCTTCTCCAATGCATGAAAGTGGAAAGTGAAAGTGAAGTCACTCAGTCGTGTCTGATTCTTAGCGACCCCATGAACTGCAGCCCACCAGGCTCCTCCATACATGGGATTTTCCGGGCAACAGTACTGGAGTGGGGTGCCATTGGCTTCTCCCGTTTTATGGGCCACTGGTGCTTAAATTGGTACCCGAGTCATTGGGATGTAGTGAGTTAACTGTTAAGCATTGTTTTCTCCCCTGTTCAGTCTTTCCTTTCCTGCTTTCTTACTCCTCTTCCTCTGCCTTGTGTCAGTGATAATGGTTATCATTGCTTATCTCTAGTATTATATTGGTATCAGTTGAAAAGAAGCACAATGTGAGAGTTGTGAGTTAAGTTTTATTTGCGGCAAAATGAGGACTATAACCTGGGAGACAGCCTCTCAGATAGCTCTGAGGAAACTGCTCTGAAGTTGGGCTCGGGGGCGGGGGGTCAACATATATATGATTTTGGTGAAGGGGTATATGTGCAGTCAAGCACACACTGCAGCAGAGGCTTGCTGCTAGTCACAGCAAGATGACTCAATGAATGACTTTAGTGTTTTTCTAGAAAATGTAAGAAATTAGACTCATAAAATCATCTGAAAATATCTGACTACCTGAAGGCCTGTTCTGCCAGTTTTTCCCAGAGCACAGAGTACCTCATTCCTGATCTCTACTCTGAACTCCTTTCAGGGGATGTTGAAGGGCAGAGACCACCGTGGCTAGTAACATCATTCTTATAGAACCTGATGGCAAGTGACAATTTTTAGTTGGTAGTGGTTACTAAAATAATTCCGGACACTTAAAAGGCCACACAAGCTTCATAAAATAGCATTAGAGTGTCTTGTAGGAAGATTTAGTGAACTGTAGGAACAATTTAGTGTACCTAATGGTATACCTTAGTGTGACACATTCAATTTTATACTAAGCTCAAGGTTTTTCTGAATGAGCTACATGGGCCTCTTATATTTATTTCTGAGCACTTTCATTTCCCTGCATTTTTTTTTTCCTATAGAATCTATGTTTGGTGAGAATTTAAGAATAAACAGATAATCTTTGGTTATCTACATGAAATGGAATGTTGCCTTCAATTCTATTATTTTGCATTTACAAAAGAAGCTATTTTAAATAAAGCTGTAACTATGTCTGCCATGACTACATAAGGAAAATCAATCCTGATTAAATACAAATATGCTTTAACTTTCATCTCCATTCTATTTCCTCTTCCTGGAGAGATTCGATGAGCTGTAAAGAAAGTAAACCAATGGGGTTACTGGAAGTGCTTATTCCAGTGAGATGATGCTTCTCTGATGGAGTACTATACACTTACTGGCTCTGCTGTTACCCTGGGTTGTGGCATATGGTGTTTTTTTACATTGCCCAGGGCTGCTGCTTGGAGTTTATCAGGTTTTGTTGTTTTCAGGAAATGTGCATATATATTAACTCAGAGTTCAAAGATACTAAAATCTTATATTTCACTGTCATTGCAAAGAGACTACAACTATAGCTTACTCTTCATAGTCAGTCTTTTCTTTGTCAACTATAATAACAGAGAAATTAAGTAGATATTCGACATGGAGTAGGAGATATTTACTAGCTATTTGGCTCTATTATAAGATCAGCTACTACTGAAAATGAGAAATATTTCTAACTAAGAGACCAAGAAATCTATCTTTGCTCTCTTACATCGTCACCAATGGCTAACTTTTTTTTTTTTTTTTTACCACTTGCATTATGAAGCTAATAGACTCTTTAGGTATTAGGGATGCTTAGTAGATACCTATCGGTCTGATATCTATGAAAGAAGCAACATTCATTCCTCACAGGCAGTACACTGTAACTTCAAAATGTCCCTTACTTGTAGGCTACCTTTGGGTTGTTCCATCTGGATTTGCTCTTCAAATCTCAGTGCTGAGCCAGGGTAGAATTTACCACTAACCTTTTTATTTAGAGAACCTAATTTAGAGTATCGAGAACATCCATTTTCATACTCAGTTCACACTCAGAATTTCTTTTTACAACATTATCTTGTCCATTACTTGTGTCCATGTGTATAAAACCCCTACTACGTTATAATTTCCTCTAAATATAGAGATCTTGTTTCATTCACCTGTGTGTCACTTCTTTGTCAGAGCCTTGGAAAATCATTCATATATAGTATAAAATGAGTCATTGAATATTTGCATATATATATATGTATGTATTGACCACCTGGTTCAAAGAGCCTACTCATTGGAAAAAAACCTCATTCTAGGAAAGAGTGAAGGCAGGAAGATAAGGGGATGATAGAAGATGAGGTGGTTGGATGGCATCACCAATGCAATGGACATGAGTTTGAGCAAACTTTGGGAGATAGTGAAGAACAGAGAAGCCTGGTATACTGCAGTTCATGAAGTCACAAAGAGTTGGACATGATTAGTGACTGAACAACAACAGTACGTATATTATATATATTCCAAGCAATACTAGATTGATTCTAGATGTACCCACAGTAATGAACTCTATTAAATTAAAGTATTCCCTCATTTAATTCTATGGTTTCCTTAGCATGTCTTTACTTTGAACATTGTGTCGCAAGTATGATGTTTTTTAGGTGTTGCTAATATACACTATTAATTCTGTCTTGTTAGCTATGTTGACAAGAGCTGTCTGTTTTCCTGTGATGCTTTTGAATGGACCCAGAGGCTAAAATTTAATTTGCAGACTCAGTGAAAGGCTTGAACATTGCTAAGTTGCTTTCTCATGACACAGAAAGACTCTCATCTGGGACTTCCTGGCTCATATACACAGCCTCCTCACATGTGATCTCTTATGTTTCAAGATGGTAATGCATCTCTAAACTGAAATTGATTTGTAAATTCAATTCATATTAAAAATACCAGGAAGCGAAAGCCAAGGCACTGAATTAGTGAGGCAGATGTAATACAAATATAAAATATAAGTAATTTTGTTCTTGTCACCCTGATCTTCACACATTTTATCTATGTTTATCTTCCTTATTCCAGTTAAGAACATTTAAGAATAATTTAAGCAGCAGAGAAGGATTTTATGCTCAGCAATAACAAAGGCAAGAAGAGAATCCCAAGGTGATATGATGACTGCTGAAGCTGAAGCTCCAATACTTTGGCCACCTGATGCAAAGAACTGACTCATTGGAAAAGACCCTGATGCTGAGAAAGGTTGAAGTCAGGAGGAAAAGGGGATGACAGAGGATGAGATGGCTGTATAGCATCACCGACTCGATGGACATGAGTTTGAGCAAGCTCCGGGATTTGGTGATGGACAGGGAAGCCTGGTGTGCTGCAGTCCATGGGGTCACAAAGAGTTGGACACAACTGAGCAACTGAACTGAATGTGATATTCTAGTTGGGATGCTGGAACAGAAAAAAAGATATTAAATAAAAACTAAGAAATATGAATAATATATGGGCTGTCAAAACTTTTAAAAAAGAGGACAAGAACTTCTTGAATCAAACATTATACCTCACCTTATAAATCTGTATAAGAGATCACTGGGATGTGGTGAGATGCCACTTCAATTTTTAGTAAAAGCTATTCCAGTGAGTTAATGAAAAAGAAGGCTCTGCTTTCTACTATAAATGAAGGAAATTTTTATGAAAAGTACACACCTCTGTATTATATATAGCCTCCTTTTTCACTTTTATAAACATTAACCTTTTGCCCCAGTAAGTTACAGTGTGGACTTAACGGTATGAATAATTTCATTGCTTTTTATCTAAAATCAATTTGAGAAATAAGACAATGTTTCAGTACCTGCCAAAGCCCTGCCATGTATAGAACTTCCATTTCCATCTAAGAGCAATGCCAAGTCACATACTTTATATTTCTCTGTATCACCACTTTTATAATATGTTATTTCACATTTCCTCTTGAGAATATTTGGCTTGTCCACTCATTCCTAAATCTTATTCTTCATGTAGTTTCTATAGATTTCAGAAGAAGAAGATTCGAATGTACTTCCAGGGTGGAAAAATGAGTCTCTTATTATTATGATTTATAGCTTTATCAGGATTACTGCTTTTAGAATCTGCATGGATCATACTTTGTATTAAGAAACCAGTCAGGACTGTAGATTTATTCACATCAGCTGTGAAATATTTACTCCCTTTACTCCTCTGTAACTTCAAATGTCTTTAGCACCCTTCTCCTCAGCCTTCTGAGATTAACTAGACATCTCTGGTGGGCAACATGAACTCTGGCATGGGAGGCAGAAGATCTGGTTTTTAAAGAAAACTAGAATAGAGTTGCATTGTTCACTTAAGAAGGCTTTCTTATCTCTCCTTACTATTCTTTGGAACTCTGCATTCAGTTGGGTATATTCTCTTTCTCCTTTGCCTTTGGCTTATCTTCTTTTCTCAACTAATTGCAAGGCCTCTTCAGGCAACCATTGTGCTTTCTTCCATTTGTTTTCCTTTGGGTTGGTTTTGGTCTCCTGTCCAGTGTGACGAACCTCCATCCATATTTCTTCAGGCACTCTATCAAGATGTAATCCATTGAATCTATTTGTCACTTCCACTGAATAATCATAAGGAATTTGATTTAGGTTATACCTGAATGATTGGTGGTTTTGCCTATTTCTTCAATTTAAGTCTGAATTTTGCAATAAGGAGCTTATGATTTGAGCCACAGTCAGGTTCAGGTCTTGTCTTTGTTGACTGTATAATGTGTCTCCATCTTTCCCTGCAAAGAATATAATCAACCTGATTTCAGTATTGACATGGGCATCTGGTGATGCCCATGTATAGGGTTGACTTGCATTGTTGGAAGATGTTGTATGCTATGATCAGTGTGTTCTCTTGAAAAACTCTGTTAGCCTTTGTCCAACTTCCTTTTGTACTCCAAGGCCAGACTTGCCTATTACTCCAGGTATCTTTTGACTTCCTACTTTTGCATTCCAATCCCTATGATGAAAAGGACATCTTTTTTGTTGTTAGTTATAGAAAATCTTGTAGGTCTTCATAGAAACATTCAACTCCAGCTTCTTTGGCATCAGTGGTTGGGACATAGACTTGGAAAACAATAGAAGAAAACAATAGAATTGGAAAGACTAGAGATCTTTTCAAGAAAATTAGAAATACAAAGGAAACATTTCATCCAAAGATGGACACAATAAAGGACAGAAATGATATACACCTAACAGAAGCAGAAGACATTAAGAAGAGGCGGCAAGAATACACAGAAGAACTGTACAATAGAGGTCTTAATGACAGATAACCATGATGGCATGATAATTCCCCTAGAGCCAGACATCCTAGAGAGTGAAGTCAAGTGGGCCTTAGGAAGCATTACTATGAACATAGCTAGTGGAGGTGATGGAATTCCAGCTGAGCTATTTCAAATCCTAAAAGGTGTTATTATTTAACTCCAATGTTTCCAGCAACATTGGAAAACACAGTAATGGCCACAGTATTGGAAAAGGTCAGTTTGCATTACAATCCCAAAGAAGGGTAATGCCAGAGAATGCAGAAACTACCATACAATTGTGCTCATTTAACATGATAGCAAGGTAACGTTCAAAATCTTTCAAACTAGGCTTCAACAGCACATGAACCAAGAACCAAGAACTACCAGATGTACAAGCTGGATTTGGAAAAGGGAGAAGAACTAGAGATCAATATGCCAACATCCATTGGATCATAGAAAAATTAAGAGGATTCCAGAAAAACATGTAGTTCTTCTTCACTGACAATGCTAAAGCCTCTGACTGGGTAGACCACAACAAACTGTGGAAAATTTTTCGGAAGATGGGAATACCAGACCACCTGACCTGTCTCTTGAGAAACCTGTATGCAGGTCAAGATGCAACAGTTAGAACTGGACATGGAGCAACAAACTGGTCTAAAATTGGGAAAGGAGTACATCAAGGCTATATACCATCACCCTACTTATTTAACCTCTATGCAGAGTATATCATGCAAAATGCTGAGCTGAATGAATCACAAGCTGGAATCAAGATTGACAGGGGAAATATTAATAACCTCAGATATGCAGATGACACCACCCTTATGGCAGAAAGTGAAAAAGAACTAAAGAGCCTTTGGATGAAGGTGAAAGAGGAGCATGAAAAAGCTGGCTTAAAACTCAGCATTCAGAAAATGAAGATCATGTCATCCGGTCCCATCACTTCATGGCAAATAGATGGGGAAAAACTGTAAACAGTGACAAACTTTATTTTCTTGGGCTCCAAAAGCATTGTGGACAGTGGCTGCAACCATGAAATTAAAAGACACTTGCTCCTTGTAAGAGAAGCTATGACAAACCTAGACAGTGTATTAAAAAGCAGAGATATCACTTTGCCTACAAAGGCCTGTATAGTCAAAGCTATGGTTTTTCCAGTAGCCATGTGCAGTTGTGAGAGTTGGACCATAAAGAAAGATTAGCACCAAAGAATTGATGCTTTCAAATGGTGGTGCTAAAGAAGACTCTTGAGAGTCCCTTGGACAGTAAGGAGATCAAACCAGTCAATTCTAAAGGAAATAAACCCTGAATATTCATTGGAAGGACTGATGCTGAAGCTGAAGCTCCCATACTTTGGCCACCTGATATGAAGAGTCAACTCATTGGAAAAGACCCTGATGCAGGGGAAAGATTGAGGACAGGAGGAGAAGGGGGTGGCAGAGGATGAGACAGTTTGGATGGTATCACTGACTGAATGGACATGGGTTTGAGTAAACTCTAGGAGATAGTGAAGGACAGGGAAGCCTGGCATGCTGCAGTCCATGGGGTGGCAAAGAGTAGGATCTGACTTAGTGACTGAACAACAAGAATAGAACTGGCTGTTTATTCTTGGATCAATTCTGTTCCCTGGGTATCACTTTTATGACAGATTGGTTACAGTGGGTTCCTACTAAATCTAACAATCTATGGATCTGGTATGTATATGGTAAATAGGAAAATGATGAGAGAAGAAGCAGAGTAAAAAGTTGGTATCAACAAGGGCTACTGCTGCTGCTGCTAAGTCGCTCCAGTCGTGTCCAACTCTGTGCAACCCCATAGACGGCAGCCCACCATTCCTGGGATTCTCCAGGCAAGAACACTGGAGTGGGTTGCCATTTCCTTCTCCAATCCACAAGGGCAGAAAGGTGTAAATCGCCTAGTTGACCTTTACTGACACTCAGGTTAAGTCATTACCACTTCAGAAAGCTTCTGTGGGCCCACTCCTAAGCACAGCTACCAAGGAAGCCATTCCTCCTGCCCCTTACTAGAAGTAAACTCTCCCTTTCTGATCTCACTTGGTGCCTTGTTCCCTTTATAATCAATGAATGGCTTCTACATTCAATTATAATTCCTTATGCATCTCAAAGTATGTATTAATGAGTGAAAAAATAAATTAATATATGAAAAAGTATTATGTTAATCTTACTTGAGTATACTAAATAAAAATTTGAATGTATCTGGCTATGTCTTCCATGCCTGAGAAAATTAAAAGGTTGAACAAACTGTTTGAAAGTCATTACAGACTCTTTTCACAAAGCATAGAAGAAAACATTAGTATCCAAGCAACAGATAAAATGCTTCTGAATCTGGCAAGCTTAAAGAAAAAAAAAGAAGAAAGACAAGATATATGCTTTAAGAGGAAAGGTACTCATAATTATATCCCGCTTTAAGACAGGCAAAACTAAATTCTCAGAGCCTTCAGTCTATCATTCAAACATTTATTGAGGTGCTGGGAAAGAGCCAAAACTGTATAAAACACAGCCCCTCCATTTAAGACACTTCTCAATTAATAAAGAAGATAAAACTGAAGACAAATATAATAAATAAGGTGGAAGGCAGATCAAGTATGCTAGTAATGGTTTAGCTCAAAGCAGCATGACTTTTCAGGACCTCCTTTAGATCCAGCATGGGGCAGGGCATCAGAAAAGACTTCGTAAAAAGGAGCAACTTGAACTTTACCTCAAATAGATGATACACAGGACTTGACGGAGGCAAGAGCAGAAGAGTGGTGTGTGTGGGTGTGTGTGTATACACTTACTTTCTTGTTTTCTTTGCTAGATGTGTTCTGTTTGCTCCTTTGGATCCAGAAAGTTGCTTTCTGTTCAAAGAATGACCTGAATGAACTATGGCAGGAGATTCTCTCATGCTTCCCGTTGGGTTTGGCTGGACAATGAGGAGCCCTTGAACAAAACCAGACAGCCTAGAAGGCAGGGAGAGTACTTATTCCCCTACATCCTGTACTGAGTGATTGTCTCAGACTGACAGAGTTTCTGGACCAATGTCTTAACTATTTTTAAGACAATGCTATTTACACAACAATTTTGCTTTCAATTTCTAGTAACTACTCCACCGTTCCCTAAGACCTAAGGTTAGCTAATAACTATACTCTTCATAACCCTAGGGTCCCGCATTATTCTCTGTAGCTTTCCTAAATCTTTGTAAATATGTTTTTAATAAATTAAATTTTGAATTATTTTAATGTGAACATGCTGTTTGTTCTCTGTTGGAATACTGATACCTACAGCCCTAGTAGGATAGGGGTGGGAAAAGCACATGTGTACCTATGGTAGGATGATCAGAATACAGAGATTCTACCTATTGGGGAAATCACAAGATGTTATCTGGAAGAAAGTAGAAGATCATGACCAATTCTTCCCCAGATCTGAATGACAATATTCAGAGACATCTCTGAACTCAAATGAACTTAAGAATGAAGCTTTGTAATTTAGGACCTTTTTCTATATCTCCTTCCATCTTTCCTGAGCTCCAGGTTTCTCCTAAGTGACCATGTGGTGAATCCTCCTCAGGCCCTTGTCTCTTACTCATCTACTCTAAGATGTTCAGACTTGACAAGTTTTCTAAACCAAATTCATTAACATGGACACTCACATGTCATAAAACCAACTGAAACTATTTGTGAAAAGTGTAGGTGTATGTGAATTTTTCTTGTGAGAGGGAATTATTGGTTTTGCTCCGACATTTAATTGGTTTTCCTCCGACATTTAACAGGGGAAATAATTCTCCACCCACCACCCCTCCCAACACACACACCCTGCTTTAATGTGAATGACTTGTCAGTTTCTGATACAAAGCACGCGAAGGAACGTAGGGGCAGGCTGAACACTGTCGACGTGTCATGCGTACATCCTGCAGCGCTGGTCCACAGGACGGCCGCAGCAGTGCCCTGTTGCACTCTTGAGTTAAAATGGCTGGACTCTGATCACAAATCTAATTAAACTAGATGATATGAAAATTTTTCTTAACTTTTAGATCTTAAACTTTCTCATGTACAAAATAAGAATAATAAAAAATAAACATAGCAGAGGAACATTATGGGAAATAAGTGAGATATTGTTCTCAAAAACTTCTTGTAAACTATAAGCACCCCACTCAGGAGATTTTTATTTTAAATGAATCTCTTGCCCTTTAGACAGATGTGTGCATGAGTGCTCAGTCCCTTCAGTCGCGTCTGACTCTCGGCAACTGCATGGACTGTAGCCCACCATGGGATTCTCCAGCCAAGAATATTGAAGTGTGTTGCCATACCCTTCTCCATGGGATCTTCCCCACCCAGGGATCGAACCCAGGTCTCCTACATTGTAGACACATTCTTTACTGTCTGAGTCACCAGGGAAGCCAGCATCTAATGATTTCCAGGTCCCAATGTTTTGTGTATTTTTGTAAATTAGTTCACATCGTATCAGAAAGTGATCACTAACCTAAACTGATTCTGAAACTAATGCTTTTCTGAAATTCTTCTCTTGACAATTTCTGCACAATTAATTGCAGCAATCTCACACTATTTTACTTGGAAGTGTTGAAAATTTGGATTTAACATTTCTGAAAATGCTTTGTCAGGAATAATATGTATTAAGTCATATATTATCACTTTCTCACCCATTATAGGAAAGTTTATGAGGCATCTGAAAAATTACATTTATTTTAGCGCCTTGAATAAATTTATTGTTGTGAATCTAGACAAATTATCACTGTGAAGAACTGAAAGTTATTCAAATTCCACTCCTTTCATTATTGTGTCATTTTGAACAATTTGCCAAACTCCTTTCAGTTTTTTCAGCTAAATTTTGGATAGTAATATTTAGTTCCTACAAAGAACAAAGATAAATTCTGTGGATCTTCTTTAAGCTTCCTTTGCACTCCTCCCCCAACTGTGGAGAACTGCCCACAGGCTGCTGGGGCTGTTAACTCAGAGTGAAAGTGTGGAAAGCCTGGGAGTTTGCATTCTTCTCACAAAGATCTTTAATCAACGACTGACTGGTACAGCTCCCATCTAAAATCAGGATACACCTGAGGATACATAGGTTATCAAGATACATAACTTTCCAGACTTCTCCTGTAGGATAAGGAGATGCTAGCCTCCACAGAGCATGTGTTTAAGTTGTTTCAGTCCTGTCTGACTCTTTGCAGCCCCGTAAACTGTAGCCCACCAGGATCCTCTGTCCATGGGATTATCTAGGCAAGAACACAGGAGTGGGCTGCCATTTCCTCCTCCAGGGGATCTTTCCAACCCAGGGACTGAACCCACATCTGCATTGGCAGAGGTGTTCTTTACCATAAGCGACACCCGAGAAGCCCTATCCTCCACAGAGCTTTGCCTAAATCTATCCATGTTGCCTTCCTTCCACTTTCCCCTCTTCTTACCCATCCCCTTAGTGGATTCACCCAGGAGCCCTTTGACAATAAATCACTAGCAGAAGTACCCTCATTCCAAGGCCACCACCAACCTAAGACATATAGTCTCCAGAAAACTGTATACAGTTGACAATGAGAGGGTATCTTAATAATACCATATTAACATCATTAGTTCTAAAAAGAGTAAATTCTGAATGTGTTTATTTTATTCTCATCAAATAACTCTTGGAGAACCTAGATTACTCTATTTTAGGATCAATTAAATGCATTCACCCAAGGCCACATACAAATTTAATAAAAATGTAAGTTCTTAGACAAAAAGGAATATATGGGAAAGTATATTGATCAAATAGATACCAAATGCTGTATCTTTGACAATCCTTATAAAAATCTATCTAACATCTGGTGAAATTAAAGTGATTCCTTCTCTTTAAGTAAATAGAACCTATTTACTTAAATATATATCTCTATAACTTTATCTACAGATGAATCAGATAATCAAACTTTGGGTTACATTTCTATACAGAAAACAAAACCACAAAGAATCTGTGTATAGTTAACGACATAAGGCAAAATATTATTTGAGAGGTAAATAAAAGGGCCATGAATCCGGAGTCCTCAGTCTTGTTCCAACTGTTGACTTCATATGCTCTTAAGCCTATTACTTAATCCAATTTTCTCAATATTTTATAAGATGAACTCTGCCCTTTATTTCAAAAGATAAACACATTTCAAACAATGATAAATTGATTAAATTTCTCTGCTAGCAGGTGTCACATTAAGCTTTAAGATGAATCATGATTTATGAGTAATTAAATATATTTGTGGATTGCATTACTCTGAAGAACTGCATTTTTTATCATCTGATTTCCTGCATTGATTCAGAGAGGAAGGCTGGGACTCTGAACCCACAACTGCTCCACACAGGGGGAGCTGTGGGTTCTGAGTTAAGCAGCGAAAGTCTAATGTCACAAGTATATTGTTTCCCTATGTAGTTTAGCAGTAGAAACTATTAGAAACCATTATTAGGCAGCATTCCTTACATATGAAACAAGTCCACTCAGTCATAATTTGTACTCCTGAAATATCTTATTTAAACTTACTGACATGGATAAATTTATTATTCCTATTTTTTAGATTGGCAAACTGAGTTTAACTTGCCCAAGGTCTCATTACAAATAGGTAGGGGAGGTGGGATTTAAATCCAACAGTCTGAGCCCAGTCTCTGCCCTTATCTATTATGATACTCTGGTATGAGAAGAGAATAAAGTCAAATGCTCCCATGAGGTAAGGAGTTGAGGGTTTGTACAAACATTTTAGTCAAAGTTAGGCTGGAAGCATCTATTGCTTTGTTCTAATAATTCAAGTATGCCTTGTGACATTATTAAATTCACCTTTTCAAGTCTTATTTTTTCCTTTCTATGTTCTATCAAGTCCACAAATAGCAGATGATGAAATCGGGTTCCTGAAACTTGTAACTGGTTTCATATACATTTCTTTCTTTTAAGAATATTATTTATTCTGCTGTCATGATTGTATTGTCAAACATTAAATTATTCTCTGACCTGGACATTTTTACTTATTGATTTAGTGTTTTAAAAAACTCACAAATTCTTACTTTACTTCTCAATGAAGTTGAAGTTGCAAATATTGTGTTTCCACAGCACTGCATGCCAACAGATAGTTTCAATATTTCCTCCTTTTCCTTTTGCTATTTTTGCTATATTTTAACAGATATTAAAAGATTTGCAAAGGAAACCAAGAAGTGTCCTACAAGGAAAGGAATAAAATGAAATGCCAGACTACCACATCATAAAATAGAATATGAAATATTTCTGATAATTGCAGTGACTTAATCTGAGGTCACAGCAGAAAACAAAGGAGGAGAAGGCTGGTTTACACACAATGAAAATCCTTCCTGTTCTACCCACTGTGCCCCTATGTAAATGTTGCCTGTGTGTATAAATGAAAAGAGCTGTTTCAGGAAAGAGCTTGGAATCTAGGAGTCCAGCATTTAGTTTCAGAATGGTATGTAAGGGTACAGCTTAGGAAACCATAGGAAGGATGTCTTTCTTCTTCTCCTGCATCCTAAAATTAAGTAGGATCACAACAAGGTCTCATGACTCTGTTGCCAAATCACGTTAGAAGACAGTGACAGAACTAGATGTTGATAAAAGAAGGAAGATATTTCAGAAGACATGTGTTAGGAAGTTCAGAGTTGCTTAACTTAATTACTAAGATAGATGTGATATTAATTAATATGCCCCGATAATCAAGCAAACACATAGATTACGTTCAGTTCAGTTCAGTTCAGTCACTCAGTTGTGTCTGACTCTTTGCGACCCCATGAAGTACAGCATGCCAGGCCTCCCTGTCCATCACCAATTCCCAGAGTTTACCCAAACTCATGTCCATTGAGTCGGTGATGCCATCTAACTATCACATCCTCTGTCATCCCCTTCTCCTCCTGCCTTCACTCTTTCCCCAAAACCAGGGTCTTTTCAAACGAGTCAGTTCTTCACATCAGGTGGCCAAAACATTGGGGTTTCAGCTTCAACATCAGTCCTTCCAATGAATATTCAGGACTGATTTCCTTAAGGATGGACTGGTTTGATCTCCTTGTAGTCCAAGGGACTCTCAAGAGTCTTCTCCAACACCACAGTTCAAAAGCATCAGTTCTTTTGCATTCAGCTTTCTTCATTCCAACTCTCACATCCATACATGACCACAGGAAAAACCATAGCCTTTACTAGACGGACCTTTGTTGACAAAGTAATGTCTCTGCTTTTGAATATGCTATCTAGGTTGGTCATAACATTCCTTCCAAGGAGTAATTGTCTTTTAATTTTATGGCTGCAGTCACCATCTGCAGTGATTTTGGAGCCCAAAAAATAAAGTCAGCCACTATTTTCACTGTTTACCCATCTATTTGCCATGAAGTGATGTGACCGGATTCCATGATCTTAGTTTTCTGAATGTTGAGCTTTAAGCCAACTTTTTCACTCTCTTTCACTCTCATCAAGAGGCTTTAGAGTTCCTCTTCACTTTCTGCCATAAGGGTGGTGTCATCTGCATATTTGAGGTTATTGATATTTCTCCTGGGAATCTTGATTCCAGCTTCTGCTTCCTCCAGCCCAGCATTTCTCATGATGTACTCTGCGTATAAGTTAAAAAGCAGGGTGACAATATTCAGCCTTGACGTACTCCTTTTCCTATTTGGAACCAGTCTGTTGTTCCATGTCCAGTTCTAACTGTTGCTTCTTGACCTGCATATGGGTTTCTCAAGAGGCAGGTCAGGTGGTCTGGTATTCCCATCTCTTTCAGAATTCTCCACAGTTTATTGTGATCCACACAGTCAAAGGCTTTGGCATAGTCAATAAAGCAGAAATAGATGTTTTTCTGGAACTCTCTTGCTTTTTTGATGATCCAGCGGATGTTGGCAATTTGATCTTTGGTTCCTCTGCCTTTTCTAAAACCAACTTGAATATCTGGAAGTTCACGATTCCTGTATTGCTGAAGCCTGGCCTGGAGAATTTTGAGCATTACTTTACTAGTGTGTGAGATGAGTGCAATTGTGTGGTAGTTTGAGCATTCTTTGGCATTGCCTTTCTTTGGAATTGGAATGAAAACTAACCTTTTCCAGTCCTGTGGCCATTGCTGAGTTTTCCAAATTTGCTGGCATATTGAGTGGAGCATTTTCATAGCATCATCTTTCAGGATTTGGAATAGCTCCACTGGAATTCCATCACCTCCACTAGCTTTGTTCATAGTGATGCTTTCTAAGGCCCACTTGACTTCACATTCCAGAATGTCTGGCTCTAGGTCAGTGATCACACCATCATGATTATATGGGTTGTGAAGATCTATTTTGTACAGTTCTTCCGTGTATTCTTGTCACCTCTTCTTAATATCTTCTGCTTCTGTTAGGTCCACGCAAGTTCTGTCCTTTATCGAGCCCATCTTTGCATGAAATGTTCCCTTGGTATCTCTAATTTTCTTGAAGAGATCTATAGTCTTTCCTAGTCTATTGTTTTCCTCTATTTCTTTGCATTGATCGCTGAGGAAGGCTTTCTTATTTCTCCTTCCTGTTTGGAACTCTGCATTCAAATGGGTATATATTTCCTTTTCTCCTTTGCTTTTCCCTTCTCTTCTTTTCTAAGATATTTGTAAGGCTTTCTCAGACAGCCATTTTGCTTTTTTGCATTTCTTTTCCATGGGGATGGTCTTGATCCCTGTCTCCTGTATAATGTCACGAACCTCCGTCCATAGTTCATCAGGCACTCTGTCTATCAGATCTAGTCCCTTAAATCTATCTTTCAAGGGACTCTCATGAGTCTTCTCCAATACCACAGTTCAAAACCATCAGTTCTTCTGCACTCAGCTTTCTTTATAGTCCAACTCTCACATCCATACATGAGTATGTTAGTAAGGAACAACATAGACTTTAAGTAACGGGTGAGGCTTTGGACCAGGAGACTGAAGTCTAGGATCTGAGTTTGAGTCCTACACTGAGAGTCCAATCATGCCATAGGTCAGATGCCTGCAACCCTGTCATTGGTACCTAAGAATAGACACTCCTAAAAGCAACAAAGAAGACTGGCCCAAGCAATAGGTAAACTTTACCACTACAAGGATTGCCAAATGAAAATTAGAGACGCTAAAAATATTGCAGGACCTCACATAGCAAGGGAAGAAAAATCCTTACCATAAAATCTTAGCTAATGTGTATTAAATGCCTGTAATATTTTTTGATGACATATTTAAGCTTTCTCTACACTTCAACAGTTACTATACAGAGGAAGAAAATAATTTGCAGTGCTTTATGGGAGAAAGTTCATTCGGCAATAATATTTTAATTTGAATTATTGTGTCAATTAAATGTAGACATTCAGCTAATGGAGTTTTGTTTTAAATCAAGTTACATGTGGCAACGTTTTTATAACAAGAAAGATCTTTATTACAGAAGCAGAAAAAATTCAATAGTAGTTGATTTATGCAACTCACCAGTAGTTGCCAGTGTGCCTTAAGAGAATTCCATTTTGAACTGCATCATGCACCACTGAATGGCAGAATTTCAAAGGTAACTTAAGCTAGTACAATCAGCCCAACAGCCCACATAGAACTTTCACAGCTTTGAAACTAAGGAATTTCTGTGTCCTGAGAACATGGAGTAAGCAGAAACAAAGGGTAGATATTCCAAGCAGTCAACTAAAGGTCATTTCCACCTAAAAAGAATTAAACAAAATAGCCAGATTTTACTTGTCTAAGTATCTGGGCTAAACAGCTCACATTGCAACACATTACAATTTTCTTATTCTCTAGCTCTTTACTGTCTCCTTTAAAAAGTGTTCAGGATTCCCTTGCCAGAAAATTGTCCAGCTATCGAAGAAATCCCCAATTAAGTCTCCCCTTTGGAATGTGAATGCCTTAGAGGTGTGGACTGGCTCTTAAGTTTTCAGTGCGTAGCAGAATAACCGGCATTAGAGTAATGTTTCAATAACTAGAGGAACTGAAATGCCTAGTTCTCCTCTCACCTTTGATTTCTTCTGTTTCTAATCATCCTTTTTATTTTCCTCTTCTGATTTTCTAATTATAAACATTTCTTAGATTCTGTGTTGGGCCTTCTTTTTGTCTCATATATGGTATCTTTTTTTTTTTTTTTTAAATCAATGGTAGCTCAGGTGGTAAAGAACCTGCCTGCAATGCAGAAGACCGAAGTTAGATTCCTGGGTCATGAAGTTCCCCTAGAGAAGGGAAAGACTACCCACTCCAGGGTGATTCGGTTTCTCTGGTGGCTCAGATAGTAAAGACTCTGCCTGCAATGTAAGAAGACCTGGGTTCAGTCCCTGGGTTGGGAAGATCCTCTGGAGGAGGGCATGGGGACCCACTCCAGTATTCCTGCCTGGAGAATCCCCATGGACAGAGGGAGGCTACAGTCCATGGGGTTGCAGAAAGTCAGACATGACTGAATGACTAAACACAATGACAATGATATATCAAACTTGATATGCCATTTCTTCTAAGGTATATTTCCATAGCCTCCTCAATTAGATGAATTTTTCTCTCTCTTTTACTCATAGTATTTTGTACCCCAAGGTATGTCAACTCAGTTTATTTGGCCCTACATAATAGTTACTGAAGGACTTGATTTATATATTAAAGAGTGATCACTGTCAGAAATTATAACCAAAGCTAACCATTGATCCAAAATAATATAAGCCGCACTGTTTATGAATGCAAAATCAAAGTTCAATTTTTAATCTGAGAGAACCATTTCAAACCAGAAAAATTATTTATATATATATATATAGAGAGAGTTCTAAATCACTGAATGTGAAAAAATAGGGACCAAAAATTGCTCTCTAGAAGTAGAGTTAAGTTTATTTGATTACTACCTTTTTTACAGTTTCCACATTCCAATTACTCGTCTTTCTGCTCGCTCTCAGATGAAAACTTTGCTTCTTATTCTATGGAGAAAACAGAAGCAATAGAAGAGAATTTTCACAGGATGCCATGACTGTAACTATCAAGCTACCTATCTTTCTGCAAATCATTCTGTCTTTACTAGAGTCATTATTGAAAAGCTGTCAGGGTTCCTATCTAAAACCAATGCTTCTACTGCTGCACTGGATCCCATCTCTGCCATCAGTCAAAGACAATTACTCAGTAATTGTCCACTCTGTCTCCTGAATCATCAGTGTCTCCTGAATCATCAGTTCCTCACTTTTCATTTTAATATATCCTTCCCATCACAAACAAATGTGCTGACCTGCACAAGGAATTCAAGAAGGAAGGAAAGATTGGAGAAAGGGAGGGAGGAGGAAGGAAAGAAAAAAAAGAAAGAAAGAATAAAGAAAAAGTCCTCTAGATTTCACATGTGCTATCATGCATTTCTCTTTTCTGTTTAAAAAAGAAAATTATTATAAATACTTTCTCTGCTAGTTTTCTCCACTTCTTATACCCCCATCCCTCTCAAACTTACTTTAATCCAGCTTTGACTTCATTGCTCCATAAAGAGAGCTGAGCACCGAAGAATAGATCCTTTCAAACTATGGTGTTGGAGAAGACTCTTGAGAGCCCCTTTGACTGCAAGGAGATCAAACCAATCAATCCTGAAGGAAATCAACCCTGAATATGAGTTGGAAGGACTGATGCTGAAGCTGAAGCTCCAATACTTTGGCCACCTGATGCAAAGAGCCGACTCATTGGAAAAGACCCTTGATGCTGAGAAAGATCAAGGGCAAGAGAAAGGGATGACAGAGGATGAGATGGTTGGATGACATCACCGACTCAATGGACATGAGTTGGAGCAAGCTCCAGGATATGGTGAAAGACAGGGAAGCCTGGTGTGCTCAGTCCATGGTGTCACAAAGAATCAGACATTATTGAGTGAATGAACAACAGGGAGGCAAACGAATGAAAAAAGAGAAAATCTTCATTTCTCTTTTAACTGAAAAACTTTATTGGGTTTTGGATCTCAGGATTAACTTCTCCAAGTCCAGTCACTTGACCAGTGGCCTTCATGAGAGGGAGATGGCCTCCTGTAAAAACTCTAAGGAAATGGCAATAAATGGGCTATGACCAAGTGCCATCAATTCAAGTGCTACCTTAATCATGAATCTGAAGGAGCATTAGAGGTAGGCTAAGGTTGTACAACTACATCAACAGGTATGGACCTCAGCCTTGTCTATGATCATATTAGGGGAGGAGCCAGTGCTCTCTGGACTACACAACCTAAAAGCTTTACACCCCAGTGGGCAGAATCACTTACTCCAAGTGAGATATCAGCCCACTGTGCCCTGTGCCCACACAGTGATGTTTAAATATTGTGTCTATATTCATCATAAAATTGGTATACAATTTTTAAATGTTTTATTTTCCCTTTCAGAGAAGGCAATGGCACCCCACTCCAGTACTTTTGCCTGGAAAACCCCATGGACAGAGGAGCCTGGTAGGCTGCAGTCCATGGGGTCGCTAGGAATCAGACACGACTGAGCGACTTCACTTTCACTTTCCACTTTCATGCATTGGAGAAGGAAATAGCAACCCACTCCAGTGTTCTGGCCTGGAGAATCCCAGGGACGGGGGAGCCTGGTGGGCTGCTGTCGATGGGGTCACACAGAGTCAGACATGACTGAAGCGACTTAACATAGCAGCATTTTCCCTTTATCAGGTTTGGTACCAAAGATAAATTGGCATGATAAAATCAGTTATATAATTCACTATCAAATCTGTCAGGGATGAATGGGAAGGGGTATTGGAAAATGGGTAGTCATTTTGCCAAAATTCTCTGTCTGAATCTCAATCGCAATTAAAGTATACTTGAATCAGTTTTCTGAGATCATGATCAGACATTTTCCCAAAGCAAAATATTCCTTAGTATCCTCTGATGTCCTTTAGGAAGCCCAGACTCTTTCTTCCATCCTTAAAGCTTTATTAATGAGAAAATAGTATAAATTTTATTTTATTCATATTTCTCACACAAAAATGCATGAAAATTGACCTCAGAATAAAGAAATCAAAACTGTAATTTTCTGTGTGCTGTTATTTTCTATTTCTGTTAATAGATTTCTTTTGGGTACTTTTAGTGTCTCCCAAATATCTCCCCTCACTCTATCTATCAGTGTATATTTTGGGCTAAAGAATGAAGAACCAAATTTCATCTTTAAAAACTGTATTTATATTAGTAAAGAGAAGTAATGGGAGTAATTGACTGATATATTTGCACTGCTGAATTAAAACCCTAAAAACTATTTTTCCTGACAATGTAAGAATTTTGCTCTTAGTTATATTTTTTTGAAGATGCATTTTACTGTTCCTAAATGGAAAATTACTATATAAAAATTATTTTTTCATTTAGTTTTTTCATTCAAATTTAAACAAGTTTTATAATTCACAACATATCAAACCTCACAAAATTATTCAAAGAGAGTTTCAGTGTAATTTTTTTAAAAGAGCATTTCCTCTGTATTCTCTATTATGCATTTGCTCATAGGTTAGATTTCATAAGAGAATTGTAGAATTAATATTCTAGTGCAAATAGGATGTAGTGTATCATTTTGGGTACATTCAAATGTACGCAAATAAGACTTCCTGAATAAGCTCTAATAAGACTTCCTGAATCATTGAATTCAATCTTAACATAATTTACTTTAGGAAATGCTAAGTGAATGTCATTAACCACTCAGCACATTATATCTTAGAGTGTCTTAAATCTTGTTTCTATTTTATTTAAAATGGCTGGAATAAAATTGCATTATGAGTTTACTGGGGAAAAATAAATGAATTTCTCATAAACAATATGAGTTAAATTTAAAGACATATTAATGCAAATGTGCTTTTACTGGCATTGAGTAAAATGCAAACTCATTGTTTTGCTGTATTCATTACAATGACAACCAAGTCAACTATAGGTTTGATCGCCTATTTAGAAGAAAACTATTTGGTAATTGATACTAGATGAATGTATTTATCAAGATGAAATGAGAATATTTACTCTAAATGATATAATACTACATTGTCTTAATTTAATTGGATTTTTAATTTTTTTAGTATGACAGACATAATGAGAAATGGGAACTACCTGATTCCATTCCCTCTGGACACAAGAACAGAGAACGAGGACATAAGTCAACAGAGACTCAGTGGCTAACAACTAAGTCAAACAAGAACAAGCTGAGGAGGTAAAAGGGAGGTGAAGGTAAACCAGTGGAAAGAGGGGAAACTGAACTGTTCAACAGCAAGGAGGAGCTGAATCGGATACAGGAGTATGAATACAAGGTGAGAAGAATGACAGAAAAACCTTGTAGCTATAGAAGAGAAAAATAAAGTTACAGGAGTTTAGAAGACTATCAAGTTTATACTTAGGATATATTGTTCTCTGTATTAATTTGCATATGACATATGTATTTACAGATTGTGACATGGGGAACCTGCCAATAGATCATACTTTTATTTTGAATTATTTCATTCAAATTTACAAGCTGTGGTTTATCCAATATAAGGTACTAAAGAACAGTTTTAATATTAGTTAGTCTTCTCACATTCACAGGCTCTCAAGAAATTTCAATATTTTTGTAGGTGCACAAAAATTAAAGGAAAATGTGCAAAAAGTAATTGACACTGATCTTTCAATGTATTACAAATCTACAGATTAAGAAATTGGATTACCTTTACATTCATCCAACCAATTGAATCTTTGGAAATTAAGAATCAAGATGTTTGCAATTATGATATTACATTTGTAATGGTAAAGTTTTTATTTTAAATCTGCTAATTTATTGATTAGCATGCCTAAATGCTTTTAAGGACATTATTTTGTAATTCAAAATAATTGACTATTTTTCTCTGTAAGTTATTTCATTTTCCATAAGCTACATCATGATTTGTTCTTAATGTACTTTTCAAAAAGCAATAAAGATAATTTGTTCTTGTGTAACATCAACTTAAAATAAACAACTACAGTCTGTAACTACAGATGAGGTAAGAGTGAACATTTGGAAATTAAAAATAATGAAAGAGAGAAATAAACATATTCCAATTGAGATGGTGTAATAATTAGAACAAGACCAGGAGCTGACTGTGGCTCAGATCATGAACTCCTTATTACCAAATTCAGACTGAAATTGAAGAAAGTAGGGAAAACCACTAGACCATTCAGGTATGACCTAAATCAAATCCCTTATGATTATACAGTGGAAGTAAGAAATAGATTTAAGGGCCTAGATGTGATAGATAGAGTGCCTGACGAACTATGGAGTGAGGTTCGTGACATTGTACAGGAAACAGGGATCAAGACAATCCCCATGGAAAAGAAATGCAAAAAAGCAAAATGGCTGTCTGGGGAGGCCTTACAAACAGCTGTGAAAAGAAGAGAAGCAAAAAGCAAAGGAGAAAAGGAAAGATATAAGCATCTGAATGCAAAGTTCCAAAGAACAGCAAGAAGAGATAAGAAAGCCCTCCTCAGTGATCAATGCAAAGAAAATAACAGAAGCAGAAGATATTAAGAAGAGATGGCAAGAATACACAGAGGAACTGTACAAAAAAGATCTTCATGACCCAGATAATCACGATGATGTGATCACTGACCTAGAGCCAGATATTCTGGAATGTGAAGTCAAGTGGGCCTTAGAAAGCATCACTATGAACAAAGCTAGTGGAGGTGATGGAATTCCAGTGGAGCTATTCCAAATCCTGAAAGATGATGCTGTGAAAGTGTTGCACTCAATATGCCAGCAAATTTGGAAAACTCAGCAGTGGCCACAGGACTGGAAAAGGTCAGTTTTCATTCCAATCCCAAAGAAAGGCAATGCCAAAGAATGCTCAAACTACTGCACAATTGCACTCATCTCACATGCTAGTAAAGTAATGCTCAAAATTCTCCAGGCCAGGCTTCAGCAATACATGAACCGTGAACTTCCAGATATTCAAGCTGGTTTTAGAAAAGGCAGAGGAACCGAAGATCAAATTGCCAACATCCGCTGGATCATCAAAAAAACAAGAGAGTTCCAGAAAAACATCTATTTCTGCTTTATTGACTATGCCAAAGCCTTTGACTATG
>NW_011494950.1:6130576-6135639 GCF_000754665.1 Bison bison bison | reverse complement strand
GTCCTGAATATTCTTTTGAAGGACTGATGTTGAAGCTGAAACTCCACTACTTTGGCCACCTGATGCGAAGAGTTGACTCATTGGAAAAGACTCTGATGCTGGGAGGGATTGGGGGCAGGAAGAGCAGGGGACGACAGAGGATGAGATGGCTGGATGGCATCACTGACTTGATGGACGTGGGTCTGGGTGAACTCCGGGAGTTGGTGATGGACAGGGAGGCCTGGCGTGCTGCGATTCATGGGGTGGCAAAGAGTCGGACACAACTGAGCGACTGAACTGAACTGAACTGATTGAATAATTAGAAAAGGGCCAGATAAGTATAACAATTTGCACACTTAATGATTTTCAGCCACCAGTTCCATTTTTTTTTTAAAGCATCATCATTCTCAAGAGCTGCTTTTGTATATGCAAGACAGGTTGAGAACACTATGCCTTCTTGTTCCTTTAAAACTTCCCACTCCAAAGAATACTTCATATGTTGAAAATGGTAATGCTGCAAATTTTGGAAAAAGAAAACACTCTTTATGTATTTACAAATAAATGATTGGGATTTCAATCAGAAGTTTATATATCCCATGAAAACTAACCAAGTATTTTAGATGCTATTTTATAATAGAAGATTCCATTTCTATTTCAAAAGATTAAGTAAGCAATATATAAATAAGCCAAAGAACTGACACTTTCGAACTGTGTTGCTGGAGAAGATTCCTAAGAGTCCTTTGGACAGCAAGGAGTCAAACCAATAAATTCTGAAGTAAATCAACCCTGAGTATTCATTAGACAGACTGATGTTGAACCTAAAGCTCCAATACACTGGCTACCTGATTTGAAGAGCTGACTTATTAGAAAAGACTCTCATGCTGGAAAAGATTGAGGGCTGGAGGAGAAGGGGATGACAGAGGATGAGATGGTTGGATGGCATCATCAACTCAATGGACATGAGTTTGAGCAAACCCTGGCAGATAGTGAAGGACAGGGAAGCCTGGCATGCTGCAGTCCATGGGATCACAGAGTCAGACATGACTTAGCAACTGAACAAGTATAAATAGGCTCACAATAATTTTCACAAACCATTATTTTACTCAACAAAATTTTGGGTGCCTACTTCATACTAGTCATTTTTCAAGGAACTGGGGATACTGTAAATAACCAAGCAAATAAAATCTCTGAATTCATGGAGTATACATTCTAGTTTAAAAAGACATACAACATACAAATATAGTATGTGTATTGGCTCCATCTTCCTGTCCACACTTTTTGTATTCTAATTAGTTTATCCACTGAGGTCCATGTAATTATAGTAACTACATATTTACTTTAAAAAAACTACTGGCTTATTTTTCAAAGTTATTATTTTGATATACTTTCTCAAATGTCTCAATAATGTTAATTAGATATAAATTTTCTCCTTTTTATTAATTCTTTTCCTTGGTGATAGTTACTGTTTTTTTAGTTTGGAGTTCTTTTCAAAGGTGTTTAATTTCCTAAAAGTATCATTGATCCGCATTTGACTGTTTATGTTTGAAGATGAGGTCTTAAATTAACTATTGGTATATCTGGAATTTATTTGGTGGTGGTTTAATAGCTAAGTTATGTCTGACTCTTGCAACCACACGGACTGTATCCCATCAGGCTTCTCTGTCTGTGGGGTTTCCCAGGCAAGAATATTGGAGCGGGTTTTCATTTGCTTTTCCTGATTAAGAAGTTCTGATACTTATATCAGAAAATACCCTGATGCTGGGAAAGATTGAAGGTGGGAGGAGAAGGGGATGACAGAAAGCGAGATGGTTGGATGATATCACCGACTCAATGGACATAAATTTGAGTAAATTCCTCGAGTTGGTGATGGGCAGGGAGGCCTAGGGTGCTGCAGTCCATGGGGCCGCAGAGTCGAACACAACTGAGCTACTGAACTGAACTGACTGAACTGATACTTAGATGTATTGTCCTATCTCAAAGGAAGGGTTTAGCTTGAATTCTGGGCTTACATGCTACCAAAAACTTTCACTTCAGAGAAAAATCTTTTTGGATTTATCTTAAGGACCAACTCCATAGTCAGTCAGAAACTGTCTCTCTATTTCCTTCTATCATCCCAAACTCTCACCATTAGTTAGAATTAATTTAGACACTGATAGGCTTTTCCTCGGAGAAGGCAATGGCACCCCACTCTAGTACTCTTGCCTGGGAAATCCCAGGGATGGAAGAGCCTGGTAGGCTCCAGCCCATGGGGTCGCTAAGAGTTGGACACGACTGAGTGGCTTCACTTTCACTTTTCACTTCCCTGCATTGGAGAAGGAAATGGCAACCCACTCCAGTGTTCTTGCCTGGAGAATCCCAGGGATGGGGGCGCCTGGTGGGCTGCGGTCTGTGGGGTCACACAGAGTTGAACACGACTGAAGCGACTTAGCAGCAGCAGCAGGCTTTTCCTAGAGCTCCAAATCACACTTGGAATATTAAGATATATGTTTCATTTGTTTAGAACTTAACATCAAGGTTTTATTACAGATTATACAACACAGTTCAGCTCAATAGCTACAGAAAAGTAGAGGCAGATACAGAACTGCTCTAAATGCAAACTTAAATTCATCTCTTTAGAGGAACACATCAGACATTTTCTGTTATTTGTATCTGTTAATTCTGACCTGATAGCTTCTCTGAGGTTTTTAAGGAGCTCAGTTCTCACCTAGTCTGGTGTTGGTACTTTTTTCAACTATGTTTTTATATATTACTCTGTGCTTACATATCCATACCAAGTATGCAACATTTTCTTATGTGTTCTTAAATTTTACATTCATTATTTTGTACCAAATAATTTTTCCACTAAGCATTATATATTTGAAATTTCTTTATGAGGATAGTTCAATTTAACTGTACCATTAATTTATTTTTCAGTTCTAAAGAACAGGTGCCTCTTATTTTCCCCAATATATTTTAAACTGAAATTAACCACGAAATTATTATCTCTTATGCATATCTGCAAGAATTATTCTGAATCTTTAGTTCTCAAAGTTTAGTCTGAAGGCCCTTGGGAGTACATGTGAGGTCAAATGTATTTTTACAATACTACTAAAGAATCCTTTGCCTTTTACATTCTCATAAGTGAATTCACTGAATCATTATTTCCCAAATATCCAATGGGTAGTATAATAAAATTTTGCACGGTTATGAGACCTGTTTAAAATATAAGAGAGATTAATGCATCTTAGTGTAAGAGTACAAACTGTTTATTGACATGGCTACAGAATCCACATTGCAAGTAAACATTTAAAAGTAATATTTATTGAGTTCTGGTGTAGCATAAAGAAGAATGTCCATAATTACATAAAAAGGTTATTCAAATGTTCCTTCCTATTCAACCAAACAACATACTGAATCAGCATGAACATAGACATAATATGAATCTGTGTTCTATTAAGCCAGATAAAGAGACGCAAGCAATGCCACTCTTTCCTCTAATTTTTCTCTGTTTTAAAAATAATTTTTCATTAAATGTGTTATTTTAATATGTAATGAATTTATTATGCTGTTTAAAAATATACCAGTGAATAAACTTTTCCCAATTTTGAGAATTAAACTTTTAAATTTCTATAGGAATAGAGTATATATTCTCTATGAATGTATATATGTGTGTATATATATATATATATTCTACAAAAGCAAAATTCTTAGAGGCCTTCAAATAATGTTTTAGAGTTTAAAGTTATCCTGAGTCCATAAAAGTTTAAAAACTATTTTTATAAGGGTCTACACTTAACATTAAAAATAACAAGGTGTAGGATATGTGGCAATTTTAGCACATACTGAAAGTTATTCTTCAGTCCTGTTGTACCAAGTACAATGCCATAAGCGATTTGCAAGGATCTTTATTTTTCCATATCTCTAGTAACATTTTAAATACTGAAAAATTGCATTTTGTTATATGATTTTCAATATCATGGGTGTAAAATGATAACCAATTGTGTTACTTTTTATCCCCTGCTTATGACAAAGGGCATATTGCTTTTTAAACCAGATTATAAAGCATGTTCCAGCTCATAATGGTTCAGTTAGCTAAATGAACATCCTGGATTTGCTTTTCAAAGAGTACAAGTCTCACTCCTTACCATTTTCACATATTAGAACTCATCAAAATATCTGCACAATGTGCCCTAACAAAGAATTTCGGATAAAACAGGAAGATGGCTTTGTGAACATTCTTCACCCTGACTGGATTATGTGTAGCTCTGTTTCCTTTAAATAGCCTAGGTAATGTAAGATTAGCTGCATGTCCTCACTGCAGTGATGTTTTGGCTTCTCTATGTCAGTGAAGTAGGTCACACCACATTACTACTGAAAGTAATATGGTCAGAAGAAATAGTACAGGCTGCAGAGACAGGAAATCTGCTTCTTTCATTTCTTAATTTTTGAAAGAAATATTAAGAAAAAAAATCATTTTATAATTTGAAGTTGTTAAAATTAGTTGACTACATTTTAATTAGAAGAACTTAATAAACATTTCAAGAGAAAAATGTAAGTTGAGGTCAAATTAAACCATTTAAAAGAAAACATTTAAAACTAAGAGAGCATTTAAAGCATTTAAAAATAAGAGAATTTGCAACCAATTAAAAAATAATAAAATATAGATATTTTAGAAGATTCTAAACATAAAACAAAAAATAAAAGAAAGATGGAATTTAATATCACAAAAATAATGAGCTATGATCAGAAGAATAAGATTTGTGGAAAAAATTAAAAGATAAAATAGTGGTTAAGATTTAAAACTTTTAAAAATCATCATAAAATATAAAAGATGGTTGATATTAAAATGTAAAAACATATCATTTTAAAAACCAAATATTTTAAAGTCAAAAAATTTAAAAATGTTATTATCAAAATTTGCTCTTATTTTAGATGAATGATAGATTACAGTTAGGTAGCTGGACAGACAGACATATATAATTATATATGCAGAGCCTAACTTTTAAGATTATTATTTTCACATTAAAATTACAAATTAAGGTCAAAAGAAATTTCTAGTTTAGGTCTATCCTCCTAGGCAGCAGTTGAGAAAGGGAATTTTCTAT
>NW_011494950.1:6121349-6130476 GCF_000754665.1 Bison bison bison | reverse complement strand
TTCTATTTGAACCTTCAACTAATGTCCCTCTGTTAGTTCCAGCTCACATTCTGGGTCATGAGAACTTATTATACTCCTCTGTTCAGTCCCAGATACTATGGTGTTCAGGTTTCCTAGAATAAACAACCTCTTAGTACAAAGTTCAGTTCAGTTCAGTTGCTCAGTCGTGTCCGACTCTTTGTGACCCCACGGACTGCAGCACACCAGGCCTCCCTGTCCATCACCAGCTCCCAGAGTTTCCTCAACCTCATGTCCATTGAGTCGGTGATGCCATCTAATAATTTCATCCTCTGTCGTTCCCTTCTCCTTCCACCTTCAATCTTTCCCAGCATCAGGGTCTTTTCAAATGAGTCAGTTCTTCACATCAGGTGGCCAAAGTGCCAGGTAGCTAAACCCAATTATGCTTCTTATAATCCGAAGTCATTTAGAAATAGTAGAAATAGCACCACTAATAATAAGCTGAGGACACTGGCAATGTAAGAAATTTACTCTCTATTCTGTTCACTGCACTTCTCCCTTTACTCATTCCTCAAGACCTGTGGAAATCTTGGTAGAAATAAACTCTCAAATTCAAAGCCACTTCCAAAGGTCATCAGTCAGCATCTGTGTTATTTCTTCTATGGCAGGAACTCAGTCTTATGTACCAACCATAGTCACATGAGAGAGACCATGTTGCTGCAAATTCAGTACAATAACTGCAAATTGTCTGTTTTTATTTTAGTTCAACCAGTGATCTGCTTACATGTTAAAAATGAATTTAATGTCTACTTACATAGTAGTATAGTTTACATAGAACTCCAGTCCACAAATATTATAATATTCAAATTATTTAAAGAACTGAAAACTATAAAAAGTCTACTTAACAACACCTAAAATTGTGTTATGAAAGATAATTCCATATGAAAAGATGCTCCTCATCATATGGCAACAGGGAAATGCAAATTAAAACAAAAATGAGATACCACTTCAGTTCAATCTCTCAGTCATGTCCGACTCTTTGCGACCCCATGGACTACAACATGCCAGGCTTCCCTGTCCATTAAAATTCCCAGAGCTTGCTCAAACTCATTTCCATTGAGTCAGTGATGCCATCCAACCATCTCATCTTCTGTAATCCCCTTCTTCTCCTGACTTCACTCTTTGGCAATTTGATCTCTCGTTCTTCTACCTGTTCTAAATCCAGCTTGAACATCTGGAAGTTCTCGGTTCATGTTCGGTTGAAGCCTGGCTTGGAGAATTTTGAGCATTATTTTGCTAGCATGTGAGTGCAATTGTACGGTAGTTTGTGCATTCTTTGGCATTGCCTCTTTTTGGGACTGGGATGAAAACTGACCTTTTCCAATCCTGTGGCCACTGCTGAGTTTTTCAAATTTGCTGACATATTGAGTGCAATGCTTTCACAACATCATCTTTTAGGATTTGAAATAGCTCCTCTGGAATTCCATCACCTCCACTAGCTTTGTTCATAGTGATACTTCCTAAGGCCCACTTGACTGCACTCCAGGATGTCTGGCTGTAGATGAGTATCACACCATCAGGTACACATCTATTAAAATGGCAAATCCAAAATACTGACAATGCCAAATGCTTCTAAGGATGTGAAGCAAAAAAATCATACATTGCTGGTGGGAATTCAAAATGGTATAGCCACTTCAGAAGACAATTTGACCTTTTCTTACAAAACTAAACATACTTTTACTATATGATCTGGCAGTTGTGTTCCAAAGGAGCTGAAAAGTTATATCCACACAAAAACTTGCATGGAGATGTTTATAGCTGCTTTATTCATAAGGGACAAAATTTAGAAGCAAGCAAGATGTCCTTCAGTAGGTGAATGGATAGGTAAACCCTAGTACATCCAGATTATGGAATATTCAGTTCAGTTCAGTTGCTCAGTCGTGTCCAACTCTTTGCAACCCCATGAATCTCAGCACGCCAGGCCTCCCTGTCCATCACCAACTCCCAGAGTTCACTCAGACTCACGTCCATCGAGTCAGTGATACCATCCAGCCATCTCATCCTCTGTCATCCCCTTCTCCTCCTGCCCCCAATCCCTCCCACCATCCGAGTCTTTTCCAGTGAGTCAACTCTTCACATGAGGTGGCCAAAGTACTGGAGTTTCAGCTTTAGCATCATTCCTTCCAAAGAAATCCCAGGGCTGATTTCCTTTAGAATGGACTGGTTGGATCTCCTTGCAGTCCAAGGGACTCTCAAGAGTCTTCTCCAACACAACAATTCAAAAGTATCAATTCTTTGGCGCTCAGCCTTCTTCACAGTCCAACTCTCACATCCATACATGACCACAGAAAAAACCATACCCTTGATCAGACGGACCTTTGTTGGCAAAGTAATGTCTCTGCTTTTGAATATGCTATCTAGGTTGGTCATAACTTTCCTTCCAAGGAGTAAGCGTCTTTTAATTTCATGGCTGCAGTCACCATCTGCGATGATTTTGGAACCCCAAAAAATAAATTCTGACACTGTTTCCACTGTTTCCCCATCTATTTCCCATGAAGTGATGGGACCAGATGCCATAATCTTCGTTTTTTGAATGTTGAGCTTTAAGCCAACTTTTTCACTCTTCACTTTCACTTTCAGGTCAGGTGGTCTGGAATTCCCATCTCTTTCAGAATTTTCCAGTTTATTGTGATCCACACAGTCAAAGGCTTTGGCATAGTCAATAAAGCAGAAATAGATGCTTTTCTGGAACTCTCTTGCTTTTTCCATGATCCAGCAGATGTTGGCAAGTTGATCTCTGGTTCCTCTGCCTTTTCTAAAACCAGCTTGAACATCAGGAAGTTCACAGTTCACATATTGCTGAAGCCTGGCTTGGAGAATTTTAAGCATTACTTTACTAGCATGTGAGATGAGTGCAATTGTGTGGTAGCTTGAGCATTCTTTGGCATTGCCTTTCTTTGGGATTGGAATGAAAACTGACCTTTTCCAGTCCTGTGGCCACTGCTGAGTTTTCCAAATTTGCTGGCATATTGAGTGCAGCACTTTCACAGCATCATCTTTCAGGATTTGAAATAGCTCCACTGGAATTCCATCACCTCCACTAGCTTTGTTCGTAGTGATGTTTTCTAAGGCCCACTTGACTTCACATTCCAGGATGTCTGGCTCTAGGTCAGTGATCACATCATCGTGATTATCTGGGTCGTGAAGATCTTTTTTGTACAGTTCTTCTGTGTATTCTTGCCATCTCTTCTTAATACCTTCTGCTTCTGTTAGGTCCATACCATGTCTGTCCTTTATCAAGCCCATCTTTGCATGAAGTGCAACTAAAGTAGAACTTTAGACCCGCGAAAACAGAAATATATGTAGTGCCAGGAGAGACAGCACTGGCGTTTCATAGAACTAAGAACCTTACTGACAAACCAGTAATCGGAATTTCTACATCCTTTATTTATTTCAATAAAATACAGTGCTTCTGCTTTGAGGAACAAAGGCTTAATCCATAAGAGGAAGTAGATATGCTGGTATTTTTCTACACTGATCCTGAATTTGCTGAAGATTCAAGAATGGTGAATGTTGATCTCATTACTCTTTCTTACACTTTTTTTGAAGCAAAGGAGGGGCACAAGTTGCCAGTCCCAGGCTATAATTCAAATCACCAAGTCCTGCTTCAAATTTGTGATTTTTAAAAAATCATGTACCTTGTCTTCTCAGAGAATTATTTACAATAATGTGAAGCCTCTGTTTTAAATGTTATGTAAATTACATATTACATATTACAAATGATGGTTCTTTTCTTCCCAACTCATTTATCCTACTTAGAATGTATGACTGATCAAAACCATGTATGTTGGCAGAAACTTGATGGTTCAGCTCCCCTTTTAGATTATCAGCACTTCATACTTGTAGCAATGAAATTTTATTATTATTTCTCAAATAGTTTATTTTCATTACGAACAGTCACTATTTTAAAAGCTCAAAATGAAAGAGGAATCACTGAGTCCTAACAGCTTGCCCAAAGACTACATTTTGATTTCAAATCTGACTGTATTTTCCCTTTAAGATCTAAGGCTATTTTACATATGAAGTACTAAATAAGTACTTTGAAATTCTGGTATCATGAAATTTAAATAAAATGCATTAAGTATATCTAGTAGGCTTCCAGCATTTCTTGTGATAATTCCAAGTCCCCAGATTTTAAATTGTAAGTGAGATTGTGAAGATTTACTAACATCAGAAGTTCTTCTGGAAAAAAAAAGTTATTGAACTGTTTTAATAGTAATTCATTTGTCATTATAATTTGTGACAAACGAAAGTATAAGTTATTCTGAATGTTTTCCAACAAACTTTCTTCCAAAAAGACAAAAAAGACCATTTAGTGTTATAAAGAATGGTATTTAAAGGCAACCAATGTAGAATCCAGTGACCTCTTGAAGGTACCTGAAATACAGTTGAACTACAATTATCAAAGCTTTCACAATTCATAATTCTAAATAAGAGTGTTATTTATAAAGAAGTGCAAGTTGATTTTTACATTCAACTTTAGTTAAATAAAGGCACTCAATTATTCTTCCTGGATAAAAAAATGTAATGATACATATACATATAGTTCAAAATACAATATAAAATAATTACAGCTTGTTGCTACAAAAAATAAAGGCAAAAACAATATATGAATTAATTTAGCATTCAATAATACATAAAAATTAGTCACAATCACTGCATCAAATCATTTATACACATCAAAGTGTAGATGGTACTTCATGATTTTTAGACTACTCAAATTTTAATTTACTAGAATTAAAATAATTCTGCACTTAGATCATAGATATCCCATTTGTATTCCCTGGCCAAATTTTTCTCCTTCTTTCCCTGTGGGTCTTCAGTTGTGTTCTGCCCTTGGAGAAGCACCCCACAAGGCAGAAGATGAGGATTTAACTGATTAAACCCTGTCAAAGATCGAGTCTCTGTATGTTCCAATTATGTCAAAATCCACTGGATCTAAGAGCTAAAATTAACACTAAGTCTCTTCTTGTCACTTGGGTTTTCCAATATTAGCACAAACAGACTTTAAAAAACAATCATTTGTGTTAGTAACTTGCTACTGATGTTTTATATATACATACACACGTGTGTATGTATATATACATACATGCCTTTATATATACATACACACAAAATAAGCCTTATCCTGGATAAGAGGAAGAAAGACCTCCAAAATGTTATTTTGGGTCTTCAAAAAATTGCTTAGAAATATAGTAGGCAATGTAAATGTACAAAAAATGTATAATGTTTTTAAATGAACACAGGAATGTTGACTTAATGTGTTAACAAATTCGTTTTAAAAATAACTGCAATAGGATTGATGGACTATATCTGAGGGAATTGTAAGAACTATTCTAAATCTAGAGCTATGTTCCAAGAAGATGAAATTAGCTCACCCATTTATTTCTCTTGACTTAAAAAAATCTCACTGAAATATCCAAAGAAATTTTTTTTTAAAAATTAAAGAAAACCCACAGTACTAATGAAAGATATAAATGACACCACTGATACACCGAAGCATGGAGGACTTTCTAGAACAGGTACACAAGAAGAGATCAAATTGATGGTATAAAACAATCATTGCTGGGCATACAACATATGGCTTCATAAGCAAAAAGGGTCTCCATGGGAAATAAATAGAAATGTTCAATAATTTTCAAGCTCAGAAATGTTGGAGCTGAGGTACCAGAGCCATGGGTGGTAAGTGTAAATAACTAAAGGACTTGCAAAATCCTAATAATGTCCAGAATGAATTAATACTGAGACATTTTTCTTAACATGGGTGGTAGGGTCTTGAAATAGCCAAGATAAAAAGGGAATAATATCCTACTTAGGCTTGGGCAGGCTCAAGAAATAAAGAGAAAAGTACATCCTTCACAGTAGAAGTTAACTTTCCATGTCACCATGATATTTGCATCCATAATTTTCATTGGCACTCAAGGATCTAAGGAGACACTGCCACAACTAAAATCCCAATAGATACTGGAAGATAAATGGGTCCAAGCATGACTTGGATTGGGAGTGAGTGAGAGTGATGAAAAGATCTTGGTGGATCTTCCAGGTGAATACTCTCTAGCAACCAAAGGCACCAATCTGGTAAATGTCTGTGGACCAGGAAGGAAGGCTCAGAGTCAGTCAGTGCCCACTTGGTACGTGTAGAACTTGCTCACGAATTTCCACAACATGTTTACATTTCAAGAGGGACCCTCAGAAGATGAAAAAAAAACAAAAACAAAAAACCTGTAAGCACCCCCACCTCCTGCCTCTGGCAACCATTAACCTAAAGTGACTAAAGGGAATCAAAATGTATAACACAAATTTCAAGTTATAAAATAAATAAGTCAGGGGGGAATAATGTACAGCATTGTTGCTATCATTAATAATACCGTATTGCATATTTGAAAGTTACTAAGGGTAGATTACCGAATTCTTATGATAAAAATTTTGTAACTACACAGAGTGACAAATATTGACTATACTTATTATGGTAAACATTTTGTAATACATGTGAAAATTGAATCATTATGTTGTACACCTGAAACTAATATAATGTTATATGTCAATTATATCTCCATAAAAATTGCAGAGAGAACTCACTCTAGTTATTTATATGTGTCAATACAAACTTTAAATTAATTAAATGCAAACAAAATTGTTCTAACTTTAAAAGTACGGGCTTAAAAAAATCTAGCTATATTGTCGAGATTTAAGAGAATGTGACATCGATTAAATCATATTATTTTGTTCTTAAAAAAAGGAGGCTGAATAGCAAGGAACACAATTGTCTAATCATGAGGTAAAGAGTATGCTTAGTTTTGTAAGAACTTGCAGCCTGTTTTCTAAAGTAACTGTAACATTTTGCATTCCTACCAGCAATGAATGAGAGCTCTTGCTTCACATCCTTTCCAGCATTTGGTGCTGTCACGGTTTTCAATTCTAACCCTTTTAATAGGTGTGTACTGGTTTCTCATTGCTGTTTTGATTTTCTAGTGATATATGATGTGAAGCATCTTTATATATACTTATTTGCTTTTTGTATATTTTCTGGTGAATTGTCTATTTTGATCATCACTCATTTTTTAACTTGTTTAATTTTTTATTGTTGAGTTTTTAAGAGAGTTGTATGTTTATTTTGGATACCATTTTTTAAATCAGGTAATTGTTTTTACAAATATTGTCTCCTCATCTGTGGCTTGTCATTCTCATTCATAGAGCATAAGTTTTTAATTTACCCAGATAAATTTAAAACTTATGTCAAAAAACATGTGTTTATACAAATTTCTTCATAATTGCTAAACTTGGAAGCAACGAAGATGTTCTTAAAATAAATGAATGGAATTTTAAAAAAGTGTAGAACTTCCATAAAAGAGTATTACTCAACAATAAAAAAGAAATAAGATATTTCATTACAAAAAGACGTAGAGGAATCTCAAAAACATATTGCTAAGTGAAAAAAGTCAATCTGAAAAGACTACACCATATTTCAAACAAAGTATCCTGAAAAAAGCAAAACGATGGAGAAAGTAGAATGATCAGTGGGTTGCCAGGGGCTCAAGATTAGTGGTGGGAGGGATGAAAAGGAGGGACAAAGAGGAGGAGCATAGGAGGTTTTAGGAGAGTGAAACTATTCTGATAAAATAGTGGTGGATATACATCATTATGCATTTTTTAAAACCCACAGAATATATAAGACAAAGAGGACAGTTTACATTAGGGTAAACTAATGTGGACTTTAGTTAATGTACTTATACTGGTACATCAATTATAACAAATGTATCATACCAATACAGACAGCAAATACCAGAGGAAATGGCAATCCATTCCAGTATTCTTGCCTGGAAAATCCCGTGGACAGAGGAGCCTAGTGGTCTATGGCCCATGGGGTTGCAAAGAGTCACACATGACTTAGTGACTGAACAACAAAAACAAACACAGATGGAAATAACAGGAGAGACTGTGGAGGGGAGGGACTCTATAGGTACTCCTTGCACTTTCCAAAGGACCTTCCTGTAAACTTAAAACTTCTCTGAAAATAAAAAATTTATTAATTTTGAAAACATGTAGTCTGTCATATAATAAGAACAAAAGTAGCTTTTAAAAAAATTAACACATATTGTTAATAAAGATTAGAATTGTTGTTCAGTTGCCCAGTCATGTCTGACTTTCTGTGACCCCAGGGATTGCAGCACGCCAGGCCTCCCTGTCCCTCACCATCTCCCAAAGTTTGCCCATGCGCGTGTCTATTGTATCAGTGATGCCAGCAGCCAGCTCATCCTTTGATGCCCTCTCCTCCTTCTGCCCTCAATCTTCCCATCATCAAGGACTTGTCCAGTGAGTCAGCTGTTTTCATCAGGTTCAGCTTCAGCTTCAGCATGAGTCCTTCCAATGAGTATTCAGGATTTATTTCCCTTAAGATTCATGGGTTTCATCTCCTTGCTGTCCAAAGGACTCTCAGGAGTCTTCTCTAACACCACTGTTTGAAAGCATCAATTAGAATAGATTAGAATACACCCAACTTAAAATCAAAATGTTGTTTAGAAGGTGAACTCAGGTGGATGAAACTGGAGCCTATTATACAGAGTGAAGTAAGCCAGAAAGAAAAACACCAATACAGTATACTAACACATATATATGGAATTTAGAAAGATGATAACAATAACCCTGTATACGAGACAGCAAAAGAGACACTGATGTATAGAACAGTCTTTTGGACTCTGTGGGAGAGGGAGAGGATGGGATGATTTGGGACAATGGCATTGAAATATGTATAATATTATATATGAAATGAGTCGCCAGTCCAGGTTCGATGCATGATACTGGATGCTTGGGGCTGGTGCACTGGGATGACCCAGAGGGATGGTATGAGGAGGGAGGAAGGAGGAGGGTTCAGGATGGGGAACACATGTATATCTGTGGCAGATTCATTTCGATATATGGCAAAACCAATACAATATTGTAAAGTTAAAAAATAAAAAAAAAAAAGAAGGTGAACTCAGGTGGTTAAGAGCAACAGGAAAAAGAAATTTTAAAAAACCATAATATCTCTTTGGAAGTATAATTTACATAGTTTAACATTCACCCATTTTAAATGAATAGTTCAATGATTTTTTTAATACATTTATAGAGT
>NW_011494950.1:6121064-6121249 GCF_000754665.1 Bison bison bison | reverse complement strand
AGAGTCGTATAATAGCTACCACAATTTAATTTTTAAAACATTTCTATGTAGCCCCAAAATACCCTCATGACACTTTGTAGTTAATCTCAGTTTCCAGTCTTGGCCCAAAGCAATCACTGATGTGTTTTCTGTCTCTATTTGAATATTGAATTATGGAGTCATTCAATATGTAGCCTTTTCTGTCT
>NW_011494950.1:6101219-6120964 GCF_000754665.1 Bison bison bison | reverse complement strand
AGTAGTATTCTAATATATATATATATATATATATATATATAAAACACGCACACACACTTCATTTTGTTTATCCATTTCATAGTTGATGGATTTTGGATTTTTCACTTTAGCACTGTTATGAATAATGATAACATGAATATTCACAAAGTTCTTTTTGTAAACATTTATGTTTTAGTTCTTTGAATAGATACTTAGAAGTGTAATTGCTGAATTTTATGTTAAATATACATTTAACTTTCTAAGAAACTACCAAACTATCTTCTAAAGAAGCTTAAACATTTCACATTTCTACCAGAAGAATATAGTTTCCATTATGTATGGAAAGTTTCCCCCATATCTTTGCCTTCATTTGTTATGATTGGTCTTTTGGTTTATATTCTTTCTAGTTGGTATATAATAACATCTCCTTTCAGTTAGAAATGGAAAACTTGAAAGAAAAATATGAAAAGAAAGAAAAAAAATAAAGAGATGCAAAAACAGGTGACAGGATTTTCAGAAAAGTAAATTGAATGCAGTGAAGAAAGAATAACAAAGATGTGGTTTCAGTGAAAAATATTGAATAAAGATATATACCCAGATGTGCTTTTGGTGACCTTTACAAACTCCAGTGAGAAATTTAAAAAAAGCATGCCAATTTCTATATAAATATTTTACCTGAAATAAAGATAGTCAGATTAATATCAGTCTTATTACTCACCATGCTAAATTCTAGGAGACACCATAGTAGCATTTACCATATTGAAAACAGATGATTTTGAACTTAGATAACCACTCCAACTACCATTCCCCTCAAAAAGGCAAAATAAAATACCCAGTCAACTTGCTTGGGAAGAAATAGGAAAAATATTATAGCTAAATTAAAACATAAATATAAAAGAATATAAGAATCAAAAAATGGTAGCAAGGCATAAATGTCATAAACAAATGATTGCAATATTATATAATACTGCTACATAGATAAGTCTTCTGAGAACACAAAGGAGAGACATTTCAACAGTGAATACATAAAAGTGGTCACAATATGTGAAGATCTTTATATTGCAAATTAATTCCTGTAAGAAGTTAACCACAATGAAAGAAATACAGAAAAGCTAAGAAGATGAAACAACTTGACCAACTGAGAATTTTAATCTATGCCATCCCTAAACAAGGATGATGGGCATGTGAATCAACTGTCCACAGTGGCCGGGATATATATCAACCTGACATTAAGATCTTTTATTTACCAAAGCCCATCTAGCAACTGTTGCCTCTGAATGTCTAATCTAACAGCAAGAGATCAATGCTGAGTCCCCATATGGCACTTGTCCTCAGGGATATCAAATTGCAACCAGATGGCAAGTTGACTACAGCAAGTCGCTTTCCTTGAAAGGATCAGAGATTTTTTTTTTCCCACAAGGATAAACATTTATTTCAGGTGTTGGTTGGTCTTACCTGAACATAGAGCCTCAGTTAACACCATTTTTTGCTTTCTTAAGACTTTAACTGAAACATTGGCTTTTCCTTTGTCTTAAGTCTACCAACACTCAGACTACAACAACACCATTGGCTCTCCTGGGTCTCTGGCCTGCCAACTGCAGATCTTGGAAACTCTCATCCTCCATAATATCACATGAGCCAATTGCTTACAGTCAGTCAATCTCTCTATCTCTTTCTGTCTCTGTCTCCACTCAGAGAAAGAGAGAGAAAGAGATTTAAGTGGTTCTGGTTCTCTGGATAGTCCTAACAAATCTGATGGAATTGTCGTGTTATTAAAGAAAAGAGTAGGCTGAAGAATTTTACACAGAAACTACATACTTGATTCTCTCTTCAAACCTATAAAATATAAGAGACTAAAGCATGCCTCATATTGTCCTCTTTTTGCTTTATTTAGCTTTGAGCTTCTAAGTCTATCCAGGCACAAAGCAATCATGTTGGGAAAAGCTAGAGTATTTGCTTTCTATTACTGTATATCTGATTATGACAGCTTAGTGGCCTTAAACATCTATTTATTAACTCAGCTTTATAGGTCAGGAGTTCAGCCAGAGTGTAGCTGAGTTCTCAGCTCAAGGTCTCACAGGCTGAAGACAGTATCAACCACGCTGCATTCTCACTTGGAAACTCTGACAGAAGATCTGCTACCAAACTCACTGAAGTTGTTGGAAGAATTAATTCCCCTGGGGTTAAAGAACCCAAGCTCCCTGTTGTATTGCTAGCTGTGGATGGGGGACAGATCCCAGCTACTAGAGACTGTTCTCAGGTCCTTGCCAAATGGTTTTGTCCAACTCAGCAACAGAGAATAGCCTGTGTATCAAATTCCTTTCTGACTTTGATTCTCCCTGACTACTGTTTCTGAGACTATCCAGAGAAAAAAATCTCTGCTTTAAATGGCTCATATGATTAGGTCTGGAATAGCAGAGATAATCTCCCTGTTTGAGCTTCAGTTCAATTTAGTCGCTCAGTCATGTCTGACTCTTTGTGACCCCATGGATTGCAGCATGCCAGACTTCCTTGTCCATCATCAACTCCCAGAGCTTACTCAAACTCATGTCCATCTAGTAGGTGATGTCATCCAACTATCTCATCCTCTGTTGTCCCCTTCTTCTCTCACCTTCAATCTTTCCCAGAATCAGGGTCTTTTCAAATTAGTTAGTTCTTCACATAAGGACTTCCCTGGTGCCTCAGACTGTAAAAGCATCTGTCTACAATGTGGGAGACCTGGGTTCGATCTCTGGGTTGGGAAGATCCCCTGCAGAAGGAAATGGCAATCCACTCCAGTACTACTGCCTGGAAAATCCCATGGACAGAGGAGTCTGGTAGGCTACAGTCCATGGGGTCCCAAAGAGTCAGACACGACTGAGCAACTTCACTTCACTTCACTTTTGCGTCAGGTGGCCAAAGTATTGGAGTTTCAGCTTCAGCATCAGTCCTTCCATTGAATACTTAAGACTGATTTCCTTTAAAATGGACTGCTTGGATCTCCCTGCAGTCCAAGGGACTCTCAAGAGTCTTCTCCAACATCACAGTTCAAAAGCATCAATTCTTCGGCGCTCAGCTGTCTTTATAGTCCAACTATCACATCCATACATGACTACTGGAAAAACTAAAGCTTTGACTAGACAGAACTTTGTTGGGAAAGTAATGTCTCTGCTTTTTAATATACTCTCTAGGTTGGTCATAACTTTTCTTCCAAGGAGCAAGTGTCTTTTAATTTCATGGCTGCAGTCACCACCTGCAGTGATTTTGGAGCCCCCAAAAATAAAGTCTGACACTGTTTCCTCTGTTTCCCCATCTATTTCCCATGAAGTGATGGGACCAGATGCCATGATCTTCGTTTTCTGAATGTTGAGCTGTAAGCCAACTTTTTCACTCTCCTCTTTCAGTTTCATCAAGAGGCTTTTTAGTTCTTCTTCACTTTCTGCCATAAGGGTGGTGTCATCTGCATATCTGAGGTTATTGATATTTCTCCCGGCAGTCTTGATCCCGGCTTGTGCTTCATCCAGCCTGGTATTTGGCATTATATAATCTACATATAAGTTAAATAAGCAGGGTGACAAAATACAGCCTGGATGTACTCCTTTCCTGATTTGGAACCAGTCTGTTGTTCTATCTCCAGTTCTAACTGTTGCTTCTTGATCTGCATACAGATTTCCTCAGGAGGCAGGTAAGGTGATCTGGTACTCCCATCTCTTTCATAATTTTCCACAGTTTATTGCAATCCACACAGTCAAAGGCTTTGGCATAGTCAATAAAACAGAAGTAGATAGTTTTCTGGAACTCTCGCTTTTTCAATGATCCAACAGATGTTGATGATTTGATCTCTGGTTTCTCTGCCTTATCTAAATCCAGCTTGAACATTTGGAATTTCACAGTTCACAAACTGTTGAAGCCTGGCTTGGAGAATTTTGAGCATTACTTTGCTAGTATGTGAGATGAGTGCAATTGCCTTGTAGTTTAAGCATTCTTTGGCATTGCCTTTCTTTGGGATTGGAATGAAAACTGACCTTTTCTACTCTGTGGCCACTGCTGAGTTTTCCAAATTTGCTGGCATATTAAGTGCAGCACTTTCACAGCATCATCTTTTAGGATTTGAAATAGCTCAACTGGAATTCCATCACCTCCACTAGCTTTGTTCACAGTGATGCTTCCTAAGGCCCACTTCAGACTTGACTTCAGACTTCCTGAGGCCCACTTGACTTCGGTCTCCAGGATGTCTGGCTCTAGGTGAGTGATCACATTATTATGGTTATCTGGGTTATGAAGATCTTTTTTGTATAGTTCTTCTGTGTATTCTTGCCATCTCTTCTTAATCTCTTCTGCTTCTGTTAGGTACATACCATTTCTGCCCTTTATTGTGCCCATCTTTGTATGAAATGTGCCCTTAGTATCTCTAATTTTCTTGAAGAGGTCTCTAGTCTTTCCTATTCTATTATTTTCCTCTATTTCTTTGCAATGATCACTGAAGAAGGCTTTCTTATCTCTCTCTGCTATTCTTTGGAACTCTGCATTCAAATGGGTATGTCTTTCCTTTTCTCCTTTGACTTTAGCTTCTCTATTTTTCTCAGCTATTTTTAAGGCCTCCTCTATAAACCATTTTGCCTTTTTGCATTTCTTTTCCATGGGGATCGTCTTGATCACTGCCTCCTGTACAATGTCATGAACCTCCATCCATTATTCTTCAGGCACTCTATCAGATCTAATCCCTTAAATCTATTTGTCACTTCCACTGTATTATAGTAAGGGGTTTGATTTAGGTCATACCTGAATGGTCTAGTGGTTTTTCCTACTTTCTTCAATTTAAGTCTGAATTTGGCAATTAGGAGTTCATGATCTGAGGCACAGTCAGCTCCTGGTCTTGTTTTTGCTGACTGAATAATGCTTCTCCATCCTTGGCTGCAAAGAATATAATCAATCTTGTTTCAGTATTGACCATCTGGTGATGTCCATGTGTAGAGTCTTCTCTTGTGTTGTTGGAAGAAGGTGTTTGCTATGACCAGTGCATTCTCTTGGCAAGACTCTGTTAGCCTTTGACCTGCTTCATTTTGTACTCCAAGGCCAAATTTGCCTGTTACTCCAGGTATCTCTTGACTTCCTACTTTTATATTCCAATCCCCTGTAATGAAAAGACATCTTTTTGGGGTTTTAGTTCTAGTAGGTCTTCTTAAAACCATTCAACTTCAGCTTCTTCAGCATTACTGCTCGGGGCATAGACTTGGATTACTGTGATACTGAATGATTTGCTTAGAAACGAATAGAGATCATTCTGTCATTTTTTAGACTGCATCCAAGTACTGCATTTTGGACTCTTTTGTATATTATTATGGCTACTCCATTTGTTCTAAGGGATTCTTGCCCATAGTAGTAGATATAATGGTCATCTGAGTTAAATTCACCTATTCCAGTCCATTTTAGTTCACTGACTCCTAGAATGTCAGTGTTCACTCTTTCATCTCCTGTTAGGCCACTTCCAATTTTCCTTGATTCATGGACCTAATGTTCCAGGTTCCTATGCAATATTGCTCTTTACAGCATTGGACTTTACTTCCATCACCAGTCACATCCACAACTGGGGTTTTTGTTTTTGTTTTTTTTTTTTTTGCTTTGATTCCATCTCTTCATTCTTTCTAGTGTTATTTCTCCACTGATCTCCTGTAGCATTTTGGGCACCCTCTGACCTGGGGAGTTCATCATTTAATGTCCTATCTTTTTGCCTTTTCATGCTGTTCATGGGGTTTTCAAGACAAGAATACTGAAGTGGTTTGCCATTTCCTTCTCCAGTGGACCACATTTTGAGATTAACTGTGCCTTAAAACATAACCTCATCACAAGAGCAAATTTACCACATTTACAGTCTTGGAGATCAAATGGGATCTATATACAAGGAGGAATTTGGAGAGCCATCTTGGAATTCTGCCTATCATAATCAGTTAGAGGAAAAATGACAGTTTTTGAAAATTACCAACAAGTAAAACCTAAAATCTTATTTTCACAAATACAGCATTCAGAACAAGTCACTTTTTAAATACTTTTGTGAATAAAAGTTTGCTATATTTTGTGATGATTCTTCATTTTTCATTTCATGACCTGATTATGTGCAAACAATTTAAAAAATAATTAGGAAAAATCAAAGACTAAGCCTAAGGTTCAACTGTATAATGTCCAGGTTTAATTTTTCATTTTGGGTCATTTTACCCCTAGCTTAACTTCTTTGATTCTCTGTCATGAGATAAAACTTATATATTACTAATATAAAACATTGATGATTAAAAAAAAAAGATATTCCTGCTTGAATGTGCATAGTCCAGTGTGGCATTTTACTCACAAAAATTTATATAAATGTTAATTCTAAAATGATACAAATTGTCCATGTACATTACCATCAATAGCTATAAAGATAATGCTTGTATCACCCTGTATTTTTATTATGGATCTTATGTAAGATACTTTAAAGACTCACTTCTTGTCTTCAAACTATTGCTCTCACACTTCCCACTCCCAACTCTGAGTCATATTCATTTTTATACTAATCCTTTTAACTGTGAAGTAATTTATTTGAGCTGACATTCAGGTACTTCAAGTGTAGTCATGTATATAGTTTTAAATTTAAAAAATTATTGAGGATAGTACACTCATTCTAGACTTGAAATTTTACATAACTGGCTACAGTGGCTTTTCTTTTAATTTGTATTTCCAGCTCCAATAATATCTGAAAATTTTTATCTAAAAATTTATACCAGTTGTATTCTTAAATAACACTGGAATTTCACACATTGGATGTTTATTACCAAATTGCAGTTCTCAACTTGGAAGAGGACTAGTTCCCATGGTGATGACCTAGAGCTTCAGATTCTTTCCAATAAAGAAATCAGAATCAACTCCGACTAAAAGCCATCCCAAGGAATCTCCCAGGATTGAGTTAGGAATATATCCACTAATACCTTAAAGTCAAAGACACCAGCAATGGCCAATTGTGACCATAATGTATGATAGCAAACAAGCTCAAATATGGAAGGGTTTCATGAGGATGGCACAAAGTGATTTCTTAATATTTGATCCTGCTAATACTTTACACATCTCTGGAAATATAAAAAGTCAAATAAAAAATCTTTTCTTTGTAAAGCTAGACTAAATCATTGCAATTCTTTGTATGGAAGAAAAAGAGATTGGGCTACAGATGCTGCTTAGCTGGCTGTAAGCAGCTAAGGGGAAAAGATTGGTATTTTCATCTTGATAGCAGCTGCAGAGCACTGTGGGGCATGTTTCTATTTACATAAAGATTAGTTTAGTTATTCTAGAAGTTTTGGCACTGATAACACAAGAGTGAGAAATCCAAGGAACTCATGACTGTGAAGTAGAAAGATTCTTTTAAGTACCAGTTAACAGGACAAATGGAAGGCAAATAAAATTTCTAGACCTTGTTAAACTTGATAAAAACCTACTTAGAATACTACTTTTGCCAAGGAACTTACACAGTTTAAAGCAGAAAGACTACATTTTCTACTGAGAAATGAAGAAATGCTGTTCAGTGTTGTTTCACAGGGGAAGATAAATCTTTAAGTTTATGGAGGCAAATAAACATAATATTTGGACTAGGGAGTGCTTAGCAACGTTGCTGTTTAATTAGAAGTAGAGTAATAATGTGTATTGCTGTTCTGATTAAGACCAGGCAATAAGTGATTTTTACTGTGAAGGCCCAATAATTTTTAATTATTTACCCAAGTTTCTTCACTTGTAAAATGCCATAACATTTATTCTACAGAGAAACATCTTTTGTCATTATAAGAATCATTATTTTTAAAAGTTTCTATGATTGTTTTTCCCTAGTGCTATGCCGGGCACATAACAAAATCTGTTCTGAAAGACTCAGAGAGGTCATCTAGCTAGTCAGAAGGGCAATAGGGAAGTATGTCGATAGGGATTGATATTTTTAAAGTACAGATAATTCTCACCTCTTGGAGCTTGCAGTCGAATGGTTTAGTGACAGTGAATTAACTCAAACTTGAGCTTAGTAAGGCCATGGATGTGACTTGGAAGCTTTCTGAAGGATGAAGGGCATGAATTCTATAAAATGAGGCCTTTCACAGAAGAATTCATTCAAAACTGCACCTAAAAGAAGAGGACAGAGAGAGTAACAGTTGTTGGAGAGGGCAGGCAAGAAACGTGCCGTGAGAAGTTGCTTAAAGTATATTTTAAAGTGTTTTGGAGTTGATGAAGAAAATATTTCCAAAATATTACAAAGTTAAGTAGAAGACTCCTGATTTTCTACATAGTTCTCCTTCCCACCATTTTTATTCTGAAATTTTCTTTGAAGGCTTCAAAGGCAATTCATTGTTCTCACTGGCTCTGTTTACATTCATGTAACATTCACGTATCATGCCAATATTTGGATAAATCTATCTTGCTCAGTCTCTCTCTCTTTACCTATTTATTCAACAATACTATAAGACAATCAAAATGTATACCTCTGTCTTCTCTGTTTCTGAATACTTATGGAATCTATCTCAGTTAAGCATATATAAAAAATTTCAACAAATGTTTATTAGATTGGATAGTTTGTACAACATATATATGTATAATAACAAAAACTTTTTCCTAGATTTTACCATAATATGTTCAACTTTCTCAGATTATATGTGGTATTTTACCTTTGGGTTTCCAAAAATGATTTTCCAATGAAAAGGAAGTATTTATTAAATCAAACAAATAATATAATTGAATAATGATCCATCTTCTAAAGTTTCAAGGCTGTCTCTAACAAATGGATAACACATAATTTGGCATTTCCAGAGGAGATATCATAAAGTTTAGTTTACAGAAACCTCAATCTGTGAGTCCATCTTTGTTTGCCTTCTTTCTCTTGGAAAAAACACAAAGAGAAATTTCCTCTGTATTGATCACTATGTATGGCTTCACAGGGTGAGAAACAGGCAGAGGAAACAGTAGAATGCATGGCTGGAGGATCTGTGTGAAAAAGAGGTCTGCCTCTTGAGTGGTCAAGAAATATCACAAGCAGAGAAAAATGATTGTCAGGAATTCACGGAGGCTGATTAGAGGGCAAAGTGACCCAAGCAATTTCCTGAGATGGAGTGCATTTTTCTCCTGTGTCTTGGAGAGTTCATCTTTATGTCACTGTGACCCAACCAGTTTCCCAGGATACAGCCAGTGTCTATGCGGGGAAGGGCTGAAAGGACAAGTGGATCTGAATCTGTGCTCTTGGTCACACACAAAAATGCAACCTAAATTTAAAAAGCAAGTGCATGTTTTAAAAACAGGCTGTAACACTGAGAAACCTATCATAATAACCAAATGATCTTTGGAACTCTAAAGAATAATGTCACTTCTACTAACAGCTAAAATTTCTCCCATTGTCACCTGATCCTCAGCACTGCTCTCTTTCTCATTCTCTGAATTGGAATCTGCTTTTCTTTCTTCAGCTTACAGATGTTATTTGCCTTAGATCAGGCCCCATCATGTTTATTATAATATTTTTTCCTTTTTTCGGGAGTTTCTCTGTGTCCATTCCCTCCACAGTCCTGTACACCAGTTACCTGTCTCTCTGCTATATCTTCTACCAGGGTGGATTTCAATTACAAGTATTTGTTGTGTCCTTTCATACTTAATTAACTACTAACATACTTAATTTCATACTTAAAAAACTACTAATAACTCTATCTTACCAACTAGAAAAGGTTAATCTTCCTTAGCATAATATACAAAGCCCTTTCATATATGACCCTATCAGTTCAGTTCAGTCACTCAGTTGTGTCTGTCTTTTTGTGACCCCATGGGCTGCAGCACACCAGGCTTCCTTGTCCATCACCAACTTCTGGAGCTTGCTCAAACTCATGTCCACTGAGTCGGTGATGCCTTCCCACCATCTCAACCTCTGTTGTCCCCTTCTCCTCCCGCCTGCAATCTTTCCCAGCATCAGGGTCTTTTCCAATGAATCGGTTCTTCACATCAGGTGGCCAAAGTATGGGAGATTCAGCTTCAGCATGAAGCTTCCAAGAAATATTCAGGACTGATTTTCTTCAAGATTGACCGGCTGGATCTCTCAAGAGTCTTCTTCAACTCCACAGTACAAAAGCATCAGATCTTTGGTGCTCGGCTTTTCTTACGGTCCAACTCTCACATCCATTCCCCTGTGGCTTCCCGTGTGGCTCCACTGGTAAAGAATCCGCCTGGAATGCAGGAGACCTGAGTTCAGCTCCTGGGTTGTGGAGATCCTCTGGAGAAGGGAAATCCTACCTACTCCAGTACTCTGGCCTGGAGAATTCAATGGACTGTGTGTCCATGGGGTTGCAAAGAGTCGGACACGACCGAGTGACTATCCCTCACAACCATACATGACTGCTGGAAAAATAATAGCTTTGACTAGATGGACCTTTGTTGGCAAAATAATGTGTCTGCTTTTTAATATGCTGTCTAGGTTGGGCATAGCTTTTCTTCCAAGGAGCAAGTGTCTTTAAATTTCATGGCTGCAATCACCATCTGCAGTGTTTTTGGAGCCCCCCGAGATAAAGTCTCTCTCTGTTTCCATTGTTTCCCCATCTATTTGCCATGAAATGATAGGACCAGATGCCATGATCTTAGTTTTTCAAATGTTGAGTTTTAAGCCAGCTTTTTCACTCTCCTCTTTCACCTTCATCAAGAGGCTCTGTAGTTCCTCTTTGCTTTCCGCCAGAAGGGTGGTGTCATCTGCATATCTGAGGTTATTGACATTTCTCTCGGCAATCTTGATCCCAGCTTGTGCTTCATCCAGCCTGGCATTTCGTATGATGTACTCTGCATATAAGTTAAATAAGCAGGGTGGCAATAGACAGCCTTGACGTACTCCATTCCCAATTTGGAACCAGTCTGTTGTTCCACGTCCAGTTTCAACGTTGCTTCTTGACCTGCATACAGATTTCTCAGGAGGCAGGTAAGGTCGTCTGATAGTCTTCCTCAAACTCACCTTTACCCATCTGCACACTACCACAATTCCAAGCTAGAACTTTGTGTACATATCAGGAGCTGTGATACTCTAAACACACTTGCAACTCCCCTCCTTGTGTTGTTGACTGCCCTCTTCGGGTTACCTGGAATAGCCTCCACCATTTTTTCCTTCATTTTATTCCTTTGAAACCCTTTCAAATGCCCCACATAGAATTAGATACACAGTATTTTCCTGCACCCACAGTATTTTGTACATAGCAAAATTGATTCATAGTTACTGAACTGCCTTATATTTATGTATGTTTATTTATTTATTTTACCTCTCTCAAACAGCAGCCTCCAGAAGGACAGGGGTATCTTGGTAATCTTTGAATTGAATTCTTGATCTAAAATAATAGGTGACTGAATGCCACTGATATGAATAAATCCTTTTTTTTCCTAGTTCAAATTATGGCTGACCTTATAAATTCTCAAATACTTTATTCGTATCAAAGACTCTTCTAATTTTCTGCCAAACTGTTCTATATTATTTGAAAATCAGGCTCCAAAGTCACAATGACAACCAGGTAGAAACTTTATAAAAAGCCTCTACCATCTTACAACTTTAGGACAACTGAGTTTTGTGACATCTCAGGAAAACAAATCTTCTCCACTACAGGACTCTCCAATTAGAAAAGAAAACACTAGTCTCATCATGGTAAGAGTATCAAAAAGATTCTAAATTTCAAGTGGGGGAAGGGTCTGCCTCTGATTTTCAACATGCTGTAGGATTTTACTACTCCAAGTGTGGTGTACAGATCAGCATCATTATCATCATCTTGTTGTCAATTAAAAATACAGAATTTCAGCCTCCTTCCAGACCTACAAAATAAGAATCTGCATTTTAAAAAAACCCTTAAGTAATTAGTATGCATGTAAAGGTTTGAGAAGCACTGCTCTGGAAGAGATTACAATATAACTGTTAAGCCATATTCCTGTGCTCCTTAGAGATGATGGAAATTAAAAGAAATCCTAGAACTGAGGGTCCCCAAGCAATGACTGTACTTTGTAAATTTCCCATTGTGTGTGTGTGTGTGTGTGTGTGCTAAGTTGCTTCATTTGTGTCTGATTCTTTGTGACCCTATGAACTGTAGCCTGCCAGGCTCTTCTGTCCATGGAATTCTCCAGGCAAGAATACTGGAGTGGGTTGCTGTGCCCTCCTCCAAGGGATCTTCCTAACCCATCCAGGATGAAGCCTTGAGGGTTGCTCAATATCCACAGAAATTCTCTTAAAGCCATCTACATCTGCTAGAGATGGGTAGTTGTTAGAGGACACAGAGGTGAGGGCACTCTTGTCCAGCAAAGAATGGAAAGTGCACAGCTTTTGCAAGGACACATATGACACAGTTCAGAGGACTTGTCAGTGGCACAGTGGTTCTTATACCTGTGCCTGAGTGTGCCAGGCACCTTAAAATGAACATATATTGTGTCTTCCCAGTTGTAAACAAACAAATTTGCATTCAATCCCCTTAATTCTCAGGCACATAACTTGCAACATTTTTCTCCTTCAGCGTTTTCACTTATAAAGGTAAATTAATACAGGTTTAGCTAAGTTTATTGGGTAAAACAAGGAGGGTCAACAAATATTCATGACTATTCATCACATGCCAGGCACTGGGAATACAGTGATACAAAAGACTGAATTGCTATCTCAAGGATTTTATTGTCATCATAGAATTAAATATGGTGTCTAAATTTCATGCTTTGTTTCATATAAGACTGGCCACACACAAAATATTCCATTGGAAAAAATAAGTTTATATGGCCAAATAAATTTGGAAAGTACCCTTTGATCTGTTTGAACAGTACTGTTTGAATAGTACTGAAAGTACTGTTTGAGGATGAGATGGTTCAGTGGCATCAGTAACTCAATGGACATAAGCAAGTTCCAGGAGTGAGTAATGGACAGAGAAGCTTGGTGTGCTGCAGCCCGTGGGGTCGTAGAGTCGGACCCTGAGCGACTGAACTGACTGACTGCTTGATCACAGTAAGTTTGTGTGTATGTATGTATAGTATGCTTATGTGTAAATACTTATGAATATACCCAAGTAATGCTCTGAGACAACTCTTCATGTGAGAAATAAAGCTTCCCTAGCTCATACATTATGGGCTTCCCTGGTGGCTCAGATGGTAAAAAATTTGCCTGCAATGTGGGAGATCTGCCTTTGATGCCTGGGTCAGGAAGATTCCCCTGGAGAAGGATATGGCAACTCCAGTATTCTTACCTGGGAAACTCCATGAACAGAGGAGCCTGGTGGGCTACAGACCATGGAGTTGCAAAGATCTGTACATGAATGAGCGACTAACACTTAGGCAGCTTAACTCATACATTATAGACTGTTTCTATTCAATTTTCCTTTCACAAAATAAACTATGTCATTTTTATTTACTTCATCTATCTCTTACATCAACATTTATTTAAGCATATGCATTCTCTCCCTGACAAATGTCCATACAGTCAATGCTATGGTTTTTCCAATAGTCATGTATGGATGGGAGAGTTAGATCATAAAGAAGGCTAAGCACTAAAGAACTGATGCTTTTCAATTGTGGTGCTGGAGAAGACTCTTGGGATCCCTTTGGACTGCAAGGAGATCCAACCAGTCAATCCTAAAGAAATCAATCTTGAATATTCATTGGAAGGACTGGTGCTGAAGCTGAAGCTCCAATACTGTGACCACCCGATGTGAAGAACTGACTCATTTGAAAAGACCCTGATGCTGGGAATGATTGAAGGCAGAAGGAGAAGGGGATGATAGAGGATGAGATAGTTGGATGGCATCACCAACTCAATGGACAGGAGTTTGACTAAGCTCCGGGAATTGGTGATGGACAGGGAAGCCTGGTGTATTGCAGTCCATGGGGTTGCAAAGAGTCAGACAGAACAGAACAATAACAACAATCCTTCTCCTTTCACACCTCTTCTTTCTTTTTCAATTTTTTTTCTAGCACAGTCTGAAAACAAAAGCTTGGATTTGGATTAAGCCTTAATTGTATTTAGGAATCAATAAAAGTGACCAGGTTTTAAAAAATTGATATTTTGGTCAATGACATCACTGGTGTGGCGTGTGTGGCATTTTTTGTTGCTGGTGTTCAGTCTCTAAACTCTGCCTTTTCTAAACCCAGCTTGTACATCTGGAAGTTCTCAGTTCACATATCATTGAAACCTAGCTTGAAGGATTTTGAGTATAACCTTACTAGCATGTGAAATGAGTGCAATTGTCTTGTAGTTTGAACATTTTTTAGCACTTCTCTTCTTTGGGATTGGAATGAAAACTGACCTTTTCCAGTCCTGTGGTCACTGCTGAGTTTTCCAAATTTGCTGGCATGTTGACTATAGCACTTTCACAGGATTATCTTTTAGGATTTGAAATAGTTCAGCTGAAACTCCATCACCTCCACTAGCTTTGTTTGCAGTAATGCTTCCTATGGCCCCCTTGACTTCACACTCCAGGATGTCTGGCTCTAGGTGAGTGATCACACCATTGTGGTTATCCGGGTCATTTAAACCTTTTTTGTTTAGTTCTTCTTTGTATTCTTGCCACCTCTTCTTAATCGTTTCTGCTTCTGTTAGGTCCATACCATTTCTGTCCTTTATCATGCCCATCTTTGCATGAAATATTCCTCTGATATCTCCAATTCTGTTGAAGAGATGTCCAGTCTTTCCCATTCTATTGTTTCCCTCTATTTCTTGCTATTGTTCATCTAAAAAGACTTTCTTTTCTCTCCTTGCTAGTCCCTGGAACTCTGCATTCAGTTGGCTATATCTTTCCCTTTCTCTCTTGCTTTTTGCTTCTCTTCTTTCCTCAGCTATTCATAAAGCTTCCTCAGACAACCAATTTGCCTTCTTGTATATATAACATCTATCTGCTACCAAACTAAATTTAAAAGCTACCATATATAAAACATGTGAATAACAAGTTCCTACTGTAGAGCACAAAAAGTTGCATTTAATATTTTTTTAATAAACTATAATGGAAAAGATACTGAAAGAGAATATGTACGTGTGTGTGTGTGTGTGTATGTATAACAATCACTTTGCAGTACAGCAGAGACTAGCATAACATTGCAAATCAACTAAACTTCAATTTAAGAAATATTAAATGTTTTACTTCTTTCTCTGAAACCATAGAGTGTGTCATTTTCTTGACTTAAGATATTATATTTTAAAGCCCACAAAGTTACAGCTGCCTTGAACCATATAACACTGGAATAAATTACTGTTAAATATTCCTTAACTGTGTTCTTTCTGGCATGCTTGCACACCTACTCTTTTTTGTTCTTGTTGTTATTGAATCTTTTTCCTATTCACTATTCTGTTTGAAAGAGTTGAGGAAAACACCATGGAGTAAGTGATATTTAAAATTATGAAGGATAAACAGAAAACTGCATGTAAGATTGAGTGCTCAATCGCTCGTTCATGTTTAACTTTTTGTAACCCCATGGACTGTACAGCCCACCAGGCTCCTCTGTCCATGGAATTTTCCAGGCAAGAATACTGGAATGGGTTGCTATTTACTCTTCAAGCATATAAGAGTAATTTCTTCAATACTGCAAATCTCCAAAGTGCCAAAAAATAAGTCCACTCTTTAGCCTAGTGTCTTAGTCAGCTTGGAGTGTGATAATAAAGATATCATAGACTAGGTGGTTTGTAAACAACAGAAATGTATTTCTCACAGTCTGGAGGCTGGAAGTCCAAGTTCAGAGTGCAGCCTGGTTAGGTTCCTGTAAGGGCCCTCTTGTGGGTTGCAGACTGCCAACCTTTCCTTGTATCCTGACATGGCAGAAAATGGAGAGAAGCAATCAACTCTCTGATGACTCTTCTTTGGGCACTCTTCCCACTCATGCCAGATGCACTCCCATAATCTCCTCTAATCCTAATTATCTCTCGAAGAACTCACCTCCTAATACAGTCACATTGGGAGGGCAGAGTGTTAATTTGGATGGGGAGATGGAATGGACAAACATTCAATCCCTAACGCTTAGCACTCAGGAGTCTTGACAATCTTGCCCATTCACCCTCCATTTTAACACCCTTCTAAGTGAAGTTTCTTATCTAGTCAAACAGGCCAACTCACTGTTTCTTGAATATAACTTTTATATGTCTCTTTTTGTCTTTGGTGTCATGTCCCCTGCTTCTGTCTCCTTCCTAGCCAACCTCAAGGCACAGCTTGAATCCTACTTCCCTTGAGACGTCTTCATCCATTTGCCCCAACATATTTCTTTACAATCAATGTCTCTCATTTGACACATTAAAAATCTTAACTTATATCTTCACTTATCTTTTTATGTTTAAGTTCTGTGGTCTTTCAGCTATCAGAGGTCAGAGGGTTCTTCTGTAAAGAGCCAAATAGTAAATATTTGAGTACCAAGGGTCATAATCTAGGATATTGTAAAAGTATTCATAAAGCAGAGAAAAATTTTCCAAAATGTCTGATGAAATTTATACATGTTAATAATAATTGAGTACAAATGCATGTAACACAGATTTATTAATGAGAAGAATACATTGCAATTATTTGTTGGGGAAGATAAGATTTTCCTTATTTAGAGTTCAAAGTTAATGCTTTCTATAATCAAACTTAATTACAAATATATATCTATTATTGCTGACCTATAATAAGGTTTTGTATATTTCATCTTTAAAAATGTCTTTTCCTGTAAACAGATATTGTCAAATATTGATGATGCTGATATCAATCCACAAGATTTTAATTAAATATATTCATCACTTTTAGGCTCTTCTCTTGATATTTACCTTTAAGTACGCCACTTAGATAGCATATTCAAAAGCAGAGATATTATTTTGCCAACAAAGGTTCGTCTAGTCAAGGCTATGGTTTTTCCTGTGGTCATGTATGGATGTGAGAGTTGGACTGTGAAGAAGGCTGAGCGCCGAAGAATTGATGCTTTTGAACTGTGGTGTTGGAGAAGACTCTTGAGAGTCCCTTGGACTGCAAGGAGATCCAACCTGTCCATTCTGAAGGAGATCAACCCTGCAATTTCTTTGGAAGGAATTATGCTGAAGCTGAAACTTCAGTACCTTGGCCACCTCATGGGAAGAGTTGACTCATTGGAAAAGACTCTGATGGTGGGAGGGATTGGGGGCAGGAGGAGAAGGGGATGACAGAGGATGAGATGGCTGGATGGCATCACTGACTTGATGGACGTGAGTCTGAGTGAACTCCGGGAGTTGGTGATGGACAGGGAGGCCTGGCATGCTGCGATTCATGGGGTTGCAAAGAGTAGGACACAGCTGAGCAACTGTACTGAACTGAACTGAATGTAATTGTGCTCAGAGGAAATACACTCACTACAATTGATGTGGGAATGGAGATCTCGCTTCTCATTTTAACTTTTGACACTGCAGGAAGTATATAAAGCAGCATGATATTACTTGTGATTCAAGAATGTTAGTTGTCAAAATGACTTTACTGTTGTGTAAATTCCACATATAAACACTATTTTGTCTCACAATTGTGGTTAAATTCATTAAGAAATATTATCAAGTCTGAAGCAAAAACTAACTTCCAAAGTTGTTCAGTATTTGATAGTAGTATCTGAGGGTGGTTCTTCTTCCTCAGGAAAATTTCACCTCATTCTTGAGCACCACACACACACACACACAGCAGAAAATAAAACAACAACCAAAAGAACACTGCTAAGCCTTCAGACCCCTCTTTGGTAAGGCAAGTCAGGATATTCAAGTCCACAAGAACAAATGAAGTTCATTACTGGCACTATTGATTCAATAAGACATGATACATTCAAATATTTCCATAAAGTACCTGTTAATAATACAATGGATAAATCATAGGTTTTACACTCCTTATATTTTTCACAAGCTTTACTAACTTGCTCAACTATGTCCTTTTCTGCTTCACACATATTTTTAACACCCTATGTGTTAAAAACCTTAGAGGGTTCCACTTAAATATGTACTGAATTAAAGTTTTCTAAAAGAGTCGGACATGACTGAGTGACTGAACTGAACTGAAACTTTGAAAGTATTCTCACAGACTGTTCATAGAAGCAAATCCTTTAGTCACATCAATCTCATCACTGCATTCTTGAAAAAAAAAGTGACAGTGTTGTTAATATTGAGGAACTCATCATGAATCAAGTACAATTACTCAAAACAATCTGCCTGTTTTCCTTTTAATGTTCTCAATGTTCTCAACAATTCATACAAGTATTCTTGCCTAAGGGCTAATAGACTTAAACAAGTATTTTCCTTTTAGCAAATTTCATCTCCTGCAATCAAGCATGATTTAATTAACCCACTATTGGTAAATTTCCTTCCCTGCTTGATTAACAAAGGAGATGCTTGGAAACTTTGGTTGTGCATCATTTTCATCTATCTTTTTTTTCTTGGAAAAAAATTCTGTCCTGATAAGGTAACCTTAAATTTTCTAATCTTTTTAGACCATTGCCTTCCCATATTAGAGATATTATTATAGGTATTTAGCATGGTAATGTTCTTTAAACCCAATTACAGTGTCATTGCTTAAATAACAGAATGTTTTGCCATGTAATTTAATAACAAAATAATCCCCACTCCACTCTGCCTCAAAAGGACAACATTCAAAGGGCACTTATATCTTCTTTTCTTGTTTTGACATAATGGATTTTCACTGGTAATCCGTCCATACATACATAGACACACGAAACAAAATATTGAGCTAATACACATGACACTTGAAACAGCCTTGAGTTATAACTGTGTCTCAAAAATTTTGTAGTGAAGTGCACAGTGATGAGCAGAGCACAATGTAAGTTCTATATTCCAGTTACTCAATTCTGTCATTGTAGCATGAAGTCAGCCATAGACACTATATAAACAAATGAAAGTGATGTGATCCCAGTAAGTTTATTTGTGACCACTTAACTTTGAATTTCATAATTTTCAGGTATCAATAACTGTCATTGTTTTGTTATTATCCAATCATTTTAAAATGTTAAAGCAGTCTTAACAAAAGGACTATAGAAAAACAAGTAATGGGTTTCCCTTGCCCACAGGCCATAGTTTGTTGACCCCTAAATCTCTACCACTGTGCTTAATATAAGCCTACCCACAAAGTAGGCAATCAGGAAATACTAATTGTGTAATGTGAAAAAAGACGCATTGATGTATTAATTTAACATAGTTTCTGTAAATAGAAGTATATCCTCTAAATCTGTATTAGTTAAAAAATGTCTGTTGTTTATTAGAGAGGAAATACAAGTATACTCTGAAGTATCTATTTGTAAATAGAAGCCAATTACCTACTAGGTATTGGAGAAGGAAATGGCAACCCACTCCAGTGTTCTTGCCTGGAGAATCCCAGGGATGGGGGAGCCTCGTGGGCTGACGTCTATGGGGTCACACAGAGTTGGACACGACTGAAGTGACTTAGCAGCACCTACTGGGTACTAGTAAAGTACAATAATTTGGGCTTATAGTCCATGGGATCATAGAGTTGGACACAGACTTAGTGATTGAACAACAAAAATGTGGGCTTATCTGAAGCCACATCTACCTATTTGGATCAGATTATACTGGTATAAGGAGAAGGCAATGGCAACCCACTCTAGTACTCTTGCCTGAGAAATCCCATGGATGGAGGAGCCTGGAAGGCTGCAGTCCATGGGGTCGCTAGGAATCAGACACGACTGAGCGACTTCACTTTCACTTTTCACTTTCATGCATTGGAGAAGGAAATGGCAACCCACTCCAGTGTTCTTGCCTGGAGAATCCCAGAGATGGGGGAGCCTGGTGGGCTGCCATCTATGGGGTCACACAGAGTTGGACA
>NW_011494950.1:6100842-6101119 GCF_000754665.1 Bison bison bison | reverse complement strand
GCATAACTTCAAAAAGTTCACACACTTAATATTCAAAGTAGCTAAGGGATAGTGTTATAAACTTATATTGCTGCTGCTAAGTCACTTCAGTTGTGTCCAACTCTGTGCGACCCCATAGATGGCAGCCCACCAGGCTCCTCAGTCCATGGAATTTTCCAGACAAGAGTACTGGAGTGGGGTGCCATTGCCTTCTCCATAAACTTATACTAGTCCAGCTTAGATTCATGTGTGTAGGTCTTTTAAAGTATTTTTAGTCTCTTTTAAACTGTCCTCTATC
>NW_011494950.1:6090629-6100742 GCF_000754665.1 Bison bison bison | reverse complement strand
AGGCAATGGCAACCCACTCTAGTACTCTTGCCTGAGAAATCCCATGGATGGAGGAGCCTGGAAGGCTGCAGTCCATGGGGTCGCTAGGAATCAGACACGACTGAGCGACTTCACTTTCACTTTTCACTTTCATGCATTGGAGAAGGAAATGGCAACCCACTCCAGTGTTCTTGCCTGGAGAATCCCAGAGATGGGGGAGCCTGGTGGGCTGCCATCTATGGGGTCGCACAGAGTCGAACACTACTGAAGTCACTTAGCATACTGGTATAATGCTGGATTGTTTTAAAATGTACAATACCAACATTTTCACTGGTTGTACATCTAAATTTTAAAAATAATGCTTTCAATTTTGCCTCTGAAAGAATTCAAGAAATAACAACTGTAACAACTTACATTCAGATTTTTTTAAACTTATTTGACTGTTTTTCTTATTCCAGTTTGCATCCTTGGAAAGCCACACGAAGTAAATAATTTATTTCTGTACAATGAGACATTGAGTTCTGTTCTTGAGACAAGTGGGAATTCCATTTTGCCCTAAAAACCAATTGAGAATATTCAGGCAGCTTGGAACATTTTCTATTTTGATGCCTGTGGAAAATGAATCCTTATTCAATAAATTAGCCCCATGGGTTACTTATAACATATTCCCAGACTGTAACTCTTTATTATCTACCTACAATGAGTCAGAGCTTGAAACATTCTAAAAATGTTTGGGAAAAAAACAGCAGAACATATATTTAGTTCACTTTATGTATATCCATATTTATTAATTTAATATATATTTAAACTCCTTTTCTTTCTTTTATCTGATCATCTAATTATTTTGCTATGTGACATTATTCAAAATATTAGAGGCTGAGTTAATATTAACTCTCCAAAAGACCACCAGAAACTCTGGTGCTCAAGAAAAACTTATTTTATAAAATCTACTGCATAAGAGAGGGGGGATCAGGGGAAGTTATTTATGCAGATTTAGGATCCAGACTAAATGTTTTTAAGCAGTTCTTGGAAGGTAATGATTGGATTGGGTAGAGTTTATGATACAGTTGCTTTGAAATTGTGAGCAGTTACTACTCAATGCAAGTAGTAATGAGGAAAGTCTGATATTAGATAAATATGCTGATATTTAGTGTATTTGTTTTTGACTGCTGCATAATACATCACCCCAATCTTAGGGGCTTAAAACATTTATTATCTCACAATTTCTTTGGGTCTGGGCATAGCTTAGCTGGGTAGCCTTGCTTTCTACTTCACTGAGAAAAGCAGTGAGAACATACACAAGTTCCTTCTACCACATTTGCAAAACCAAGTTCATGAGTTGTAATGAGCTCTGCCATCATTACTAACATGTACAAAGCCTCTCTGCCCATATCCAAGGCCAAAACCTCCATTGCCCCATGTCACCAACTCAAGCACATCAGTAGTTTTCTCTTTCTTCTCACTGTGGGATTTCTTTTTCTCTTATTCAATCATTTGGATCAACAGATAAGCATTTCTATTTCAAAATATAGCTTCTTATATTTAAGATATATATATATATATTTAAATTTCTCATTCCCTTTTAGCTAATGGACCAGTTTTATGCATCACTTTATAGAAATTTGAAGATTTTTGTGTACTTACTGCCTCAATGTCTTCCATTCCAATCCTCTCTCTTACCCACTATAATTAAGCTTTATTTCCTTCAATCTGCCAAAGTGGTTACTAAGTGATTGTCTGTAAGGTTCACCCTTCTATATTCCACTGTAGATTCAAATTTATATTGCAATATGTTGGTTCTGGGACTCTGCAAAGTACCTTTCTGATTTACCAATATGTGTCACTAATGAGAAGGCAATGGCACCCCACTCCTGTTCTCTTGCCTGGAAAATCCCGTGGATGGAGGAGCCTGGTAGGCTGCAGTCCATGGGGTCTCTAAGAGTTGGACACAACTCAGTGACTTCACTTTCACTTTTCACTTTCATGCATTGGAAAAGGAAATGGCAACCCACTCCAGTGTTTTTGCCTGAAGAATCCCAGGGACGAGGGAGCCTGGTGGGCTGCCATCTAGGGGGTCACACAGAGTCAGACACGACTGAAGTGACTTAGCAGCAGTAGCAGTCACTAATGAGAGTCTGCAAGTCTGGAAAAAGATGAAATGACTTGCTCTTCCTATTTGCTATTATAGGTTTCCTGTCTGCTTCTTTTGTGTCTGTGTGGGTAGGTATATTATTCAAGCAATGATTCTTCACTCTGACAGTAGCAGTATCCAACTGTAACAGCAGCTGAATGTATTTTGCATTGTTTTCACCACTTTTAAAACTGGATTCGTTGTGCCACCACACAGAAGCACAGCACTAGCCAGCTGGATTCTCCTTCTTCAGTCAAGGTCAAGTCTAGAGTAAGGTCAGTGAGGAGCTAAAACACATATTTTAAGAAGGAACTTCCTCTTAAGTTGTGCACTTGCCAATCAGGGACCTGGCCTCAATACAGTAGACTTGTCAGAGCTGGACAGTCAACATTCTCTGCAGATGGGCTTCTCATAGAAGTAAGTCCTATGTGTGATTTTGAGCCCTTTGTCTTTAAGCTGTGAGAAATAACAGTTACTTTAAATGCTGCTGAGGAAGTCCTTCCACATTCACACTTTGCCTCAGATTTTCATTGTTTTTTTTTCTACTGCATAAGTGGTACTTGGCAACAGCCATTTGATTTCCCTGTCCTTATAAATACTAGATATTCTGAATTCTCAAAATCCTGAGATATTGTGCCAACAGCTGCATTCCCTTTCTCTGTTAGCCCATCCCAGTGACTGTTGTTATGGCACCTTGATAGCATGCCAGAGGTATCCCTTTTCCATTTGCCACTGGTGATAGGGTTCCCAAAGTCAGCAGCTGGCTAGTGGCCCAACTTCAAAATCCATTTTAGAATCAGATTCCTTAGACCACCCCCGGCACCAGCTGTCTAAGATCGGATCTCCTAGAAGATATTCTAAGACAAAAATTTGCATGCAGGACAGAAATTTGGGGAGCACCCTTGGAAATCAGCACTTGTGAGGGACTGGCTAAAAGGAGGAACTGAACTTTAAGAGCCACAACAGAGGCTTCACTTGATCCCATAGGGAACATTAAAATGAGAAGGCTGTTTCGTGAGGTTGCAACTTGAACCAGGGGGGCTGGGGATCTACAGCCAGCATCTACTAGTCCTTGGTAATGGCTGCCCCCTGTGGAGGGGACATGATTTTGGCTGAGGGCAATTCCAAACAAGAGGTTCAGCCAGACACATTAGCAGTCAAATCCATCAGGAGCCCAGGTCTGAGTGCCTCAGTTCAGAAGGGGAGATCTAATCAGTTTACCACAGCATCCATAGCAATTGTTACATATTATATAACCATTTCTGGACTTCCCTGGTGGTTCAAATGGTAAAGAACCCGCCTGTAATGCAGGAGACCTAGATTCGATCCCTGGGTTGAAAATATCCCCTGGAGAAGGGAATAGCTACTGACTCCAGTATTCTTGCTTGAAGAATCCCATGGACAGAGGAGCCTGGTGGGCTACAGTCCATGGAGCTGCAAAAAGTAGGACACGTCTGAGTGGACTTACACTAAATAACTAACACTAATCATTTTTATTTTATAAATATTTTAGAATTATTAATTACAATTAAATGTTAATGACTTTATAACCCTGACATTGAATTTGTGGAAATGCATAGCCTCAATGCATGTTTATCAATCCATATAAAAATAATCAGCTACTTATTAATAATAAACGATGTATTCATACATATAAATATGTATTATCGTAAATATATATGCTAATATTTTAACATATCTCCCTTGGAAATTTTAGTAACCAGAAAAGAGAAGCCTTATCAGAATGAATTATTTTTGTTTTAAAGTCAATTGTAAACAAGTTTGCAATTACCATTTCCAACTTTTCTATTTATTTATATTCAACTACTGTCATTTCCTTCTATAACTATGAATGACTAAGAGATTTTGTTTCCATCTTGTATACTGAAATGAAAATATTCTCAATTTTCACTTGCATGGTAAAAGCATATCATTGGATGACTATTCAAAAATAACTTAAGAAAGTAATTAAATAAGATAATTAAATATGCATTGGTATTCAAGAATTCAGAGAGAGACGAACTTAGACAAAACAAAGATTTAGAGTTATGAGAAATACATAGTCCATAGTATTAATTGGTTAGAGATGTGATTTTTTTTTTATGTTTAGCAAGATATTATGGTTCTAATCTTGTCAAAAATATTTGAAATAGAGCATATTTTCTATTTAAAAATCCTAGTAGCAGCAAGTATAATCACCTAGTAAAAATTTGAATATATAAAGTAGTATAAGTATACCAATCAGTCTTTTACTGCACACTGTTTAAAGGACAATATGAAAATTAGAGAAAAGGCAGCCTTTTGGAACTATTTGGGTATGATTAACCACATCGTTTGCACATTGAATCAAATCATCATGAAACAAGAGAATATATTGTCAGGGTCCACCTGCTTTCAAAGCTTTCACACATTTTGTAGGAGAGTCAAAATACTACCTCTTTGGAAGATAATTGCATCAAGGAGCTCAAAAACATAAGTATGCATTTTTGGTATATGTTTATGGAGTACATAATGATTAGTGGAGAAGTGGTAACAGAAAACTCAGTGTTTTTCTTAGATATTTAAATTAATTCAATCAATAAATACTTCTTGGGTACTTTTTTGCCAGACATTGTCCTAGATATGAGGGTACAGCAATAAATAGAAATGGATAAAGCCCATATCTCATAAAGTTGAGAGACTCAGAAGATATTCAGTTTTTCCTTCATCTTACATCTGGATAATTTGATTAAAAACTATTATTTTAAAATTAAAAAAAAAACTTACATGGACTAAGCTTATTCCTAAATGTCCTAAAATTTAAATAAACCATGAAAGAAAAGTCCTGGTAATTTCTGGGATATGTATAAGGTCCTTCCCTCTTACCTAATTAATTTCTACACACTGTGGGTGGCTTTCAGTTCAAAGTTCTTTCACTCACTCACTCTAGGCTAGATGAAGTCCCTTTGCAAAATATTATCTTAGCATTCTATATCAATCCTGCAGAGCATTGGTAAAGACTGCATTCATTAACTTGCATGATTATTTAAGTATTGTTTCTCTTCCTTTTCCTGCTTTTTGATTCCCAGATAATACGCCCCATCAATATCATAGTTCCTTGGAATTTTGCTCTCAAAAAAGTTCTTTATATTATTCAATTAAAAGTTGCTACAAAAACATAAATTTCAAATATAAAAATAAAGAAAACACATTTAAATATCAAAATGTAACCAATAAGACAATAACTACTTGAAAGAAAGTTCAACTTCTGTAATAACTAAAGCAATGCAAATTAATAATGCTTTTACCAATCAAATTGGAACAAATTTTTAAAACATATGATGTGCTGAAAAAGACATACATTATAGGAACAGAAGTGCTAATTTTAATAACCTTTCTGGAAAGCTATATATATATATATAAAATACACAGAGCCCTTAAAAATAGAATAGTCTATCTTTTGAGTCATTAATTTCATTCATAGCAAATTAGCTTAAATAATTATTAATATGCATGCTCAAAATTTTTGGACAAAGATTTCCACCCTGAAGTATTTATTATTTTGAAAAAAATTGAAAAACTTTGTATAAATTTTTAAAATAAGTTATGGTACTTCCAAATAATTGAATATTATTTTTCAATAAATAATTAAATCTACACTTATTAATTTTATGATTAAAGAATACATAATGTTTAAAGCTATGGGAGAGAATATGGCAGATGAGTAAATAATTGAGAATTTGAGAAGGTAGCTTAATGTGCTGGGGACCTTAGAACATAGGATAAAAAGTTGGAAGAGGGAAGAAATAGAGTCCTTTCCATGATGGGAATCAAAGAAAAGATTACAGGGGTACTATAGAAAGCCACCTTCACTATTGGCCTGAGACAAGTACAGTATAACTGGAAGAGAAATTCCCATGCCCTTAGGTAGCATATGAAAAAGTAGAGATATTACTTTGCCAACAAAGGTCCATCTAGTCGAGGCTATGGTTTTTCCAGTGGTCATGTACGGATGTGAGAGTTGGACTGTGAAGAAAGCTGAGCGCCAAATAATTGATGCTTTTGAACTGGGGTGCTGGGGAAGACTCTTGAGAGTCCCTTGGACTGCAAGGAGATCCAACCAGTCCATCCTAAAGGAGACCAGGCCTGGGTGTTCATTGGAAGGACTGATGTTGAGGCTGAAACTCCAAAACTTTGGCCACCTCACGTGAAGAGTTGACTCATTGGAAAAGACCCTGATGCTGGGAGGGATTGAGGGCAGGAGGAAAAGGGGACAATAGAGGATGAGATGGCTGGATGGCATCACTGACTCGATGCACATGAGTTTGGGTGAACTCCAAGAGTTGGTGATGGACAGGGAGGCCTGGCGTGCAGCAATTCATGGGGTCGCAAAGAGTCAGATATGACTGAGTGACTGAACTGAACTGAACTGAGTTGGATATCAGATAGTTTTCTTTTAAGATGTGAGTTTTAGTATAACATCCACCAGCACACAGAATCTAACCCTTGAAAAACACTTTTAATCATTAGCAATATCCCCAACTCACTTCACAATAAAGTTGTAACCTTCAATGGCTTTCTATAAGTGCACATTAAATAAACAATGATAAAACACAAATGTGGAATATAAACCAGGAAAATTTTAGTAAAGCAATAAAACTCACTTAGCATCCTTCAACAATTTACATAACCCCACATTGTGAAAAGATATAAAATCATCAGCCACCGTTTTTATAAAACTTCATAAACAGCAACGCTACAATAAATCATCATTTCAGTTTTGACAAGAATGATGTTTATTTGGGGACCTCTCAGGTAGCACAGTGGATAAGAATCTGCCTGCCAATGCTGAGGACATGGGTTCGATCCCTGGTCCAGGAAGACTAAGCCCATGTGCCACAACTCCTTAAATCTGTGTGCTCTAGGCCCCACAATAAAGAGTATCCCCCACTCTCTGCAACTAGAGAAAGCCCTCTCTCACCAATGAAGACCCAGCACAGCCATAAATACATAAAAGTATATATTTTAAAAAAGATTAGTGTTTATTTTGACCCAAGATAAATATGAAAATGTTGGCTTCCAGGCTTTAAAGTAGCAATGGCTGAGTGAACAGAACAGGGCTCTGGGTCATTAGGTAAAGCTTTCTGAGTGAGTGAAAGTCATTCAGTCGTGTCCCACTCTTTGTGACCCCGTGGACTATACAGTCCATGGTATTCTCCAGGCCAGAATACTGCAGTAGGTAGCCTTTCCCTTCTCCAGGGGATCCTCCCAAACCAGGGATAGAACCCAGATCTCCTGTGTTACAGGCAGATTCTTTACCAGCTGAACCACACTGAAAACCCAAAACTTTCTACTACATCTCTAGTACTGCAGATGGGAAAGATAATCATTTAAATAGGACAGAGGTGAGTGAGTCAGGAAGGTATCCTAGCAGTTATAAAAGTCTTTGGAGCCAACATTTTTATGAGACAATTCATTGTTAGGGTTTAGAAAATAGATTTTTAATGATATCATTTTGCTAGTTATTCACATCTCAATACAAATTAATCCACCCCCCATTTTCTTACTATAGGAGACACTCAGAAAGGTATGTAAACATAGGATAACTGAAGAAAGGTCACGGAAAAAATCATAATAAAATTGGCAAAACAAAGGCACATATCATCTAATGCTCGATTTTATTTCAAGTCAAATCTGACCTAGTCTGTTTAATAACAAATAAAACTATTTAAAATAATTTCTTTAGAAGATTACTGAATTTTAAGATATGCAATCATTTCAAAACTGTCTCATGCCTAGGGAGTCATAAAAATACCTGCTGAGTCATGGCGATGAGGCATCACCACATGAAGTTTAAAAAGACTGGTTCTTTTTATGACAGTCTTTTTTCTTTTGAAAAAAAATCGCAGCCTTCAAAAGAGTGTTTTCATAATGTTGACAGGTGTACTGTGATTACTCATCAGGCCATGACTTCATATAAAAACGGTCTTTCCCCCCACCATAGTTAAACCTCCATTCCACTTAAAAAATAGATGCTAATTATCAGATCGCATTCATTAAATTTTCAAGAATTCACAGCAGTGGAGTGAATAGGAAAGATGTGAATAAAGATGTAAAATTCAACTGTTTAAGTTGATTGGCCAGTCAAGTTGATAAAAATAACTGGTTCAAGACACAGCATGGTGGCATGAAAAAAGCATGGAATTTTGGATTAAAGAGATATAGGTTTGAATCTTCTTTTGTAAAACACTGGTTTTGTAAGTTTAAACAAGTTATTTAACTTCTTTGTGACCCATTTTTTTTCATGATAACTCTGAATGAAATAATCCATACCTTGTGGAATTCAACTGAAGAATAAATGTAAACATACACACACACACCTTATCTCCCAACTTGTCCTCAAAATGGAAAGAGGACATTTATTTGGTCATACCTTTTTGGTATTCTCTGACCTTCCAAGTTCCTTTTTAGAGAGATACATAAAGCTGACTGAAAGAGAAAATATTCTTTAAAGCTACTACAAAAGCTGTAATCATTTAGAGGTCAGAGAACATAAACTGAAATGAAAAACAGTGGTCATCTGAGAGCTTGATTAGATCACTCATCTCCCACCTGAGCAAAGCCGATACCTGAACCAGGCCTGAAGCAGGATATTGGTCAGATGGATAGACAGGGGAATCAAGAGAAAACTAGCAGTCATGGAAATAGCAGGGTGGATTGTACCACAGATTTTTAAGGATTGGAAAATTCTTGTGGTGACTTAAAAATATGTTGCTATTTGACTGGAATCTGTGAGAAAGAAAATTCTAGATAAGGAATTTACATGAGAACATGGGGACAAATCCTATCACAGGTGTTTATTCAAGACTGTGACTGTCTAATTACGTGGCTTGAATCTGAGAGAAAAACAGAAAATAAGATTCCTCAAGCTATCTCTCAGAGTTCATATGAAACCCACACTCGCTCCTTGACAGTTTCTAAGTTTTTACAAATCATTGCTTCAGTGGAAGACCTCTCAATGTAAATTTCTTAATTTCCTAAAAGCTGCTAATGCCAGTTGAAATTTTAAAGTCAAAAATTACATTTTGTTAAATCTTTATAAATGTGTGTGGATGTGAAATTTTTTCAATCCTCTCATCGAAAAAAGACCTGGTCAGAAATTTCAAGCCTTCTACAACTGAATCATACATCCAGTCAAAGGAAAAAAAGATGTGGTTGTTTTCAAAGATCACTTTGAAATTTGAAAAAATGAACCAGGATCAGTTTATTTTTTTCCTTTGACTCCATGCATGTGTGCTAAGTTGCTTCAGTCATATCCAACTCTTTGTAATCCTATGGACTGTAGCCTGCCAGGCTCCTCTGTCTATGGGATTCTCTAGGCAAGAATATTGGAGTGCGTTGCCAAGCCCTCCTCCAGGAGATCTTCCCAACCCAGGGACTGAATCTAGGCCTCCTGTGACTCCTGCATTGCAAGCAGATTTTTTACTGCTGAGCCACAAGGGAAGCCCCAGGAGCTAATATTAAGTAAAATGGTTTTCTTTATCAGTTGTCATCTAATTGATTTTCAATTTTAATAATTATTCCTAATTACTTAGAAAGTTTATATAAATGAAGTTGTTAAACAATATAAGAAGCTTTTAACACTTGTATCAGTTTTTCCTCATTCTATTCTTAAGAACTCTAGCTATCCAAAGTGGGTGAAGAATCAAAAGAACACTCTGAGAAAATATTTGAAATATTCCATTTCTCTGGATTTCTAAATAAATATTGATTATTAAGCAGAGTACAGTTGAAATTACAATGCTGAATTAAATATATTTTCATTTTCCATTTTCCATTTCCATTTTCATTTTCCATTATGTGGAAAACATAGTCTCTGCTGTTAATTAAATTAGAAAATACTTATTTGAACATTTAATGCCAAATATATGTAAATACATTTAAACTTTTTGCTTATCATATTCATGAAGAAAAACTAAGTACTTAAAATGTAACTTCAAAAAGTTCACATACTTAATATTTAA
>NW_011494950.1:6084237-6090529 GCF_000754665.1 Bison bison bison | reverse complement strand
ATAAATTTAAATAATCATCCAGATAGTATTTTATCTATTTCCTATATTATTGTCATTTGGAAAACTATCTTCAACATTTCCAAAGAAACATTTATATAATTTGGTACTTAGAGTAATTCCTCTCTCTCACTCTTAATGATCATTATTGCTTTTTACTTGTTGTGGCAAAGTTTCAAAAATAGTGTTTATATATTATATTGGGCTTCCCTTGTGGCTAAGCTGGTAAAGAATCTGCCTGTAATGCTGGAGACCTGGGTTCAATCCCTGGGTTGAAAAGATCCCCTGGAGAAGGGAACAGCTACCCACTCCAGTATTCTGGCCAGGAGAATTCCATGGACAGTAGAGTCTTGGGGTCACAAAGAGTCGGACATGACTGAGTGAATATTAATTTTCTAGAGTTGCTGTAACAAAATACCATAGGCTGAGTAGCTTAACCAACAGAGACTTATTTTCCTACATTTATGGATGTTGGAAGTTCAAGATGAAGGTGTTTGCTGGTTCAGGTTCCCCCAAGGCCTTTCTCCTGAACTTACAGATGACTTCTCTCTGTGTCTTCATATGTCCTCTCTGTGCATATATCCTAGGTATTTTTCCATGTCCAAATTTCCTTCTTTAAGGATATTAGTCAGATTGGAGTTGGGCCCATACTAATGACCTCCATTCAAAAACTTAATCACCTCTTTAAAGGTCCTATCTTCAAATATAGTCACATTGTGAGGTACTGGAGGTTAGGACTTAAACATAAGAAATTGGCAGGATACAAAATTTGGCTTCTCTGTAGATCTTTAGAAATACTTGGTTTGCAAATAGAATTACTTTGAAAAACTTTACTCAAAGGTAAACAGTTCAGAACCAAAAATGGTCAAATATTCATGGTCACTTCACTTGAATAGCTGAAATACCTGGAGGGAAACAATTATTTGCAAACAGAAATACCATCTAAAGAACAAAGATAATTCAAGAGAGTTTTAATGTAGTAAAGTCTAGTAAAATATTTAAGTAACTCTCTTTGAATGTAAAAGGCGAAGTTCTTCCCTTACTCACTGTATAAAAATAGAAAAACAAAGATAAGTGCATAATACTCTGAATTCCCTAATGGCTCAGACAGTGAAGAAGCAGTGTGAAGACAGTTGGAAAAGACCTCCTGGAGAAGGGAATGGCTACCCACTCCAGTATTCTTGCATGGAGAATTCCATGGACAGAGGAGCCTGGTATGCTACAGTCCATGGAGTCGCAGAGAGTCAGAGATGACTAAGAATAACACTTTCACTGAAATAAGAAGTCAATGGTATTCAGGTGTTCACTAGACACATGAAAGATATTTTTTAGGCTTGGGGAAGAAGGAGAGGAAAAATTGATTTCATGGAAAGAGGTGAATCCTCACAGCAAGTTGTCATCATCAGAGGACCACTGCCATTAGAATCTCTCTTGATAAGGAAATAACTAAAGCAATTCTAAGAAGAATGACGTCTTATGTCAAATATGAAGTTGCTTTCTTATGACTTAGGTAATAACTCTCTGCCTCCCTCAAAACATTAGTAAGCCTTTGTAAATTTCTGCTACACACAAGTTGCTGGTGTTCATTTACTAGTCATGTCTGACTCATTGTAACCCCATGGACTGCAGCGTACCAGGCTCCTATGTTCTCCATTATCTCCTGAAGTTTGCTCAAATTCACATCCATTGAGTCAGTGATGCTATCTAACCATCTCATCATCTGTTGCCCCCTTCTCCTTTTGCCTTTAGTCTTTCCCAGCATCAGGGTCTTTTCCATACCTGAGTCAGTTCTTTGCATCAGGTGGCCAAAGTATTGGAGCTTCAGCAACAGTGCTTCCGATGAATATTCAGGACTGATTTCCTTTAGGATTGACTGGTTTGATCTACTTGCAGTCCAAGAAACTCTCAAGAATCTTCTCTAACACCACAGTTCAAAAACATCCATTTTTTTGCATTCAGCCTTCTTTATGGTCCAACTCTCACATCTGTCACAACTACTGGGGAAACCATAGCTTTTACTATACGGACCTTTGTCAGCACACAAGTACATTGGAGTAAATTGTCAAAACAAGAGAAGGGAAGGAGATTATGTCACTCTAAAAAGTGTGATGCTGAAAAGAAATATTAATTACAGGGATCATTTATGAAGACATTTATGATAAATTAAAAATATATAATCATGATGATGATGATATAAGCCCTTTTGGAAATACTGGAGATAAGATTGGGATTACATATTGTGGGACATGGAATGGGAAAAAGCCATATTGCTCTCTCATTAACATAATGGATAGCCTCAGATGATTGGGTACTTTGGAGACATCTATGTTATATTATTCAATCACATAAAACAAATAACGGTATTTTACTATGAGATTTCCAAAATATGAATCTCTTTCTTGCTTCTCCATCTCTAGACTATCATTGGGCTTTCTCTTTCCATGAGAATCTTGAATGGCCTTATCAATCATATGTTTATTTCTGTTCAAAACCTAATTTTTCACTCAGTACTGCCCTTATGAAAGCATTTTTATCTTTGTTCATTTTCAGTCACCTCAAAACTTTTTATAACTACATATGTCAATAACCTAAGAATGTAAAGTAACTGTACACACATATGTATAACTGAATCACTTTGCTGCACACCTGAAACTACCACAACATTGTCGATCAACTATACTCCAATATAAGGTAAAATGTAAACTAAAATGACTGTTGAGTATAAAGGAGATAAGGAATGTAAATACTGTCAACTATTACGGGTCAATGTCTTGGTATTTTAGTTTAGTTTTTTTTTTTTTAATAGCTTTCTTTTTTAGTATAACTATCAAAAGCTATGTCCATCAAAAAGGGGAACATAAAGTTCATTAAAAAGAAGACATTTAACGAAGACAAAAGGGAAAGCACGATGAAAAAAGAGTTAGAAGTAGATCGCACCAAAGTTTTATGTCTTTATTTAATCAGTTCTCCTAAATTCTATTCAAGTGTTTCCTGTTTACTTCTTAATTAATGCAGAACAAGTGTGCCACTTAAAAAACAATTTTGGCAAGTTTAAAGTGGTAAAAAAAATTTTAAAAACACGCTAATATGACCCTATATTTTCAATTCCAGCATTAAACTATCTAGCCGACTTTCAGCCTTAACATGGCCTTTTGGAAAGCCCTTTTCATTTTAGCACAATGAAGTATGACTATAAAAGTTTGTTATTTTGAAAAAAATAAATGAAATGTCTTAACAGCACCATACAAACTGACAGTCAACAAGCCAGTGCTATTGCCTGAATGATGGGTGAGAAGCCTCATGAATGACTGAATATTACAAAAAATAATGAGATGATGTAGCCTTACATAGAGTGGAAGTTTTGAAGGAAATCACCAGGTAGTGCATGATGTCTCCAGAAGCAATTCTGTTGGTGAGGTGTGCTGTGCTAAACAAACCTTTGAAAACAGCATTGGTGCTTAATAGTAAAAGTCTCCTCCTGCATATGGGGTCTAGGAGTAACACATCATTCATGTAATTCTACTTGATGAGCAAAAGGTATGTTGTATTTCCACTGTCTTATGCATAGGCCATCAGCGAAAGGTGAAGAAGTTACTCTAACTTTGGGTGCATTACTAACTCAAAGTTCACTCTCATAACCAAAGCATAAACTTCCATTTTCAAATGTCTGTAATTCTATAAATATATATATATACACATAAATTTGGTAAGATTAAAAATCTTCTCCAATTCTCTAGCTCAAAGAGACAAAGATTAATTTCAAATCTTTTCAGCTAACTAGGAAAATTATTGCAACTGTTGATTTTTTATGTTTATTTTCTAGGTAAACAAGGTAATTGCACAGAGTAGAGTAGATACAGTCATAGAAAAACACAGTCTGAAAAAACGAAACAAAAACAAACAGGTACTTGGACAAAACTGAAAGACATTGAGTTAAGGCTAAATCTAAAGGCTAAGTCTTAAGGCAAGATTTAAGCCTTCATGTAATGTATGTGGATATATATGTTAAAGTTTTAAATAAAATCACCCTACATATGAACATCATTTTTATTTTGTAGTCTTTTTTTTTCCCTAGAGATTGCTTAATATTTATTTTGGACTCTTTTTTTTCCCCCCCTATACTCTCTTGTTTCTAATTTTTCAATAATAAATTTGTATTGATTTTAATAAAAAATATTGTTTAAAAGATGATCAACCTCATATATTAATAACAAAATGAATAAATGTTGGCTTCTGCATAAAATTATACATTACTTTAGAAATATGAACTAATCTCTTTATTACCTATTTTCCTTTTTACTTTTATACACAAAATATTGAAATTAAATACTAAAAATGAAACAAAAATTCATTAACATTTGACTATTTTTAAAAAAGGAAATTTAAGCAGAATGTATGACTATCCCACCCTACCTCCACCCCCAAAAAACCACATACAACTATATGTTGAGGCAAGTTACATAAATGATAGGAGAAAAACAGATGGTGATTGATGTTGTACTCAGTAGATAGATTAGAACAGTAGGTGAAGCCAAGTTTTCATTTGAAACAGGCATTCTCTCAAAAATATCACTGACTTAGGTAACTGTGATACTTTTTTCTGATTATAGGGTAGTTCATTTAATGCATAGAATTTTTGTTGTGTATTCAGTGAAGAATAAATTCTTTTTAATGGTTTGCATTTTTAAACAAAAGCAAAGTATCTTACATGGCTTATTTTATATAGCATGCCTATACAAATTAATGCTTGATGCAGATACTAGGGGTTACTCAAAGAAACAGCCATAAGAGTAATGAACCTTTCCACTAGGAAAGAGGGAAATGTCTAGATTCTATCTTCACTAACTATTTAGTTACTAGTTTGGATGGATGAATTTCCTTCATAATTTTTTCCTAAATGATATAAAGAGATCTTTGTAAAGTCAAATTTTGTAGAAACAAAGAGTTATAAAAGCTAAGTGCTGCTCTTGAACACAACAAGCAAGTAAAGTATGTAAGAACAAATTCAAACTCAGGTCCTTTGTCTGGAATCTATATTCCGTTTGTCATACTATTGTACATTAGGCACCAGGAGCATTGGGGACAAAATATGGCCCCAATGCAGGAGTAACTGAATAATAAAATGATGAGTATGACATAAGAAATTATCATACAGACTAATAGGACAGGGAATCTGATATAGGAAAATTATATAGCAGCCCAAAGATATTACGAGTCTAAGCTAACTTCAGCTTTAAGGACACATACAGGTTGAAAGTGAACTACCCGGAAAGTGAAGAAAAGTGGTAGTCGCTTAGTTGTGTCTGACTCTTTGTGATCCCATGAGCTGTAGCCCACCAGGCTCCTCTGTCCATGAAATTCTCCATGCAAGAATACTGGAGTGGGTAGCCATTTCCTTTTCCAGGGGATCTTCCCAACTAAGGGATCGAACCCACATTTTTTATGTCTCCTGCACTGGCATGGTTCTTTACCACTAGCCCACCTGGGAAGCCCTTTTGTGAACTACTTTCAGTTCAGTTCAGTTCAGTTCAGTCACTCAGTCGTGTCCAACTCTTTGTGACCCCGTGAACTGCAGCACGCCAGGCCTCCCTGTCCATCACCAACTCCTGGAGTTCACTCAAACTCATGTCCATCGAGTCGGTGAAGCCATCCAGCCATCACATGCTCTGTCATCCCCTTCTCCTGCTGCCCCCAATCCCTCCCAGCATCAGTCTATTCCAATGAGTACTGGAGTTTCAGCTTTAACGTCAGTCCTTCCAATGAACACCCAGGACTGATCTCCTTCAGAATGGACTAGTTGGATCTCCTTGCAGTCCAAGGAACTCTCAAGACTCTTCTCCAATACCACAGTTCAAAAGCATCAATTCTTCGGCGCTCAACCTTCTTCACAGTCCAACTCTCACATCCATACATGACCACTGGAAAAACCATAGCCTTGACTAGACGGACCTTTGTTGGCAAAGTAACGTCTCTACTTTTTAATATGCTATCTAGGTTGGTCATCGCTTTCCTTCCAAGGAGTAAGTGTCTTTTAATTCCATGGCTGCAGTCATCATCTGCAGTGATTTTGGAGCCCAGAAAAACAAAGTTTGACACTGTTTCCACTGTTTCCACATCTATTTCCCATGAAGTTATGGGGCCAGATGCCATGATCTTCATTTTCTGAATGTTGAGTTTTAAGCCAACTTTTTCACTCTCCTCTTTCACTTTCATCAAGAGGCTTTTTGGTTCCTCTTCACTTTCTGCCATAAGGGTGGTGTCATCTGCATATCTGAGATTATTGATATTCCTCCTG
>NW_011494950.1:6082743-6083807 GCF_000754665.1 Bison bison bison | reverse complement strand
TTTTCTCCAATGTTGAGCATTTACTTTACTCGTGTGTGAGATGAGTGCAATTGTGCGGTAGTTTGAGCATTCTTTGGTATTGCCTTTCTTGGGATTGGAATGAAAACTGACCTTTCCCAGTCCTGTGGCCACTGCTGAGTTTTCCAAATTTGCTGACATATTGAGTGCAAAACTTTCACAGCATCATCATCCAGGATTTGAAATAGCTCCACTGGAATTCCATCACCTTCACTAGCTTTGTTCATAGTGATGAACTACTTCACCCTCCAGCCATTCCACTGCTTGGTATATATAAAAGAAATGGAATCTGTATCTCAAACAGCTATCTGCACTTCCATATTCATTGTGTATCATTCACAATGGCCAAAATATGGAAATAAACTAAATGTCCATTGACAGATGAATGGATAAAGAAGATGTGGCATATTATACATATATATATATATATATATCTTTATATATTCCTAGATATGTAGGACTATTATTCAGCCATAGAAAAGAAAAAAATTCTATCATTTTAGACAACTTGAATGAAACTTGAGCACATTATGTTATATGAAATAAGCCAGACAGAGAAGACAAACACTGTATGGTCTCCCTTATAGGGACAATCTTAAAAAAAAGTTCCAAACTCATAGTGTAGAGTAGTAAGATGGTTACCAGGGACTAAAGTAAGGGAGAAATGGGAAGATGCCCATTAATGAATATGTCTTAAGTTATAAGATAAATAAATTCTGGGGATCTTAATTATACCAAAGCCTTTGACTGTGTGGATCAAAACAAACTGGAAAATTCTGAAAAAGATGGCATTACCAGACCACCTGACCTGCCTCCTGAGAAATCTGTATGCAGGTCAAGAAGCAACAGTTAGAGCTGAACATGGAACAACAGACTGGTTCCAAATCAGGAAAGGAGTACATCAAGACTGTATACTGTCACCCTGCTTATTTAACTTTTATGCAGAGTACATCATGAGAAACTCTGGGCTGGATGAAGCACAAGTTGGAATCAAGATTGCCGGGAGAAATATCAATAACCTCAGACATGCAGATGACACCACCCTT
>NW_011494950.1:6077481-6081885 GCF_000754665.1 Bison bison bison | reverse complement strand
CTTTTTTTTTTTTTTTGGTGGGGGGGTGCAGATCAAAATCAGTGCAGATGGTGACTGCATCCATGAAAGTAAAAGACGCTTGCTCCTTGGAAGAAAAGTTATGACCTACCTATAGAGCATATTAAAAAGCAGAGACATTACTCTGCCAACAAAGTCCATCTAGTCAAAGCTTTGGTTTTTTCTAGTAGTCATGTATGGATATGAGAGTTGGACCATAAAGAAGGCTGAGCACCGAAAACTGATGCTTTTGAACTGTGGTGTTGGAGAAGGCTCTTGAGAGTCCCTTGGATAGCAAGGAGATCCAACCAATCCATCCTAAAGGAAATCAGTCCTGAATATTCATTGGAAACACTGATGCTGAAGCTGAAACTCCAATACTCTTGCCACCTGATGTGAAGAACTGATTCATTTGAAAAGACCCTGATGCTGGGAAAGATTGAAGGCAGGAGGAGAAGGGGATGACAGAGGATGAGATAGTTAGATGGCATCACTGACTCAATGGACAGGAGTTTGAGTAAGGTCTGGAAGTTGGTGATGGACCCGGAAGCCTGGCGTACTGCAGTCCATGGGGTGGCAAAGAGCTGGATACGACTGAGCAACTGAAATTAACTGAATACTCAGCATAGTAACTATGCGTAATACAGTATTGTACACTTGAAAGTTGCTAAAGTGTTCTCATATAAAAAAGGCAACTATATGAGATAATTAATATGACTGTGACAATCATTTCACAATGTATACATATATCAAATCATCACATTGTACACTAAATTTATACAATTCTATTTGCCAATTATATTTCCATTAAACTGGAGGGAAAAAAATCTTTAGTGAATCTGCATTGCAAATAAATATATTAATACAATTTACATGAGTATAAATGAGTGACACCAGTGAAAAGGGCATGTCTAAAAGTAATCTCATTTATAATATTAATAGTGGTAAATGTTGGAAGATTCAGACTTTTCAAAACTCTGGAAATCCCATAGCTGTAGCAATCTAGGGAGCATTTATTCAGGAAAAACACTGAAATTTGTTAGGAACAGTGACCTTTGTCATATTTCAACTTGTCCTATTTCTATTTCACACTCAAAAGCTATGCAATAGCCTCAAATCCAAGCTCCCATAATCGTGATGAAAACCAACAACCTGACAGTCATGGGAGAGGTTAGAATGGTGTTGAAATTCTTACAAAGCTACTTTCCCAGAGAACTGTCATTACTGACTGTCTGGTAGTTCCTTTGAAGACTCAACCTGCAAGAGAGTTTTTAAATGACCTGACTCAGAACTGTCTCAGTGCAAACAGCCTTTTCCTAGAAAGCAATTTTTGAAAACAGGGAAAATAACAACCTTTCTGCCAAGCAAGAAAAAAAAAAGAAGAAGAAGAAAAGAAAAAACTAGGGAAAGCAACAGACTAAAAAAAAAAAATGCTCAAAAGGAAAACTTGGATGAGATGTCTATAGGAAGATCTGAAAAACTCTGACACATTCCTAAGATCCTGCAAGACTAACTCAGTGTTCTAAACTGCATGGCAATTTACATACACAATCATATCTACCAAATAAAAATACATGTTCATATATTTTGTTATAATGGTGCCTCACTCATCAAGAGGAGGTTTATGTATCATATTATTTCAATTACTTGCTAGTTGATCTCCTGTTTCCATTTCAGTAACCCCCAAAGTATCTTTCCAACTGCTACCAAGATGACCTGATGATAACTCCTCCATTGAAATTACTTTAATTATCTGTAGACTGTTATTTCAATTTCTAAGTATAGTATGAGATTTACTACAGCCTCCAAGCTCTTCAACACCATCTCTGCTCTTCATTCCCAAGCATGATGCTCTTCTCTAGCTGCACTGAACTAATTTCACTTTTGAGGTCTAGACCAAACTGTCGCCCATGTCTGTCCTTTTCTCATCAAATACTATTTGTTATTGATTACAGCCAAGCCAAAATTGTTTTATATGAGGGAATGACCTTATCATGGAGAAGAAGGAACAGACTCAAAATAAAATGGCATAGAATATTGATGCAAGTAGAGACATTAAAAAGCAGAAACATTACTTTGAGAACAAAGGTCTGTCTAGTCAAAGCTATGGCTTTTCCAGCAGTCGTGTATGGATGTGAGAGTTGGACCATGAAAAAAGCTGAGATCTGAAGAATTGATGCTTTTGAACTGTGGTGTTGAAGATTCTTAAGAGTCCCTTGGACTGCAAGGAGATAAAACCAGCTAATCCAAAAGGAAATCAATCCTGAATATTCATTCGAAGGACTAATGCTGAAGCTGAAACTCCAATACTTTGGCCACCTGATGCAAAGAACTGACTCAATGGAAAAGACCCTGATGCTGGGAAAGATTAAAGGCAGGAGGAGAAGGAGACAACAGTAGATGAGATGATTGGATGGCATCACCAACTTGATGGGCATGAGTTTGAGTAAGCTCCGGGAGTTGGTGCTGGACAGGGAAGCCTGGCATACCGCAGTCCATGAGGTCACAGAGTCGGTCATGACTGGGCAACTGAACGGAACTGATTGATGCAAGCATTTTAATCACATCTAACTAAACATACATTTACACTCATTCATATTTTCCTAATCTATTGCCCACATACTTGGGAAGACAAACATTATAAATGAAAGGATACAGGCTGGATAACTTAGTGTTCTGACAATTAACTGAAGACAGGCTGTTATTAATACCTTAGTTTTATGCTATTTGTGGCATGAGACAACCAGTGAATCTTCAACTTTAAGCAATGCAGGTGGATTTGCCATTGTTGTTAGACCTGTTTCTGGCTTAATTCTCTAGTTGAGAATGGGTTTGGGTCCAACTTTAGAGTTCTTTTTTTTCATGAAGTATATGTTCATTTGCCACACACACCTCTGAACATCAAACAGTTGTTGTCATTGATACTGATTTTTATTAACTAATATTAAGTCATTACTTCAGTACAGTTCAGCACTTTAAAATACAACATAGGTAAGTTTATTGACATTAATAATTCCCACAGTGGTACTGGTTAATCTACTCTATATTTGGTAGAAGGCACAACTATAATCAGTAACACTGAACATTCAATCAAATGTACCCTTTGGCTCACTTTACCACCACAAGGGACAAAAAGGGTATGGACCTAGAAGCAGAAGGTATTAAGAAGAGATGATAAGAATACACAGAAGAGCTATACAAAAAAGATCTTAATGACCCAGGTAACCAAGATGGTGTGATGACTCATGTACAGCCAGACATCCTAGAGTGTGAAGTCAAATGGGCATTAGGAAGCATCACTACAAACAAAGCTAGTGGAGATGATAGAATTCCAGCTGAGCTATTTCAAATCCTAAAAGATGGTACTGTGAAAGTGCTGCACTCAATATGCCAGCAAATTTGGAAAACTCAGCAGTGGCCACAGAACTGAAAAAGTTCAGTCTTCATTCCAATGCCAAAGAAAGTCAATGCCAAAGAATGTTCAGGCTACCACACAATTGCCGTCATTTCACACGCTAGTAAGGTCATGCTCAAAATCCTCCAACCTAGGCTTCAAGAGTACATGAATCAAGAAATTTCACCCGTGTACACCTGTGGTGGATTCATGTTGATGTATGGCAAAACCAATACAATATTATAAAGTAATTAGCCTCTAATTAAAATAAATAAATTTAAATTAAAAAAAAAAGAAATTTCAGATCTGCAAGTTGGATTTAGAAAAGGCAGAGGACATACAGATGGCTAACAAACACATGAAAAGATGCTCAACATCACTCATTAGCAGAGAAATGCAAATCAAAACCACTATGAGGTACCATTTCACACCAGTCAGAATGGCTGCGATCCAAAAGTCTACAAGCAATAAATGCTGGAGAGGGTGTGGAGAAAAAGGAACCCTCTTACACTGTTGGTGGGAATGCAAGCTAGTACAGCCACTATGGAGAACAGTGTGGAGATTCCTTAAAAAACTGGAAATAGAACTGCCTTATGATCCAACAATCCCACTGCTGGGCATACACACTGAGGAAACCAGAATTGAAAGAGACATGTGTACCCCAATGTTCATCGCAGCACTGTTTATAATAGCCAGGACATGGAAGCGACCTAGATGTCCATCAGCAGATGAATGGATAAGAAAGCTGTGGTACATATACACAATGGAGTATTACTCAGCCATTAAAAAGAATACATTTGAATCAGTTCTAATGAGGTGGATGTAACTGGAACCTATTATACAGAGTGAAGTAAGCCAGAAAGAAAAACACCAATACAGTATACTAACGCATATATATGGAATTTAGAAAGATGGTAACAATAACCCTGTGTACGAGACAGCAAAAGAGACACTGATGTATAGAACAGTCTTATGGACCTGTGGGAGAGGGAGAGGGTGGGAAGATTTGGGAG
>NW_011494950.1:6076484-6076755 GCF_000754665.1 Bison bison bison | reverse complement strand
GTTGCAAATTGGGAAAGGATTACATCAAGACTGTATATTGTCACCCTGCTTATTCAACTTATGTGCAGAGTACATCAGGTGAAATGCAGGGCTGGATGAAGCACAAGACAGAATCAAGACTGCCAGGAGAAATATCAATAACCTCAGATATGCAGATGACACCACCCTTTTGGCAGAAAGCAAAGAGGAACTAAAGAGCCTCCTGATGAAGGAGAAAGAGGAGAGTGAAAAAGTTGGCTTAAAGCTCAAAATTCAAAAAACTAAGATCATG
>NW_011494950.1:6069728-6076384 GCF_000754665.1 Bison bison bison | reverse complement strand
TCTCTTCCTCTGTCATCCCCTTCTCCTCCTGCCTTCAATCTTTCCCAGCATCAGGGTCTTTTCCAATGAGTCAACTCTTCGTATCAGGTGGCCAAAGTTTGAGTCTTCTCCAGCACCACAATTCAAAGGCATCAAGTCTTTGGTGCTCAGACTTTTTTAATAATAAACCTAGACATGGTATTAAAAAGCAGAGACATTACTTTGCTGACAAAGTTCCCTATAGTCAAAGCTATGGTTTTTCCAGTAGTCATGTGTGGGTATGAGCGTTGAACCATAAAGAAGGATGAGTGAGCACCAAAGAATTGCTGCTTTCAAATTGTGGTGTTGGGGAAGACACTTAAGATTCCTTTGGACAGCAAGGAGACCAAACCAGTCAATTCTAAAGCAAATCAATCCTAAATATTCATTGGAAGGACTGATGGCTGAAACTGAAGTTCCAATGCTTTGGTCACCTGATGCAAAGAGTTAGCTTATTGGAAAAGCCCCTGATGTTGGTAAAGATAGAAGGTAGGAGGAGAATGGGACAACAGAGGATGAGATGGTTGGATGTCATCACTGACTCGATGGATATGAGTTAGAGAAAGCTCCAGGAGACGGTGAAGGACAGAGAAGCTGCAGTCCATTGGTTCACAAACAGTCAGACATGACTGAACAACTGAACATCATCAACAACAACAAGCTTAGCTCCAGAAAAAAATAAATTACCTTTCTTTTGTGTACAAAATCATTTTGTAAACGCCACTGTAAGAGTACTTATCTAATTATATTAAATTATTTATATTGTGAATTCAAAGCTTGAATATTTAGAGCTGGCATAACAACTGTATTTTCTTTATTATATATTTTCAGTGAATCACATAGTTTCTGATATACAACATATACAGAATAATATTTCTTATGTTACACTGAATCTGAAATTTCCAAAATATGATTGAAAATCCAGGAAATAAACTTCTGACCCAAAAAAAACTCTTCAGTAGTCATTGAATTCATCACCTCTGCATTCTTATTATTAAATATCAGTCCTTGAGAGGGGTCCGAGGTGGTGGCATTGGAAGACCCTGCATTCACCTCCTCCCATAGACTCAACGAATTTACACCTACATTTGAGCAACTCCTCCTAAAGAACACTGAGGAGTAATTGAACAGACAACATACACAAAATGACTACACGGAAATGGGTAGAAAAGATGGAGAAACAGGAACTCTATCGTTATCACAGTGGCCTGCAAGAGGGAGGGATATTTCTGAGAGGCCAGAGCACAGACTCACCCATTTTAGGACACAGTGAAAAGACAGCAGTTTAAAGGGAACCTAGATTACATGGGAAGAAAATCCATTTACTAACCCTATAATTTCTTTCAAACAGGCAAGAAACTGCTGGAGCCCTCCCTGGGGGCTGGAGGTGCTGGTAAGCACCATTGTTTGAGTCCCCCTGGGACTCTCTCCGGCCTCCGTTTGCTCCAGCCCTATCCAGCCCACCAAGGTGACCTCAGTGCAGCAATCGCCAGCGTCTGCCATGGCCCACATCCACTCCAGCTCCAGTCAGTCGGTCAAGGCTCTCAGGTGCAAGAGGTCCACAGAGGAGACAGTCCCACACAGGGCCATTCCTTCAAGACCAGGAGGTAGCTGCTTTGCTTAATTCATAGAAACAATAACTGAAAGTCAAAGTGAGGATATAGAGGAATGTGTTCCAAATGAAAGAACAAAATAAAACCCCAAAAAAAGTTCTAGTGAAACAGAGAAAAGTAATTAATCTGATTAAAGAATTCAAAGAAAAAGTCTTTGGGATACTCACTAAACTCAGGAGAATGGAGAAACTAAGTAAGAACTTCAACAATGACTTAGAAAATATAACTAACCAGAACTGAAGAGTATAATAACTGAAATAAAAAATAAAAAAAACACTAAAGGGAATCAACACCATATTAAATAATACAAAAGAACATATAAGTGATCTGGATTCTAGACTAGTGGAAATAAATCAGAATAGCAAAAGGAAGAAAGAAACTTCCGTGGCGGATTCATTTCAACATATGGCAAAACCAATACAATATTGTAAAGTTAAAAAATAAAATAAAATTAAAAAAAAATTGATGAGGGTTTAGGGAATCCTGAGACAACATCAACTGTACTAATATCCTCATTATAAGGACCCCAGAAGGAAAATATTGAGAGAAGGGGACAGAAAACATATTGAAAAAAATAATGCCTCAGAACTTCCCTAAGGTGTGGAAGAAAACAGATGTTCAGGTATAGGAATCACAGAGAGTACCAAAAAAGATGAATCTAAAAAAGGTCCACACCAACAGATGTTATATTAAAATGAGAAAAGTTAGAAAATTGTAAAGGCAGCAAGATTTAAAAAAAAAACAACAACTAATCTCATAAGGAAACTCTATAATACGATCCACTGATTTTTCATCAGAAATTTTAGAGGTCAAATGGAGTGGCAGAATATATTAAAGAACTGAAAGAAAAAAAATGTATAACCAGAATACTCTATCCAGTAAGGTTATTATTCAGATTTAAAGAGAGAGAAAAAGTTTCCTAGATAAGGAAAAGAAAATTTACCGGCCTTACAAGAAATGTTAAAGGGTCTTCTTTAAACATAAAAAAAAGGCCACAACTAGAAACAAAAAGATACATGAAAGGAAAAATCTCCCTAATAAGGAACATCAATAGTAAAAGCAGTGGGTCAGTCACTTAAAAAGCTAGTATAAGATTAAAAGACAGAAGCAGTATAATCAACTATAACTATAATAAGCAGTAAAAGGATCACAAAATAAAAATATGTAAAATATTGCATCAAATGCCTAAAACGTGCAGGTGGGAGTAAAAATGTAGTGCTTTGAGAATGCTTTTAAATATAAGTTCAGTTCAGTTCAGTTCAGTCGCTCAGTCGTGTCCGACTCTTCATGACCCCATGAATCGCAGCACGCCAGGCCTCCCTGTCTATCACCAACCCCCGGAGTTCACTCAGACTCACGTCCATCGAGTCGGTGATGCCATCCAGCCATCTCATCCTCTGTCGTCCCCTTCTCCTCCTGCCCTCAATCCCTCCCAGCATCACAGTCTTTTCCAATAAGTCAACTGTTTGCATGAGGTGGCCAAAGTACTGGAGTTTCAGCTTCAGCATCATTCCCTCCAAAGAAATCCCAGGGCTGATCTCCTTCAGAATGGACTGGTTGGATCTCCTTGCAGTCCAAGGGACTTGGCAGCTTAAAACAGATAACCATATATACAGTCAATATATATATAAACATCATGATAACCATAACCAAAATCCTACTATGGATACATAAAAAATAAAGAGAATGGAATTAAAACATAACTTTAAAGAAATCCATCAAGTCACAAGGGAAGAAACCAAGAGAAGACAGGAACGAGGAAAAAAAAAAAAAAAAAACCACGAAAATGAACAAAAACAACTAGAAAACAATTAACAAAATGGCAATAACTACATACTTACTAATAATTACTTTAAATTTAACTGGACAAAATGCTCTAATCAAAAGACATAGGGAAATGAAATAGATTTTAAACAATTAAGACTTACGTACACGCTACCTACAAGAGACTAATCTCTGATCCAAAGACACACATGGACTGAAAGCGGAAATGCAAACAAGTGGGAACAAAAAGAAATCTAGGGTAGAAATACTCATATCAAACAAAATAGATTTGAAAACCAAGCCGTAACAAAACCCAAAGAAGGACATTATATAATGAGAAAGGGGTCAATTCAACAAGAGGACATGACATAGTAAATGTTTATGCACTCAACGTAGGAGCACTTTAATATATAAAACTAGTATTAACAAAAATAAAGAAAGAAAAGAAGCAGAATACACATTGTTTTCAAGTAAACATGGAACATTCTCCAGAAGAGATCACATTTTAGGTTACAAATTAGTCATAATCATTTTTAAAAATTTGAAATCATATGCAGTGTCTATTCTGATGACAGTGAATTCAACTACAAGGATAAAACTGGGGGAAAAAAACATAAACATTGAGAGACTAAACAATAATCAAACCATCAATGAAAAAAATCAAAGAGGAAATTAAAAATACTATGAGATAAACAAAAATGGAATTACAGCTGTCAAAAATCTATGCAGTGCAGCAAAAGCAGTTATGAGAAGGATGTTTATAGTGATACAGGCTTATCTCAAGAAACAAGAAAAACCTTAATTGAAAGGTACATTTAGAGAAACTTAAAAAAAAGAACAAAGCAAAGTCCAAAGTTAGTAGATAGAAGAAAATAATAAAGATCAGAGCAAAAATAAATGAAAAAGAGACTACATCAAAAAGGTCAATGAAGCTAACAGTTGATTCTTGGAAAAGGCAAAACTGACAACCTTTAGCCAGCTGTATCAAAAAAGAGGGCACTGAAATACATAAAATCAGAAATGAAAGAGGAGAAATTATAACTGACAGCAAATAAACACAAATGGCTATAAGAGAATACTATGAATAATTATATGCCAACAAATTATACAACCTAGAAGAAATGGGCAATATCCCAGAAACATAATCTTTCCAGACTGAATCATGAAGAAATGGAAAATATGAGTAGACCAATTACTAATAACAAACTTGAACCAGTAACCAAAGAACTCTCCTTAAACAAAAGTCCAGGTCCAGATGGCTTCACAGTGAATTCTGCCAAACACTAAAAAAAGAGTTAATACTCATTCTTCTCCAATTATTTATTCCAAAACAACTGATGAGGAAGGAACATTTCCAAACTCATTTTACAAGACCATCTTTACCCTAGAAGCAAAACAAGACAAAGATTAAAAAAATAAAAAAAAACAACACAGGCATGTATGCCTGATGAACATAGATGCAAAAATCATCAATAAAATATTCGCAAACAAAAGTCAACAACTGTTTAGTAGGATCACACACGATGAGAAAGTGGCATTCATTCCAAGGATGCAAACAGGGTTTGACATCCATCAATCAATCATTGTGGTATACCACATGAACAAACTGAAGGATAGAAATCATATAATCATCTCAATAATATAGAAAAAGTATTTGACAGAATCCAACATCCATTTATGATAAATTATTCTTTAAAAAGTGGGTATACAGGAAACATTGCTCCATACAATAAAGACTATGTATTACAAATTTTGAGCTAACATCATAATAAATGATGAAAAGATAAAAGCTTTTTCTCTAAGATCAGGAACAAGACATGGATGCCCACTCTTGCTACTTCATTTAAATATAGCATCAGAAGTCCAAGTCACATCATTCAGACAACAAAAAGAAATAAAAGGCAGCCAAATCAAAAAAGAAATAAAACTGTCACTATTTATAGATTACATGATACAACATATAGAAAATCACAAAGACTCTGCCAAAAAAAATATATTAGAACTAATAAATGAATTCAATAAAGTTGCAGGATACAAAATTAATACATGGAGGTTAGCTGCATTTATATCCACTAATAACAAATGATAATAAATCTACGGAAAAGGAGGCAAGAACATTCAATGGGGAAAAGACAGTCTTTTCAATAAATGCTACTGGGAAATTTGTCAGTTACATCCAAAATAATAAAACTGGACCACTTTCTTATGCCATATATATAAATGTACCCAGAGTAGCCATCAAGGTCAACAAAAGAGTCCGAAATGCAGTACTTGGATGCAATCTCAAAAACGACAGAATGATCTCTGTTCGTTTCCAAGGCAAACCATTCAATATCACAGTAATCCAAGTCTATGCCCCAACCAGTAACGCTGAAGAAGCTGAAGTTGAATGGTTCTATGAAGACCTACAAGACCTTTTAGAACTAACATCCAAAAAAGATGTCCTTTTCATTATAGGGGACTGGAATGCAAAAGAAGAAAGTCAAGAAACACCTGGAGTAACAGGCAAATTTGGCCTTGGAATATGGAATGAAGCAGGGCAAAGACTAATAGAGTTTTGCCAAGAAAATGCACTGGTCATAACAAACACCCTCTTCCAACAACACAAGAGAAGACTCTACACATGGACATCACCAGATGGTCAACACTGAAATCAGACTGATTATATTCTTTGCAACCAAAGATGGAGCAGCTCTATACAGTCAGCAAAAACAAGACCAGGAGCCGACTGTGGCTCAGATCATGAACTCCTTATTGCCAAATTCAGACTTAAATTGAAGAAAGTAGGGAAAACCACTAGACCATTCAGGTATGACTTAAATCAAATCCCTTATGATTATACAGTGGAAGTGAGAAATAGATTTAAGGGGCTAGATTGATAGATAGAGTGCCTGATGAACTATGGAATGAGGTTCGTGACATTGTACAGGAGACAGGGATCAAGACCATCTCCATGGAAAAGAAATGCAAAAAAGCAAAATGGCTGTCTGGGGAGGCCTTACAAATAGCTGTGAAAAGAAGAGAGCAAAAAGCAAAGGAGGAAAGGAAAGATATAAGCATCTGAATGCAGAGTTCCAAAGAATAGCAAGAAGAGATAAGAAAGCCTTCTTCAGCGATCAATGCAAAGAAATAGAGGAAAACAACAGAATGGGAAAGACTAGAGATCTCTTCAAGAAAATCAGAGATACCAAGGGAACATTTCATGCAAAGATGGGCTCAATAAAGGACAGAAATGGTATGGACCTAACAGAAGCAGAAGAT
>NW_011494950.1:6068870-6069085 GCF_000754665.1 Bison bison bison | reverse complement strand
TCTTGAGAGTCCCTTGGACTGCAAGGAGATCCAACCAGTCCATTCTGAAGGAGATCAGCCCTGGGATTTCTTTGGAAGGAATGATGCTAAAGCTGAAACTCCAGTACTTTGGCCGCCTCATGCGAGGAGTTGACTCATTGGAAAAAACTCTGATGCTGGGAGGGATTGAGGGTAGGAGGAGAAGGGGACGACAGAGGATGAGATGGCTGGATGGC
>NW_011494950.1:6042318-6068464 GCF_000754665.1 Bison bison bison | reverse complement strand
TGACTCATTGGAAAAAACTCTGATGCTGGGAGGGATTGAGGGTAGGAGGAGAAGGGGACGACAGAGGATGAGAGGCTGGATGGCATCACTGACTCGATGGACGTGAGTCTGAGTGGACTCCGGGAGTTGGTGATGGACAGGGAGGCCTGGCGTGCTGCAGTTCATGGGGTTGCAAAGAGTCGGACACGACTGAGCGACTGAACTGAACTGAAATGAATTCAAGACTTAAATGTAACACTTGAAATGATAAAACTTTTAGAAAAAAACATAGGCAGTAACCTCTTTGATGTTGATCTTAACATTGTTTGTATATGTCTTTCCAGGCAAGGGCAATGAAAGCGAAGATAAACAAAAGGGGCTATATTCACTGAAAAAGCTTTTGCACAGCTAAGGAAACCATCAACAAATGGAAAAAGCCGCCTACTGAATGGGAGAAGATATTTGAAAAGAATATATCAGATAAGGAAGGGATTGATATTCAAAACAAAGTATACATACATACATATCAATTTTTTTTTGGCTATTTCTATTATCTTTAATTGTATTGATTGGCATGTGACAGACAATATTCTGAGGATATAGTAACTTTTTGTTTTCATTTTCTATCACTGCTGCTGCTAAGTCGCTTCAGTCATCTCTGACTCTGTGGGACCCCATAGACGGCAGCCTACCACGCTCCCCTGTCCCTGAGATTCTCCAGGCAAGAACACTGGAGTGGGTTGCCGTTTCCTTCTCCTACATATCAATTTTTAAAAACCTATTTTCATAGACAATATACAGATTCCCAACATTCACATGAAAGATGCTCAGTATCACTAATATTAGGGGAAAGAACAATGCGATATCACTCCACACTTGCAGAAATGGAATTCATCAAAAAGACAAGAAAAAAGTGTTCGTGAAAATGCAGAGAAAAGAGAACACTGGAGCACTTGGTGGGAAGGTAAATTGGTGCAGCCACGATGGAAAACAGTCCAGTACTGTTGTTTAGTCGCTGTCAGTCCAACTCTTTTGCGGCTCCATGGACTATAGCCATCCAGGCTCCTCTGTCCATATATAGAGGTTCCACAAAAATTAAAAATAATGCCACCATATGATCCAGCCAATTCCACTTCTGAGTATTTATCTGAAAGAAAACAAAAAACACTAATTTGAAAAGATATATGTGCCCTTATGTTTATTGCAGCACTATTTACAATAGCCAAGATATGGAAGCAACCTAAGTGCTCAGCAAAAGATGAACAGATAAGGAAGATGTGATAAAGATACCACAGATAAAGAAGATGTGTATTACACATACACACACATACATATATGTGTGCCCAGTGCTTAGTCGCTCAGCTGTGTCTGACTCTTTGCAATCCTGTGGTCTGCAGGCCACCAGACTCCTCTGTCTACAGGGTTATTCTGACCAGAATACTGGAGTGGTTTGCCATTTCCTCCTCCAGGCGATCTTCCCAACCCAGGGTCTGAATCCACATCTCCAGTGACTCCTGCATGGGCAAGCAGATTCTTTACCACTGAGTCACCTGAGAATCCCATACACACATATATGTGAAATATTACTCAGCCATAAAAAGAATTAATCTTACAGTTTGCAGCAAAATTAATGTACCCAGAGTATTATGCCAGATAAAGAAAAACAAATACCCTAGGACTTCACTTACGCGCATAATCTAAAAAAACAAAACAAATGAACAAACAAAAACAGAAACAGACTTATAGATACAGAGAACAAACTGGCGGCTGCCAAAAAGGAAGGAAGAAGTAGGATAGACAAAACACGTGAAAGGGATTAACAGGTACAAATTTTCAGCTATAAAGTAAATGTCATAGGGATATAATGTACTATATAGGGAATATAGTCAATAATACTGTAAACTTGGTGTAGTGACAGATGCCAGCTGGCCTTATTGTGGTGATGATGTCACAATGGATAAAAAATATGGACTTGCTACATTGTACACACAAAACTAACATAATTTGGTATGTTAATTATAACTCAATAAAAATAAATAAATAAAAATGAACCCTTGAATACCATGTTTTTAATGTCTTTTTAGTGTTATATGTGACCAAATAGGAAGCATGCATAAACACTTTGGTTCCATTATGGTATGACGGCTATCTCAAGTAATCGCGCATATGCAATTATTTAAGTTGTGAGTTAAATTAGCCACTTTTTTCATGGAATATCAGTTTTATTTGAAAGAAATAATCACAGAGATACTGGTTCACACTTGGAAACAATAGCATGTTTTTCCCAAAATGAACAAAGTAAGCCTCACAAGGAAAATAACTACTAGATTTTTTTTTTTTGACAATAAGACATTTTGAGTGTTCAAGAAATTCTGGGAAACTTTTAACTGCCACCATGAACTTGGAGTTTTGTAAATGATTCTAGGAAGAGCAGGTTAATATTAATACATGTGATTTTTTTTTTTTTTTTTGCTATTGCCTAACAAACTAGGTCAACGTTTGGAAAATCTGCATATCTCAGTAAACTACTATTTTCCAAATGACAAATGAATGATATTACAAAGTCTAGTATGGGTAAGAGATACTTTTAAAATGTGACATAGAACAATGAATTTTAATGTAATAAAGTAAGAAAAATTCACTGATAAGACATTTCACATTGCAAAAACCCTGTAAGAAACTACCACTTATTTAGTTGGTAATAGTATGCAAATACAATATCTAAAACGTTCTGGAAAGGCTGTTATACCCTTTTCCAACTATTCCTCTGTGTGTGTCTGAATATTCATTATCTATGTCAGCCAAAACAACCTAGTGCAACAGATTGAAACAGAACAGTTATGAGAATCTGCCGCCTTCCCAAGCCAGAGATATTTTTTAATTGTATAAAAGTAAAAGCAGTGTCACTCTTCTCACTATTTTTGTTTGTTTTGGAAAGTATAGCTATTTTTCATTAAAATAGATGAATTTATGTTTAAATGAATTTATGTTGAAGTGCTATGAATTTGTTTAAATGAATACATAAAATTTTACTATCTCAACTTCAATTTCTAATATCTAAAAATCAATTCATATAACCTACATAAGTGAAAGCACTTTAGCATCCTCAATAACTTTTAAGAGTGGGGAAGAGACCTGCATCTAAAAGGATAAGAACTTTCTAACACTGCTCTGCTCTCTGTAGTTACTTTCATGCCTTGCTTTTGATATTTTTGTAAGTCTCTCAACACATTCAGCGATGTCTTTGTTTAACTCAGAGCAGTGCTGAGTTTAATTATTTAAGTATATTCTGCTTAAGAAGGAGAAGAATCAATTGTGTGTATGTGCGTAGATGTTTAACAGACTAAGCATAAGCTCTAGTCAACCAGAAAATCCACTTAGGATGAACAATTCATTTCACTAATAGTGCATTATTTCATTAATTTTTAAAAACTCAATGAACTTAATTTTACTTTATAATAGAAAGATATTTAGACTTTATTTTAAACTTAGAAAAAAAGTGAATCTTAACAAATTAGAAAACTATTCACTCTTTTTTTTTCAATTTTTTAAAACTGAAGTATAGTTGATTTACAACACTATTAGTTTCTGGTATATATCCACTCTTTTTGATTCATATTTTTAATCATAGTCTTCAAAAACTGAAAGTCTATTTTTCATTACTCATTTTCATATGTAAATATATCTCACAGATGAAAAGATAAGTTTTATTTTTTAACAAAAATTTACATTCTAGAATTACAAAACCTCAGAAAAATCAGTTAGTCTGTGTTTCTTAACATGTTCAAATACCAATAAACTGATTTAAACATCAGAAGTATAATTTAAGAATGATATTGACCAGCATTTATAAAAAAAATGACTATGTAAATTCATAATCTCAGAGTTAAACTGAAATGTACCTAGTATGTACTTTTAACACAAACAGAATGGGAAAATTCAGATTTATCATTTTAGCACTTAACTTTAATGGTTAAAGTTAATGGCAGTTTCCTTTGCTGAGTGTTTCATAAGAATTACATCAATTCATTTGGTCATTTAATAAATATCTATTGGATCATCTTTCATGTGCCAAGGATATAGTGATAAACGGACAACCTGAAGTGCAAGAGGCAGTCCAATATATTTTATGTTATTATAATGTAGGTGCAGAAGGAAAGTAATAGAAAAAAGGAGAGAAAAGGGAAGAGGATGGATTACATTCTTTCAGAATGACTGATCAGTAATCCAGAACCTGAATAAAATAAGGGATAGAGTCATGAAAAGAGCTGAGGGAGCAGTGGGTAGACAGAAAGAACCGCATACATAGCTGTGCCAAGCCAAAATAAGCTTAGTTTCACCTTGGGTCTCCGGTATTCAATATCTCAGTTCTTTGGAAGTAGTTACTGCTATTAATCCTTTTCAACATATGAGGAAGGTGAGAATCAGAGAGATAAAATTATTCCTGAAGATCTCTTTGCTAGAATGTATTAAATGCTAGATTTCCACACAAGCAATCTGATTTCAGAATGTGAATTGTGTCTATCAATAAATGATGTCACTTAATATGAATCCATGATTCTAACGGCTGATCTATGATTCTGCAGTCCCTCATACTAAACTACAAAATCTTATCATGACATACATCATAAAAAATAATTCATTTCTTATAATCTGCAAGCTTTTAAAATTTGAAACCATATTTGAATGCAGATTATTTTTAAACTATTAGTATAACACATGCAAATCATGTGCAAGTTATCTTTACACTGTTCTGTTAAAACCAAAAAAACCCAACAGACTAGTCAAATTTCTAGCCATTACTTTAAAAAAGTGATCAACTGAGAATTTTCATAAAGCCAGAATAAGAAACTCAGAATACAAGTTGGGGTTCATGCTATAGATGAACAGTAAGTGACTTTTGCAATAAAATTTAGAAAAATGCAGGAAGCCAAGCAACAAGGCTGAACTCTGGCATATCCTACCAGGAGACCAGAGTGCAATAAGAAAGCAATTAATTCAGAATCTATGACTTACCTGTATCTAGACATACCATGCCCATCCTCTCCACCCATATACCCACACCAACCCTGCCTTTATCACTCCACTCTACCTCTGTTTCTTCTGTTTGTAAAATACATTGTTGTTTTCCCTGGTTGTTGTTGTTCAGTCACTCAGTTGTGTCTGACTCTTTGCAACTCCATGGACTGCAGCACGCCAGGCTTCCCTGTCTCTTCACCATTTCCTGGAGTTTGCTCAAACTCATGTCCATTGACTGATGATGCCATCCAACCATCTCATCCTCTATCACCCCCTTCTCCTCCTGGTTAACATTCTATTAATTCCTCCTGTCTTTTCTTCTTGCCTTTCCCCTTCCCTGTTCCTCTTTTCTCACTTATTTCTTACAATACTCATTTGGATGTAACTCAGAAGAGTTGCTGAGGTCCAAAATTATAACTGAAATATACCTTCATGGGAATGTGTGTATCTACATTTATGTGAATGAGTACTTGTGACTGACAAATTTCTAGTTAATAAAATCCAGTATACATAAAATGTGTCACATCTGACAAAGGGGATACTCTAGAGTAGTTCATACTCGTTGACTAAGAGATAAAAAATATCTCAACAGTAAATTTGCAAGTCCCTGAACATTTTAATCCTCAAAGGGGTAATAGCAAGCTAGTAAAACAGGAATTACCCTAAAGAAACTAAACTGTAGTATATATGATATGATCTAACAATGAGACAGAAAAATATATTTAATTTTCAAAATAACTGTTAAGGAAATGCAAAGGTGAAGCAATAATTCTGAATATAAAAAAGGTTTCATTTCTAGATATCTGTAGAATTTTTTCTCCACTTCTCTCTTTAATTTTCTTTAAGAAAGGTTTATTGATGGTCTCTAGATGCATAGCTTTGGAGTATGGTAACTAGGCAGAAAGGGATAAAAATTAGGGAATATCCTCCTTGAAAGAATGTTAGCTAGATGGGTCAGTGTCTCAAATCTAGTCAACCTAAGGAAGTCTCCCAAATGTCAGGAATGAGTTTAGCAAGGTGTTCAAGGTCTGAAAAGTATCCATCTGGGGAAATTTCCTGAGAGCCAGTAAACTGGAAAGGAACATCAGAGGGCCAGGAGCAAATGTTATTAATTAGTTTTTCCTTGTGTGGGTCAGAAACTTTTAACAGGAAAACAAGTGAACAAACAAAGCAATCATTCTTCTCTGTTGGCTCACTGTATTGAATTCAAATTTGAGAGCCTGTATAACCGGATTTTTTTTCTGGATCCTGTCCCTAAATTTTCTACTCTATCTGCAATTGTTCTATATGACCCCATACCCCAGTTTAACTGATGTTTCCATACTCTCAGGGACAACATGATGAACCTCTACCTTGCCTTATGCATATCTGTACTCTTTCCCCAGACTTTTTTTCTCTCCACATCACTTGTCTACCTCTCTTTCAAGGTCCCTCTCATTATACCTCTTTTCTTTCAGACTCTGCAGATCCATCAGGCTTCTTCCCTTCAAATTGTCTATAAGAGTAGCCATATCTATATCACATCTGACATAAAACCATATTTCTTTCTGTTTTAATTCTATTGAGCTTAATTCCTGACAGGTATTTAATATTTAACCAATATTAGGTCCATTCTCCTTCTCAAACTATGTTGTATCATCTATTCATTAAGAAAGTAAAATACTGAACAAGAACTCAGTTCTTCCTCAATTTTCTCAAAACAATTATTACTTTATTCTAATGGCATATCTCTGGTGTTTTTTTTTTTTTTCCTGAATTGGTTAATTCTTTTAAAAACGATGCTCATAATGCAAGCCAAATAGCATATGCTGTATGATGTCAAACACTTATTTATAGCTACATGTTTAAGGAAAGAAGACAGCTGTTAGTGCATATTGGGTGGCTTTTCTTTTTCTTGTTTAACATTTTCCCCTTTTGTTCATAGTTACAAAGAAGAATGTTTTGGTGAGTTTCATCAGGGAGAAATAATGTGTGCAAAAGTAAACTTATGCTATTTTCAGCATTGTTACTATTGTTACTAAGCATTGCTAAGTTCTGGGTATTGTTGCTTATTAATGCCGCTGGAAAACACACTGAAGAGAAGGTTTGCATTATGTTGTAGATATGTCACCTATTTTTGAAACAATACTTTAGTACTTATTTTATGCTATGTTCCTGAGGCCAAGATAAATTATTTTCTCTGCCCTGTAACTCCCATTTTAAATCAAAGATAATGGACTATTTTTACCTTTCAGAATTTTGACAATAGAAATCTCAATATGGTGTGACCAACTTTAAGCAAAACCATCAAGTCAAACATCAAGTATTGAAGCAAAGAGAAATAAGGTGGTAAAATGTCATATTAAAGTCATCAGTAAAGTACAGGTTAGCCATATTAATCAATACAAGATAAAGAGCCAGTGCCATATTATTGTTGTTTGGGTTTGTTTTTTGTTTTTGGTTTGTTCTATTGCAGTCACATTTTATGCACATAAAGATAATAGCTTGTGAAGGAAATCATATTATTCAGGGGCTAGAGCAGGTAATGTAGAAATGGTCTTTCTGAATGGTATTCCTAGGGAACAGAATGGTCGGTAATCTTTGTTTGAGGTTTGATGAAGAGGAAAATAGAAAGGTTTCAGCTTCCAAGGCTTTAAAATTGAAAAGAAATCATTGTAATAATTTATCAAATATATTTTACTCTTTTGTATTTTTAAGTGAATAAAAATCTCAAAGTTACATAAATTGTATAGAGTAGATGAGACCCAATCAGTGTTGTAAAAGTGAAGAACAAGGAGAAATACTTTGATAGTCAATGACATATTATCCACTGGTTCATCTGGAAGCTAATATCTGTACTCTTAGGACAAGCATATCCTGGTAGGTAGCCAGGGATCTTAAAGTGTGTCAGAATCATAAAATGTGATGATGATGTAATCTAATCACCTGCATAATTCTGACTTCTCCAAATTCTCACTTTTCATATTCAAAGTAATAATAAGAAGTTCTGTGAGAGCAAGTTTCCATCTTTTCACAACTAGGTTGCTCCCTGTCTTAAATTAGATTTTGTCATTACTCAGATATTTTGCTTTCTCAGTCTTCTTTCTCTGGGCTTTCTGAGCACAAGCAGAACATCATGATTCCCCATGAGACCTCAGATCTGTTCTTTCTTTTTCCTAGCTGACCACCACTGTTCCACTACTGCTATAATTAATTAACTTCATTGAAAGGACAAGCTATTTTCTGTTCCATGTATAATACAGTACTGATACCCATTCAGGTGTTATCTGATTATCATGTTTATAATAGTAACAGCTGGACTCATCATTCATAGCAAAAAGATAAAAAAAATTGGGGGAAGTAAAGTAGTAAGAGAATGGTCTTTGCTTGCATATAGATTTTGGTATATAGGTTCTTGAAATCTACTTTGTGGAAGAGAAATCAGAGAAAACATGTTGCACAGACAGATACAGCATGTTAATAGATGTAAAAATTGAAGTTTCTAAAAAAATATATTCTCCCTTTATTGGTTTTTAGATGCAAAATAATTTCCAAAAAAAATTCAAAATGGATATTTGGGGAAATTTACAACCTGATTCTTACTTGAACGCAAAAGAGCAAAAACATAAGTACGGTCAATATGCCTTGAGGAAGAAAAACGAGGCAGGTGAAATTGCCGTATGATGTATCAAGACTTACTACAATGCCACAGCAACTGAAAGAGGTGGTTGTGGGTCTCAGAAAGAGAAAATAACTTTTAAAATCAAGAGAAAAAAATACAAAATTCAAGATAGCAACACACTGGGGCAAAACTAGCAGGAAGATGAGAGCAGTACATACAAGTAGCTTCTGTGGTACTCATAATCTTCAAGTTTTTCAGGTGTGAATTTTGTTTTATTATGCTTCATAATTCACCTATAAATGTACTATTTTGTATTACATATTGATGCTTTAAATAAAACATTTTAAATACAGTATAAAATATCATTTAAATAAATACAAAAATTAAAACTATACATTTAAGTGCATAAAAAAAAAATAATGTGGCAAGATTCACACCAAACTTGTAACAGCTTTTAATCTCTGAAAGGGAGAACGTATTCAGAAAGAACAATGCATTATTTTGGTGCACTATCTTTTCAACATAATAATCCACTCATACTTTTGCTTCATTAATTTTAAAATATTAATAAAAAGTGTGAACTTGGCCAGAAAACTTCTTAATATAAATCTTTACATATCATTTGTATTATAAGATATAAAAAATGTATCCTCTTCCTGGTTTCACTTATGCCAAATAATATGAGTATCCATAAGTTTTTTTTTAACCCAGGAAGTTAGAGTTGGACTGAAGATTACACTGATCTATTCTGGAAAGAGAGCCCAAGTATTTCAGCTAATATGACTTCAGATGATAGACTAGCATAAAAAATTATAGTATATAACTAATATAAACAATATATTTATAATTTATATAATTAAACTGTGCATATTTATATATGATATATAAAATATATAATAAAATGGAAAATGGAATGTCATGTTTTGGGGGGTATGCTTAAACATCTAGAAATAGCTGCTATGATAGTCATCGTTACTTAAAATTGTTAGGGACTATATAAATGAATGTAATAACCTAAAATACTTCAGCAATTTATAACAAATGCCTCTGCATCAAGGAGTAGAAATCACCGGAGGAGGCCCCAAAATAAATTAAAATCCTTTCCCTTTGTTAAATTTCAGTCACTCAGTCCTGTCCCACTTTTTGTGACCCCATGGACTACAATACACCAGGCTTCCCTGTCCATCACCAACTTCTGGACCTTACTCAAACTCATGTCCATCAAGTCAGTGATGCCATCCAACCATTTCATCCTCTGTCGTCCCCTTCTCCTCCTGCCTTCAATCTTTCCCAGCATCAGGGTCTTTTCCAGTGAGTCATTTCTTCGCATCAGGTGGCCAAAGTATTGGAGTTTCAGCTTCAGCATCAGTCCTTCCAATGAATATTTAGGATGGATTTCCTTTAGGATTGACTGATTGGATCTCCTTACAGTACAAGGGACTGTCAAGAGTCTTCTCCAACACCACAGTTCAAAAGCATCAATTCTTCAGCGTTCAGCTTTCCTTATAGTCCAAATCTCACATCCATACATGACTACTGGAAAAATCATCGCTTTGACTAGAGAGACCTTTGTCAGCAAAGTAATGTCTCTGCTTTTTAATATGCTGCCTAGGTTGATCATAGCTCTTCATCCAAGGAGCAAGTGTCTTCTAATTTCATGGATATAGTCACCATCTGCAGTAATTTTGGAGCCCAGGAAAATAAAGCCTCTCACTATTTCCATTGCTTCCTTTTCTATTTGCCATGAAGTGATGGGACTGGATGCCATGATCTTTATTTTCTGAATGTTGAGTTTTAAACTGGCTTTTCCACTCTCCTTTTTCACTTTCATCAAGAGGCTTTTATTTCCTCTTCGTTTTCTGCCATAAGGGAGATGTCATCTGCATATCTGAGGTTATTGATATTTCTCCCAGCAATGTAGATCCCAGTTTGTGCTTCATCCAGCCCAGCATTTCACAAGATGTATTCTGTGTATAAGTTAAATAAGCAGGGTGACAATATACAGCCCTGACATAATCCCTTCCTGATTTGGAACCAGTCCATTGTTCCATGTCCAGTTGTAACTGTTGCTTCTTGACTTGCATACAGATTTCTCAGGAGGCAGGTTAGGTGGTCTGGCATTCCCATCTCTTGAAGAATTTTCCACAGTTTATCATGATTCACACAGTCAAAGGCTTAGGCATAATCAATAAATCATAAGTAGATGTTTTTCTGGTATTCGCTTGGTTTTTCTATAATCCAGCGGATATTGGCAATTTGATCTCTGCTTCTTCTGCCTCTTGTAAATCCAGCTTGCACGTCTGGAAATTCTTGGTTCACATACTGTTGAAGCCTGGCTTGAAGAATTTTGAGCATTACTTTGCTAGCATGTGAGATGAATGCAATTGTGTGGTAGCTGGAACATTCCTTGGCATTGCCTTTCTTTGTGATTGTAATGAAAACTGACCTTTTCCAGTCCTGTGGCCACTCTGAGTTGTCCAAATTTGCTGGCATATTAAGTGCAGCACTTTCACAGCATCATCTTTTAAGAGTTGAAATAGCTCAACTGGAATTCCATCACCTCCACTAGCTTTGTTCATAGTGATACTTCCTAACGCCCACTTGACTTTGGACTCCAGGATGTCTGGCTCTAGATGAGTGATCACACCATCATGGTTATCTGGGTCATGAAGATCTTTTTTGCATAGTTCTTCTGCATATTCTTGCCACCTTTTCTTAATATCTTCTGCCTCTTTTAGGTCCATACCATTTCTGTCCTTTATTGTGCCCATCTTTGCATGAAATGTTCTCTTGGTATCTCTTTCTTTTTTTAATTAATTAATTTTAATTGGAGGCTAATTACTTTACAATATTGTGGTGGTTTTGCCATACAGTGACATGAATCAGCCATGGGTGTATGTATGTCCCCCATCCTGAACCTCCCTCCCACCTCCCTCCCCATCCCATCCCTCAGGGTCATCCGAATGCACCAGCCCTGAGCACCCTGTCTCATGCATCAAACCTGGACTGGCGATCTGTTTCACATATGATAATATACATGTTTCAGTGTTGTTCTCTCAAATCATCTCACCCTCACCTTCTCCCACAGAGACCAAAAGTCTGTTCTTTACATCTGTGTCTCTTTTGCTGTCTCACATATAGGGTCATCATTACCATCTTTCTAAATTCCATATATATGTGTTAATATATGGTATTGGTGTTTTTCTTTCTGACTTACTTAACTCTGTATAATAGGCTCCAGTTTCATCCACTTCATTAAAATTGATTCAAATGCATTCATTTTAATAGCTGAGTAATATTCCATTGTGTATATGTACCACGACTTTCTTATCCCTTAGTCTGCTGATGGACATCTAGGTTGCTTCCATGTCCTAGGTATTGTAAACAGTGCTGCAATGAACATTGGGGTACACGTTATCTCTTACAGTTCTGGTTTCCTTGGTGTATATGCCCAGCAGTGGGACTGCTGGGTCATATGGCAGTTCTATTTCCAGTTTTTTAAGGAATCTCCACTGTTCTCCATAGTGGCTGTACTAGTTTGCATTACCACCAACAGTGTAAGAGGGTTCCCAGAATTTATTGTTTGTAGACTTTTTGATAGCAGCCATTCTGACTGCCGTGAGATGGTATCTCATTGTGGTTTTGATTTGCATTTCTCTGATAATGAGTGATACTGAGCATCTTTTCATGTGTTTGTTAGCCATCTGTATGTCTTCTTTGGAGAAATGTCTGTTTAGTTCTTTGGCCCATTTTTTGGTTGGGTCGTTTATTTTTCTGGTATTGAGCTGCGTGAGCTGCTTGTATATTTTTGAGATTAATTCTTTGTTAGTTGCTTCACTTGCTGTTATTTTCTCCCATTCTGAAAGCTGTGTTTTTACCTTGCTTATAGTTTCCTTCCTTGTGAAAAGCTTTTAAGTTTAATTAGGTCTAATTTGTTTATTTTTGCTTTTATTTCCATTACTCTGGAAAGTGGGTCATAGAGGATTCTGCTGTGATTTATGTCAGAGAGTTAGTTTCTGGTCTTACATTTAGATCTTTAATCCATTTTGAGTTTATTTTTGTGTATTGTGTTAGAAAGTGTTCAAGTTTCATTCTTTTACAAGTGGTTGACCAGTTTTCCTAGCAACATTTGTTAAGGAGATTGTCTTTTCTCCATTGTATATTCTTGCCTCCTTTGTCAAAGATAAGATGTCCATAGATGCATGGATTATCTCAGGGCTTTCTATTTTGTTCCACTGATCTATATTTCTTCTTTGTGCCAGTACCATACTGTCTTGATGACTGTAGCTTTGTGTTATAGTCTGAAGTCAGGCAGGTTGATTCCTCCAGTTCCATTCTTCCTTCTCAAGATCGCTTTGGCTGTTCTAGGTTTTTTGTATTTCCATACAAATTGTGAAATTAGTTGTTCTAATTCTCTGGAAAAATACTGTTGGTAGCTTGATAGGGATTGCATTGAATCTATAGATTGCTTTGAGTATTTTCATTTTCATATTACCTTTTCACTATATTGATTCTTCTGATCCACTAATACGGTATATTTCTCCATCTATTTCTGTCATCTTTGATTTCTTTCATCAGTGTTTTTGTAGTTTTATATATACAGGTCTTCTGTTTCTTTAGGTAGATCTATTCTTAAGTATTTTATTCTTTTCATTGCAATGGTGAATGTAATTGTTTCCTTAATTTCTCTTTCTGTTTTCTCATTGTTAGTGTATAGAAATGCAAGGCATTTTTGTGTGTTAATTTTATATCCTGCAACTTTACTATATTCATTGATTAGCTCTAGTAATTTTTTAGTGGTGTCTTCAGGGTTTTCTATGTAGAGGATCATGTCATCTGCAAACAGTGAGAGTTTTACTTCTTTTTTCCCAATCTGGATTCCTTTTATTTCTTTACTTCTCTGATTGCTGTGGCTAAAACTTCCAAAACTATGTTAAATAGTAGTAGTGAGAGTGGGCACACTTGTCTTGTTCCTGACTTTAGGGGAAATGCTTCCAATTTTTCACCATTGAGGATACTGTTTGCTGTGGGTTTATCATATATGGTTTTTGTTATGTTGAGGTATGTTCCTGCTATGCCTGCCTTCTGGAAGGTTTTTATCGTAAATGGATGTTGAATTTTGTCAAAGGCTTTCTCTGCATTTGTTGAGATAATCATATGGTTTTTATCTTTCAATTTGTTAATGTGGTTTATCACACTGATTGATTTGCGAATATTGAAGAATGCTTTTATCCCCGGGATGAAGCCCACTTGGTCATGATGTATGATCTTTTTAATATGTTGTTGGATTCTGTTACCTAGACTTTTGTTGAGGATTTTTGCATCTATGTTCATCAGTGATATTGGCCTGTAGTTTTCCTTTTTTGTGGCATCTTTGTTTGGTTTTGGTGTTAGGGTGATGGTGGCCTCACTGAATGAGTTTGGCAGTTTACCTTCCTCTGCAATTTTCTGGAAGAGTTTGAGTAGGATAGGTGTTAGGTCTTCTCTAAATTTTTGGTATAATTCAGTTGTGAAGCCTTCTGGTCCTGGGCTTTTATTTGCTGGAAGATTTTTGATTAGAGTTTTGATTTCTGTGCCTGTAGTAGGTCTGTTAATATTTTATATTTCTTCTTAATTCAGTTTTGGAAGGTGATACTTTTCTAAGAATTCGTCCATTTCTTCCAAGTTGTCCATTTTATTGTCCTACACTTGTAGGACAATAGTAGTAGCTGAGAGTAGTCTCTTATGATCCTTTGTATTTCTGTGTTTTCTGTTGTGATTTCTCCATTTTCATTTCTAATTTTGTTGATTTGATTCCTCTCCTTTTTTTTCTTGATGACTCTGGCTAATGGTTTGTCTATTTTATGTAACCTCTCAAAGAACCAGCTTTTAGTTTTGTTGATTTTTACTATAGTCACCTTTGTTTCTTTTTCAATTATTTCTGACCTAATTTTTATGATTTCTTTCCTGCTACTAACCCTGGGGTTCTTCATTTCCTCTTTTTCTAGTTGCTTTAGGTATAAAGGTAGGTTATTTATTTGATTTTTCTCTTGTTTTTTGAGGGAAGCTTGTATTGCTCTGAACCTTCCCCTTAGCACTGCTTTTACTGAATCCCATAGGTTTGGGGTTGTATTTTCATTTTCATTTGTTTCTATGCATATTTTGATTTCTTCTTTGATTTGTTGGTTATTCAGAAGCATGTTGTTTAGCCTTCATATGTTTGTATTTTTAATAATTTTTTTCCTGTAGTTGACATCTAATCTTATCCGTTGTGAACAGAAAAGAAGCTTGAAATGATTTCAGTTTTTTTGAATTTACCAAGGCTAGATTAATGGCCGAGGATGTGATCTACCCTGGAGAATGTTCCGTGTGCACTTGAGAAAAAGGTGAAATTCACTGTTTAGGGGTAAAATGCCCTATAGATATCAATTAGATCTAATTGGCCCATTGTATCGTTTAAAGTTCGTGTTTCCTTGCTAATTGTGTGTTTAGTTGATCTATCCATAGGTGTGAGGGGGTATTAAAGTCTCCCACTATTATTGTGTTACCGTTAATTTCCCCTTTCATACTTGTTAGCATTTGCCTTACATATTGTGGTGCTCCTATGGTGGGTGCATATATATTTATAATTGTTATATCTTCTTCTTTGATTGATCCTTGAATCATTATGTAGTGTCCTTCTTTTTCTCTTTTCATGGCCTTTATTTCAAAGTTTATTTTATCTGTTATGAGTATTGCTACTCCTGCTTTCTTTTGGTCTCAATTTGTGCAAAATATCTTTTTCTAGCTCTTCACTTTCAGTCTGTATGCGTCCCTTGTTTTGAGGTGGGTCTCTTGTAGACAACATATATAGGGGTCTTGTTTTTGTATCCATTCAGCCAGTCTTTGTCTTTTGGGGCATTCAACCCATTTACGTTTAAGGTAATTATTGATAAGTATGATCCTGTTGCCATTTACTTTATTGTTTTGGGTATGAGTGTATAAATCTTTGTGTTTCCTGTCTAGAGAAGATCCTTTAGCATTTGTTGAAGAGCTGGTTTGGTGGTGCTGAATTCTCTCAGCTTTGAGACCCTTGCTGGGTACAGTAATCTGGGTTGTAGGTTTTTCTCTTTCATCACTTTAAATATGTTCTGCCATTCCCTTCTGGTCTGAAGGGTCTCCATTGAAAGATCAGCTATTATCCTTATCGGAATCCCCTTGTGTGTTATTTGTTGCTTTTCCCTTGCTGTTTTAATATTTGTTCTTTGTGTTTGATCTTCATTAATTTGATCAATATTTGTCTTGAGGTGTTTTGCCTTGGGTTTATCCTGTTTGGGACTCTGGGTTTCCTGGACTTGGGTGGCTATTTCCTTCCCCATTTTAGGGAAGTTTTCAACTATTATCTCCTCAAGTATCTTCTCACGCCCTTTTTTTGTCTTCTTCTGGGACTCCTATGATTCAAATGTTGGGGAATTTAACATTGTCCCAGAGGTCTCTGAGGCTGTCCTCACTTCTTTTAATTCTTTTTTCTTTTTTCCTCTCTGACTCATTTACTTCCACCATTCTATCTTCTACCTTCACTTATCCTATCTTTTGCCTCAGTTATACTACTGTTGGTTCCCTCCAGAGTGCTTTTGATCTTTGTTACTGCATCATTCATTATTGATTGACTCTTTTTATTTCATCTAGGTCCTTGTTAAACATTTCTTGCATCTTCTCAATCTTTGTCTCTAGTCTATTTATTTGTACCTGCATTCTGTTTTTGAGATTTTGGATCATCTTTACTATCATTATTCTGAATTATTTTTCAGGTAGACTCCATATCTCCTCCTCTTTTGTTTGGTTTGGTGTGCATTTATCATGTTCCTTTACCTGCTGAACATTTCTCTGCCTTTTTCATTTTGTTTAGATTGCTCTGTTTGGGGTGGCCTTTCTGTAGGCCGGAAGTTTGTGGTTCCTCTTTATTGTGGAGGTTATTGCCTGTGGGTAGGGCTGTGTGTCTTAATCACCTCCAGGTTCCCAGCCACTCGGTTTCCTGGGTGTGCCATGAGAGTGCTGTCTCAGCTGTGCCAGGTATCTCCTCTGGGGAGCTGATCTCTGGCTGCAACCCTCCTGGCAGATGTCAAATGTCCAGGATCCCAGGAAGATTTGGTTAGCAACTAGGAGCCTGCTCACACTGTGGTGGAGGATGCCATCTCTGGGGCCAAGATTGCCCCTTGCCTTTTGGCTCTGGTTGTCCCTCGCCTGCCTCTCTGCCTCAGGCAGGGAGTAGGGGGCTGTGATGGGTTGGACCACAGCCAGCTAGCTCTCCTTTGGTATTGGCTCAATCCTTTGTTCTATGAATGGGCCAGATTTAGAGCTTTTCACCAGAAAGTTCTCTCTCTAGCTTTTTTTTTTTTTCCCTCTCTCTGGCTATCTCAGGTTACCTTCCTCAGATTGTCCTCAGGGCATTCAGGCCCTAGCCTAAGCATGCAATCCATGCCTCCCTGTCCAGCCCGACCCCAGATCAGTGGTGGGAGAGTCTGGGCTACTTCTCTGCTGGGAGTTGCTGTTAGGTGCGTATTCTGTGGGATTTTTTTTTTCCCTCCCGGTTATGTTGCCCTCTGAGATTCCAACACTCCCCACAGACCTGCCGGTGAGAGGGTTTCTTGCTGTTTGGAAACTTCTCCTCCTTCACAACTCCTTCCCTGGGACGGGTCTCTGTCCTTAACTCTTTTGTATCTCCTTTTGTCTTTTATATTTTTTCCTACCTCCTTTCAGAGAATAGGCTGCCTTTCTGGGTGCCCGGTGTCCTCTGCCAGCATTCAGAAGTTGTTTTGTGGGAGTTGTTCAGCATTCAAACGATCTTTTGATGAATACGTGGGGGAGAAAAAGTGGTCTCCCTGTACTATTCCTCTACCATCTTAGGACAGCCTCTCTAGTTTTCTTGAAGAGATCTCTAGTCTTTCCCATTCTAATGTTTTCATCTATTTCTTTGCATTGATCACTGAGAAAGGTTTTCTTATCTCTCCTTGATATTCTTTGGAACTCTGCATTCAAATGAGTATATCTTTCCTTTCCTCCTTTATCTTTCACTTCGCTTCTGTTCATAGCTATTTGAAAGGCCTCCTCAGACAACCATTTTGCCTTTTTGCATTTCTTTTCCTTGGGGATGGCCTTGATCACCACCTCCTGTACAATGTCATGAACCTCTGTCCATAGTCCTTCAGGCACTCTGTCTATCAAATCTAATTTCCTGAATCTATTTGTCACTTCCACTGTATAATCATAAGGGATTTGATTTAGGTCATACCTGAATGGTCTAGTGGTTTCCCTACTTTCTTCCATTTAAGTCTGAATTCAGCAATAAGGAGTCCATGATCTCCCTTCTTACTTCTGTTTTATTAAAAAATAAAATGAAAAGTCAACATAGAGATTGAAGCATCATCCTTATTCCTAGGAGATGAAGCAGGTGCATGTGTTCTATTTATTTTGGCCAATATAACTTGTTAATATGTGAACAAAGCTGATGTTCCCACTCAGTTCTGTCAGTGCTAGAAGTGGATCCACCCCAGAAGGGCCTGAGATCCTAAGCACTAGAATGGCCTCATGCTCCACATCCCAGCAGTGCTAAGGGGAAAAGGCCTGCTAAACCAGCTTCTCACAGTGACCCATTAAATAAATCACTCCACACCCAGGAGGTCGTAAGAGGTTAAAAAGAAAGAAACAAGGAATGTCACACAAAGAGTTCTTTTTCTATCTAGAAGGTGATATCTTTTCCTCTCCTCTTCACCAACACAGAACAATGCTCAGGCTTGTTCCTTGAGGCATCTGCACTATCAGAGAGTGTGCTAGAAATGCTCTGGGTTCTTTCTCAAACAAATCAGAGTCTCTGAAGGTGGGTTCCAGCAGTTTGAGTTTGAACAAGCTTCCAGTGATTTTAATGCACCTTAAGTTTGAAAAATGCTTTGTCTTATTGCATTTCATTATGTACATGAACTTAGGTTTTTCTGCTTCAACACGAAGACAAATAAAATAAGACACTATATCTAAAATAATAGTGCAAATATTTTTATGAGATTTGATTAAATGAAAAGATCAATACACTGGGGAAAAAAGAGGCCAGTGCTGAAATATTTTTCCCACTTATTTCTCTCTTAAATTCGATCAAATACTCAGATTCATCTTTTATAGCTACAACAATAAGATTGGACCAAATGACTTCTATGATTTCTTCAAACTCAATTTTAAAATTCTTTTTGATCTCTGAAAGTGTAAAAATCATATTGAAACATGATCTTAAACATTTTTTTAACCATTTCCTTACCCCTGTTTTGTGCACTCTGGTCCTCTCAGTCACTCATGTAGTCAACATACTTATATTGGATACTTACTGTTCAGGCTTTGAGGAGTGGGGTAAGAAATACAAAGGTGAATAAAACCCTAACAGAATACACAAACCTATAAGACAGAGGTGTATTCCCAGTAAAAAGAAGGGGAGAAAAGTGACATTGTGACTTAGAGAAGAGTTACTATTTAATTAAAAATCAGAATGTATTTATGATAGTAAAAACAAAATTTATAACTTATTTGTTGGTTATTTCATTTTTAGTGAATAAGAATTGTTATTTGCACTAATTAGAAAACTAGGTTTTCTTAGAACTATTATTCTTTGTACAAAATTATTGTATAGAAAACAGACCTTCTTTTATACATTCTTACCAAAAACAAGCCTATTTTTCTCCTGCTGATGCATACTCACCTGGAGAAAATGAGCTTCTGCTCTGCCATCTCTCTTATTTTGCTAAGACTAGATTTCAGTTGGGGTTTGCCCTCAAAACAAAAACAAATCTTTCTCAGCTGTCCAGTTCTGTTCCCTGAAACACTAATAAAAAACTCTTCATCCAAGGGTCATTATTTGAGGTTACTCAACTGCCAACTTCTACCCTTAAAGCCTGAGAAACAACCCAAGTTCCTCTTAGCCTCAAGGTGACTATACTGATATTCTTAGTTGCCATGAAGTTATTAAGGTATTTTCATGAATTGAGTCCAACTTTTAATAAAACATAGGTTCAAGGGGCACAGTTTGCTTCTCTGAATTTACCTAGATTTTTATGGAGAAAGGAGGTTCAATAAAAAAGTGGTAATTCCAAACATTTTTTCAATATCTTATTGACCTATGTGCTTAGATCTTGACTTTGAGTATTATCATTAAGAGGAGTGGCAGATTTAAAGTCACAAATTAAATTTACTTGGAATGAATTTTGCATTTATATTCATTCCCAGGACAATAATCAGCCAAGTCCTAAAGATAGCTCAAGACTGTGATTCTTCCTCACTCAGAACGTCAGTCTTCCTATATGCTACCCAGTCTATAACTACTTTTATTCTGTCAAGTGTCCTAAGCAATCCACTCATGCATTCTTTAATTTATTTGCTTCTTATGTATATTGCAGTGGGTTTTCCCAGGTGGTGCTAGTGGTGAAGAACCTGCCTGCCAATGCAGGAAACATAAGAGACGAGGGTTCAATCTCTGGGTCCAGAAGATCACCTGGAGGAGGGCATTGCAACCCACTCCAATATCTGCCTGGAGAATCCCATGGACAGAGGAGCCTAGTGGGCTACAGTCTAGAGGATCTCACAGAGTCACAGAGGCAGACGCAACTGAAACAACTCAGCACAGCACACATACGCAAATCCATTATGTGCCACACACTCTACTAAATGCTCCAGCAAATACAACATTGCTTAGACACTCAGTTCCCCAAGACCTTGCAATCTTAAGGGAAAGATGTTTGAATGGAAGTGGTTGAAATATCCATGGAGGGTCCCCTATACAATCTTCATTACAAATCTACTTCAAAATAAAACATTAAACATATACTAACAAACCAAAACAAAAAGTTCTGAACTTTCCAAAAATACCTTTTTGATCTATAAGGATTCATTAAATTTATTGTTGTTACAAGAATAATTCTTTATAAAAATTTGCTCCACAAAAAATAAATGGATTGCTTAGAACATTACAAAGAGTCCCAGTATTGTTGAGGAATCATAAGACCCTAGTCTCATTCTCAGACTGATGATTCTCCATGCATGTGACCTTGACAAAGATAACCTCTCTGAACTTCAGTTTCTTTATCTGTACAAAAGAGATATTAATACCTGTCTGATTACCTTTCAGGGATAATATGACAGTAATATAAATGATGAAAAGCAGAAGTTAATTTAACTTGTAAACACAGCAAATGCATGTTTTTATTTATGACTAATGAGCTAAAAGATAATGGACTGATTTATTTAACTATTGAATATCATCCTTAGTAAAGGATTTGTGAAGCATTGTTTCTTATTTCCTCTGTCTTGTGTAGTGAGTCACATCCAAATGCACAGAGGGTAAGAAAGTCTTACTTCTACTTTTCCTCCTTTTCATTTCTGATTATTATTTACAAGTGAAAACATTGTCTGCCTGAAGCTTCTTCCCTTTTCCTTGCTCTTTCTCTCTCTCAAGACAGGTGCTAATGAGGAACAAAATGAGAAAAAGCAAAACATCAGGAGAGCAAGGATTTTACATTTCACACAAAAGATAATCAAACTCTAAATAATTATAAGTTGATATCAAAAGAATAAGAATGTCTATGAATTTCCATAATTGCTTTTTCTAAAATAGAAATGGCATTTCAACTTCTGTGATATTTAACATTTCAGGTTCAGATTCTTTTTAGGGAATATTGACTGGGTATTTCTAAACTGAGGGCTTATTTAAAGGGCATCTTTCTATATAAATCAATATCCAGACATGTTGAAAAGAATTTAACCATTTTGAAACCAATTCTACTTCCTTTACTCAACTAATATTTGGGCGTCATATTAATTTCGATAGAACATAGTATTAGATTAATTTATGTTATAAATTATGGGTAAAATTTTGGTCGCAGTTTAGTCTGAAGGGCAACAGACTGTGACACCAACCCTGCCACAAAATACTTGACCACAAGTCAAGTAAAGTCTACGGGTCTCTATTATCTTGTATATTAAATGAGAAATTAGTTCTAAATGATCCTTATGTTTACATCTATGTTTAACTTTCTGGTTTTTATTTCTTCCCTTCATATAATTACTAACTACATATGTACAAGAAAATTATTATCAAAGATTAATTTGTAGAACAATTTCTCTGAAGTTAACAGCCATATTTAGGGAAAAGATCTTTCTCCAGGACCTCAAAAATACAACATACTAAATATTGAGACTTACGGACTACATCATTGCAATACAAAAATCATAACAGGTGGCAGGCTTTCTCAGCTTTGGCCCTATTAACACTTTGAACCTGATGACTCTGCATCAAGGGAGAAGCTGACTTGTGCACTGTAGGATTTTAACTGCATTCCTGACCTCTACCCTCTAAATGCCAGGAGTACTCCCCCAAATCTCAAAAATTTTCCATAGATGTCCCTAAATGTTCCCTTGGAGAAGGAAAGGAGAAAAAACCACCCCTGGCTGAGAACCACTGAGCTAAAAAATGGTCAAATTCTTGGGTTATCAAGATTTGTTACTCCAAAATCACTATTTTTTTACGTAAGTATAATTTATGGTCCTCAGACACTGAAAATTTTCCCAAAATTCTTCAATTCTGTAAGCAGCATTATCAACATAATGATTATGCAATATTTATGACTACAACAATAATTTCCTTTAGAATTAGATAGTGAAAATATACATGGTATATTAATAGGCTAAGATATTTTTACTTCAACAATTATCTTATAAGATTGTTAATTTCCAAAAGAAAATCCTGGGGCAGCAAATTGTTATGGGATTTTATTTTCAATGAATGAGCTAGAAAGAGATTGAACAAGAAAAGGTAGTTTCTTATGATAATAGTTCAATACAGAAGAAAACAGGCTTAAGTCTCTGGAAAATTAGACAACTGTCATGCCACTTCCTTTAAGAATTATCTCTAATAAAGCAAAATTTTTTCTGATGTGGTTTGAGAAGGAAGAGTAGAAAGTGGTTCGAAGATGGGGTGAATGTACATAAGTCACGTGTTGACCATTTTAAAGATAGTACAGTTGTAAGCCACAGTGGTTACTCTTAAGCTATGAAGAATTTTCTAATATTTCATGCCCTATAGGTTTACTACTCATTCCAAAGAGGTTTGCTTGAAACATGCTGTTCATTCAACATGATTTTGGCTAGTTATTTATATTTTTAGCAGACTGTTTTGCATAAGATATAGGTGCTTTTAAAAAGTAATGCCTGAGGACAAGGCATGACTCATATCTAGGAAATAGAAAATTTTTTAAAGTACTGCATATTGCAGGTGCTGTGAAACTAAAGACTAGAGTGCCAAGTGTTTTTAAAAACACAAGTATATGTTCAGTTCAGTTCAGTTCAGTCGCTCTGTCATGTCCGACTCTTTGTGACCCCATGAATCGAAGCACGCCAGGCCTCCCTGTCCATCACAAACTCCCAGAGTTCACTCAGACTCATGTCCATCGAGTCAGTGATGCCATCTAGCCATCTCATCCTCTGTTGTCCCCTTCTCCTCTTGCCCCCAATCCCTCCCAGCATCAGAGTCTTTTCCAGTGAGTCAACTCTTCGCATCAGGTGGCCAAAGTACTGGAGTTTCAGCTTTAGCATCATTCCTTCCAAAGAAATCCCACGGCTGATCTCCTTCAGAATGGACTGGTTGGATCTCCTTGCAGTCCAAGGGACTCTCAAGAGTCTTCTCCAACACCACAGTTCAAAAGCATCAATTCTTCGGCGTGCAGCCTTCTTCAAAGTCCAACTCTCACATTCATACATGACCACTGGAAAAACCATAGCCTTGACTAGACGGACCTTTGTTGGCAAAGTGATGTCTCTGCTTTTGAATATGCTATCTAGGTTGGTCATAACTTTCCTTCCAAGGAGTAAGCGTCTTTTAATTTCATGGCTGCAGTCACCATCTGCAGTGATTTTGGAGCCCCCAAAAATAAAGTCTGACACTGTTTCCACTGTTTCCCCATCTATTTCCCATGAAGTGATGGGACTGGATGTCATGATCTTCGTTTTCTGAATGTTGATCTTTAAGCCAACATTTTCACTCTCCACTTTCACTTTCATCAAGAGGCTTTTGAGTTCCTCTTCACTTTCTGCCATAAGGGTGGTGTCATCTGCATATCTGAGGTGATTGATATTTCTCCCGGCAATGTTGATTCCAGCTTGTGTTTCTTCCAGTCCAGCATTTTTCATGATGTACTCTGCATAGAAGTTAAATAAGCAGGGTGACAATATACAGCCTTGACGTACCTCTTTTCCTATTTAGAACCAGTCTGTTGTTTCATGTCCAGTTCTAATTGTTGCTTCCTGACCTGCATATAGGTTTCTCAAGAGGCAGGTCAGCTGGTCTGGATTCCCATCTCTTGAAGAATTTTCCACAGTTTATTGTGATCCATACAGTCAAAGGCTTTGGCATAGTCAATAACGCAGAAATAGATGTTTTTCTGGAACTCTCTTGCTTTTTTGATGATCCAGCGGATGTTGGCAATTTGATCTCTGGTTCCTCTGCCTTTCCTAATACCAGCTTGAACATCAGAGGTTCAAATTTTATGTTAATAACAATGTCTTTGCTAACTGATGTGGGCTCTATTTTCTTATATAGCAACAGCATTGTTCAACTGATCTCATTCCAGTCTCAGGTTCTGACCTTATACAGTTCTATTGATATGGGTTTTTTTGATTTATTTACACACTAGTTCACAAAGCACTTGTAAGCAGTCTCTCCAATAGATTCAGAAAACAGAAAAACATTTTAGACAGTGAAGATATACTTCACAAAGACACATTTTCCTCTAACTGTAACATAATTAACAATTAAAAGCCATTGAGTTGCTGGTTGGGAAAATGAGGTGTAACTATAAATTAATGACATTGATTTTGCTAATGTGTCTTTAGAACTCAAGCACATTAACTAAGACTCACACCATATATGTTAATCCTAAGATTAAAGACAACCAGATCTTGGAAGGTATATTACTCTAACTTAATAACCCAAGTCAAGGTCTGTTCATTTCGTTCCTTGGTTTACTTTTCTAAACTCGAGTTCTACCTTGGAGGTGTTTTATTAGATTCTTAGATTTCTGATAGATCTTTGTAAAACACTCCTCTTAAAGGCAAAACTGATAAAAAGGAAATGACCTGCCTTTCATATAGGAGCTTAGAAGTTTTTTGGGAGAGATTGGCCTAATCCAGAAATATAGCTTTTGATACATAATGCCCACATCTTTGTGCTAAGCATCATTTTAGGGAAAACATTTAAATCTTTCATTGTTTTGAGTTAAGTATCACTTCCTAAAAATAATACATTAATAACACTAAAGCATTAAGCCACTAACCTCTTAGACCCATTTTTTTACTACTAGAGATGCTGTTAATATATAGCAAGGAGCTCCAAATTTTATGAACTAAGCACTTTATGTATATTCAATAAACATGTTATTTCACACATACTTGAGCACATGAGGCTAAAAGACTTGCAAGCAGATAGATTTTAATTTCAATTCCCACATAACTTGGAATGTAACTTTAGACATTTGATCCTTTGAAATGAATTTTTTCAGGTTTAATAAGTAATAAGAGCTTTCCCAAGTGGTACTAGTGGTAAAGAACCTGCCTGCCAATTCAGAAGACATAAGAGACATGGGTACCATCCCTGGGTCAGGAAGATCCCCAGGAGGAGTGACTGGAAACCTGCTCCATTATTCATGCCTAAAGAATTAAGGAGTAGTCTCTGACACACAAAAATACACAGAAATATAAAATTATTAAATATTATTTATTACTTTTTATTCTGTATAGATTCTACTTTGAAAATATTTATTGAAGAAATACAGAAGTTTTTAATTATTCAATTTCACATATTAACAATCAGTTTACACTGAAAATACAATTACTATCTTATGGAGCATGCATAAATTTTGACAACAGATCTACTCACTATAAAATTTAGAGTACAGCTGCTATGGGAGAAAAGACTGTCTCAAGACCACACAGTATATCATACTAATAATTAGAACAGGAATCAGAGGGTATGAGTTTGAGTCCTGAATCCACATTACCCAGGTATGTAACCTTGGACAAGTAATTTAAAATCATAATCCCATTCTCTTAACCGAAACAATGAGAATAGCACCTTTTCAGATCATATCAGTCGCTCAGTCGTGTCCGACTCTTTGCGACCCCATGAATCGCAGCACACCAGGCCTCCCTGTCCAACACCAATTCCCGGAGTTCACCCAGACTCACGTCCATCGAGTCAGTGATGCCATCCAGCCATCTCATTCTCTGTCATCCCTTCTCCTCTTGCCCCCAGTCGCTCCCAGCATCAGAGTCTTTTCCAATGAGTCAACTCTTCACATCAGGTGGCCAAAGTACTGGAGTTTCAGCTTTAGCATCATTCCTTCCAAAGAAATCCCAGGGCTGATCTCCTTCAGAATGGACTGGTTGGATCTCCTTGCAGTCCAAGGGACTCTCAAGAGTCTTCTCCAACACCACAGTTCAAAAGCATCAATTCTTCAGCGCTCAGCTTTCTTCACAGTCCAACTCTCACATTCATACATGACC
>NW_011494950.1:6041567-6042218 GCF_000754665.1 Bison bison bison | reverse complement strand
TAGACGGAACTTTGTTGGCAAAGTAATGTCTCAGCTTTTCAATATGCTATCTAGGTTGGTCATAACTTTCCTTCCAAGGAGTAAGCGTCTTTTAATTTCATGGCTGCAGTCACCATCTGCAGTGATTTTGGAGCCCCCCAAAATAAAGTCTGACACTGTTTCCACTGTTTCCCCATCTATTTCCCATGAAGTGATGGGACCAGATGCCATGATCTTCGTTTTCTGAATGTTGAGCTTTACGCCAACTTTTTCACTACTTTCACTTTCATCAAGAGGCTTCTGAGTTCCTCTTCACTTTCTGCCATAAGGGTGGTGTCATCTGCATATCTGAGGTTATTGATGTTTCTCCTGGCAATCGTGATTCCAGCTTGTGTTTCTTCCAGTCCAGCGTTTCTCGTGATGTACTCTGCATAGAATTTAAATAAGCAGGGTGACAATATACAGCCTTGACGTACTCCTTTTCCTATTTGGAACCAGTCTGTTGTTCCATGTCCAGTTCTAACTGTTGCTTCCTGACCTGCATACAAATTTCTCAAGAGGCAGATCAGGTGGTCTGGATTCCCATCTCTTTCAGAATTTTCCACAGTTTATTGTGATCCACACAGTCAAAGGCTTTGGCATAGTCAATAAAGCAGAAATAGATGTTTTTCT
>NW_011494950.1:6040008-6040180 GCF_000754665.1 Bison bison bison | reverse complement strand
TATCTACTACTGCGGGCAGGAATCCCTCAGAAGAAATGGAGTAGCCATCATGGTCAACAGAAGAGTCCGTAATGCAGTACTTGGATGCAATGTCAAAAACGACAGAATGATCTCTGTTCGTTTCCAAGGCAAACCATTCAATATCACAGTAATCCAAGTCTATGCTCCAACC
>NW_011494950.1:6024408-6039908 GCF_000754665.1 Bison bison bison | reverse complement strand
GGCAAACCATTCAATATCACAGTAATCCAAGTCTATGCTCCAACCAGTAATGCTGAAGAAGCTGAACAGTTCTATGAAGACCTACAAGACCTTTTAGAACTAACGCCCAAAAAAGATGTCCTTTTCATTATAGGGGACTGGAATGCAAAAGTAGGAAGTCAAGAAACACCTGGAGTAACAGGCAAATTGGCCTTGGAATACGGAATGAAGCAGGGCAAAGACTAATAGAGTTTTGCCAAGAAAATGCACTGGTCATAGTAAACACCCTCTTCCAACAACACAAGAGAAGACTCTACACATGGACATCACCAGATGGTCAACACTGAAATCAGATAGATTATGTTCTTTGCAGCCAAAGATGGAGAAGCTCTATACAGTCAACAAAAACAAGACCAGGAGCTGACTGTGGCTCAGATCATGAAGAGGATAAGAAAGGAATGCAAATAGGCTACAAATCTAGCTTCTTCTACGCACCTGCAGATAACTGTCCTTTCCAAAGCACGTAAATTCAGCTCTCCAGGCACTTCTTTGTCCACCTCTAGTCTATAAACTACTTCTGCCCCCAGATTGGGAACTGAACAAACAGATTCAAAGTTCTCCTTAGTAAAAGAGATTTCTCTTTTCTTTAGTGTTAGGAAAAGGATATGACTTTTAAAATCACATTTGTACAAACTTCAATCTGTTTAATAAAGTTTCAGGTCATAGGAAACAATAGATATCTAAGTGAAATGGAGAAGAGGTGCTGTTTTCTGGTCAATTCAGGGTAAAGCCAAACAGAAATAATTATGTTGGCCCTGATTAGCTGCTTGGAATAGGGTAGCACCTTTTGATTTGGATTATCCAAATAATTATCTAGAATTTCTATTTAAATACCTTTCTACAATTTAACCTTAGTGTATTAACTACTTCTAACCATAAGTAATAATAATGAATAGTAGTAATGAAAAGTTTAGCAATGAAAGTTTCAGAAAAAACTAATTACTTCAATTTAAAGTAAAAGTCCACTTCCACAGTACTAGATGACATCATTCAATTTTGTAGTCTGGCTTTTCTTCTGAAAAGAGGAGAAATGTAACAAAATAATACCTAAGTTTAAAATCCTGAAGTGAAAGGAGCTATAATAAAAACTGTTTTCCTTTAATGAGAACAGCATAGTTAAAAACAGCTCCTCTTTTCTATTCACTTCTCCAAAATATTCTACTACATAAAACCTGGAATCTTACTTCTATTTAAAAGATAAAATGAAAGCATTCTTTAACAATACACAGAAAAAGAAAGTGAGAGTGTAATTCTTAATGTGATATTTCCCAGTTTATTACTGAAAACATTTCCAATCACATGGATTCAAGTCTTATTTCTGCCACTAACTAGCTATGTGATCTTAGACAAATCTATTTAACTTCTCTAAGTCTCAGTATTTTCAATAATATGATAAGTCGGACTTAACAGTATTAAAGATCATTTTCAATACTTTAAAGAGTATGAAATAGGATATATGGCTGCAACATAATGGGTCTGATTTTTAACAAACACTGAAGAATTTTAAAAATTCAAAAGTTTCTGTTCTTTAATATTGGTATGTGGAAAACTACACACTTATTCTCACTTATTCTGTTGATTTTGCAATTATACCAAATACTCGTTAATTTTGGGGGGTCTTTTATTATGAGAATTTTATTTGCTATACAAAGAAATAAGATTGACTAATTTAAGTACATATTTCTCTTTTAAAACAAATAAGATGGCATAACCTACTAAACCACTGTTTTTGTTACATTAACTTGGAATGAATTTTAATTATTTCAAAAAGTAACATACATCCTAATGGATTAAACTTTGCTATACTCTGAATAGTAAAAAAAAAAAAAAATACTACCAATGAATGATAATTCCAAAAGCAGAATTTTAAAAAATATATTGGCAATATCCTTGGCCTAAACTATTATGTCAAAAGAAGAAAATGCCAAACTGGGGATTAAATCAAATACATTACTTTATGCTTATACCTTATTATTTTAATTCCTCAATATTTGGCTGGGTTGCTGTGATGGTTGATTTTACCACATCAGTTTTATTTCTCTGGAGAACCCTAGCTAGTACAGGTATTACTGTAAAATGCGATATTGAATCCGTTATATACTTTTGAGAGCTCTTATTTTGATTTAAAAACACACAAAGTTGAAAAGGTAGTTCAGCGACCTCCTTTGTACTTTTTACCCATTTTTCTCAATGATTATATTTTACATAATTATAGTACAATATCAAAACCAGGCTTTTCACAATGGACAATGTGTGTATGTAATTCTAGGTCTTTTGTCACATGTGCAGATTCACATAACCACTACCATTATTAAGCTATAGTATATCTTATCATGATAAAGATTTGTCTTGCGCTAGCCCTTTATAATCACATCCACCCAAGCTTCCTTTCAACTCTAGCCCCTGATAACAGCTAGTCTGTTTCCCATCTCTATAGTATTACCATTTCTGTATATATGATGAAATTAAAGAATATATCCTTTTTAGATTAGCTTCTTTTACACAATATAGTACTTTTGAGATTTGTCCAAGTTGTACATTTCTGGTGTTTATTGCTTTCTACTGCTGAGTAACATCTATGGTGCAAATATACTACAGTTTAACAAGTCACCTATTGAGGGACTTTTTGTTGTTTCCATTTTTTTTATATATACTGCAGATAAACTGCTTTGAATAACTGTGTTCATGTCTGTGTGTGGACGTAAGTTTTCATTTTTCTGGGGCAAATGACAAATAGTCGTTACTGGGTTGTATGGTAAGCTGGTAAGCACTTGTATGTTTCCTTTTAAGAAACTGCCAATTTTCCAAAGTAACAGCGAAGTTTTACATCCTATCTAACAATATATAAGTGATCCAGTTCCTCCACACATTCACTAGTAGTTGGTATTGTCACTTTTTATTTTAGTTTTTCTGATAGGTATATGGGCTTCCTTGGTGGCTCAGACTGTAAAGAATCCACCTGCAATGCAGGAGACTCAGATTTGATCCCTGGATCGGGAAGATTCCCTGGAGAAGGGAAAGACTATCCACTCCAATATTCTTGCCTGAAGAAGCTCATGGACAGTGGAGCCTGGTGGGCTGTAGTCCATGGGGTTGCAAAGAGTCAGACACAACTGAGTGACCAAGCACATAGCACAATAGGTTTATTGTGGTGATATTTCACAGTGATTTAAATTTGTATATTTCCTAGTGGATACTGAGTTCAGACATCTTTTAATATTTTTATTTACCATCTGTATAATTCTCTTCAGTGAAATGAAACTTCATGTTTTTTGTCTATGTTAAAAATGTATTGTCTTCCTTTTTGTAGCTGAGTTTTGAGAGCTATGCGTATATTCTAGATATGAATTCTTTGTCAGATATGTGGTATACAAATGTTTTTATCAATGAGCAATGTTATTTTTATCCTCTTAGATCTTTCAGAGAGCACAAATTTTTGAGTTTTTTTCATAAGGTCCCATTTATCTTTTATTTTTAATAGAATATGGTTTTGGTGGCATGCTTAAAAACTCTTCCACATGCCTTGGGCCCAAAGATTTTCTCATGTTATCTTCTAAAAGTTTTATAATTTTACTTCTTGCACTTAATCTAGAAGCTATTCTTTGGTAAAAGTTCTGAGGTTTGGATCAAGGTTGGTTTGTTTGTTTTGCCCACTGACATGCAATTAATCCAATTCCATTTAATGAATATACTAGCTTTCTTCCATTTAACTGCTTTTGTAACTTTGTCAAAAGTGTGTGGGAAATAGCTTTATGGGGTCATCTCTGGATTTTCTATTCAGTTCCATAGATCCATGGATCTGTTCCTCCAGTAATATGACACAGTCTTCAGTACTGTATCTATATTATATCTTAAAATTTCATAGAACGACAACTCCAATTTTTATCTTCTTTTGAAAATGCTTTTGTTCTTTTTCTTGCCATATAAATTTTACAATAGTCTTGTTAACATCTACAAAAAATCATACTGAGATTTTGATAGGAATTATGTTAAATCTGTTTACTAATTTGGGGAGATCTTGAGATCTTTACAGTGTTGACTATTCCAAACTATTAGACAGTATGTCTCTTCAGTTATTCAGATCTTTGGTTTCTTTTTCATCACTATTTAGTAGTTTTTAGCACACAAGTCATGTTCTTTGCAAATTTCTCTTTTTGAGTAATTTAAATGATATTGTAATTTTTATTGCAATTTTCACATTTTCATTGCTAGAAATAAAACTATAGTTGATTTTTGTGTATATATGTTATACCCTATGGCCTTAAACTGGCATAATTATTGGGTATGGATTTTTTATTCAAAATTTTGGATTTTCTATATAGAAAATTGTTGTCTATAAGTAGGGACAGTTGTATTATTTCTTTTTTGTTTTTCTGACCTATATGCCTTTTATTGCCTTTTCTTGCTTTATGGTCTTGGCTAGAACTTCCAATAATGTGTTGAATAGCAATGGTGAGAGGAAACATCCTACCTTTAACCAATTTTGGAGGAAAGCATTCCATCTTTCACAAATATGTGAGTTTCAAGTTTTTCTAGCATATATTTTTATCAAGTTGAAAAAGTTCTGTGTTTCCACTTTTTTGATAATTTTTATCATGAGTCAATGTTGAATTTTCTCACATGTTCTTTGTGCCTCAATTGATATGATCATGTGATACCATTTCTTTAGCCTCTTAATATGCTGAATTACCTTGATTTAAAATATTGAATCATATTTGCATCTTTGAGATGAAACTCACTTGGTAATGTTGTTTAATTCTTCTCACATGTTGCTGAATTCTACTTGTCAATATTATGTTAAGAGGCGATTTAGGGCTTCCCTGATGGCTCAGCTGGTAAATAATCTCCCTGCAATGTGGGAGACCTGGATTTGATCGCTGGGTTGGGAAGATCCCCTGGAGAAGGGAACAGCTACCCACTCTAGTATTCTGGCCTGGAAAATTCCATGGACTATACATGGGTTGCAAAGAGAGGGACAGGACTGAGCAACTTTCACTTTCAAGAAGTTTTACATCTATATTCATGTGGATACTGATCTGTCATTTTCTTTTGTGGGGGTGTACTATCATTACTTAGTTTGGTATCAGGGTAATATTAGCATCATGTAATGAATTAAGTGTTCCCTCTAATTTTTTTGGAAAAAGACTATATAGAATTGATGTTAACTCTACTATAAATATTTGGTAGAATTCTCTTGTGAACCTATCAAAACTTGGAGGTTTATTTTGGAGAGGTTTTAATTATAAATTCAATTCCTTCAATAGTTAAATAATCAATATCATTTTGATATGAGTTATGGTATTTTGTGCATTTCAAGGAATTTGTTCATTTCATCTATGTTTTTAAATATACATGTGTAGAGCTGTACACACATATATAATAATGTCCTTTTATTATTTTTGATGCCTCCAAGATCTATAGACATATCTTGTTTCAATTATTAATAATTTGTGACTTGTCCCTGTTTTGCTTTTTCAGTCTTACTAAAAAAGAGTCATTTTTATTGATCTTTTCAAACAACCGTTTGTTTTATCCATTTTCTCAAATATTTTGTCTTCATTTTATTTGATTCCTGCTCTATATTTATTATTTTCTTTATTCTGCTTGCTTTAGTTTGCTCCCCTTTTTCTAATTTCTTGATATGGAAACCTAAGACTACTGATTATGGATTTTTTTCTCATTCAAATGTAAGCAGTTAGTATTGTGTGTTTCCCTCTCAACACTGTTTTAGCTGCTTTCCACATGTTATAATGTATTTTGATTTTTGTTCAGTTCAATATGTTTCCCTTGAGACTTCTTTGACCCATGGATTATTTAGAAGTGTACTGTTTAGTTTTCCAGTGTTTCAAGGATTTCCTGTATGATTTCAGTTCTACACTGGTTGAAACTTGTTTTATGATCCAGGCTATGGTTAATCTTAGTAGATGCTCTGTGGGCAATTGATTAAAAAAGAAAAGTTATTTTCAGCTAGTAATTGTTCTATAGAAAATTGTTCTATAAATGTTGGTAATATCCTTTTGTTTGATGAGAGTGAGAGTTCTTCAATATTCATACCGATTTTCTTTCTAGTTGTTCTATGAATTATTGAGGGGTATTGAAGTTTCCAATTATAAATACATTTGATATTTGATTAGGCTGATATTGTAAACAAGATATTATGGTTCATAATATTTTTAAACAGTTTATTCCTTATATTCAAAGATGTTACTCGATTTTTTACATTTGTCTTTTGCGTGCACGCTAAGTTGCTTTGGTTGTGTCTGACTCTGCGACACCAGGGCCTGTAGCCTGCCAGGCTCCTCTATCTATGGGATTCTCCAGGCAGTGGGTTCCCGTGCCTTCCTCTAGGGGATCTTTCCTGACCCAGGGATGGAACCTGCATGTCTTCAGCACTGGCAGGCAGGATCTTACTACTTGTGTCACCTGGGAAGCCCCTAATATCCAGTCAATTTCTATGCATTCTTAAAAGTTCTGATAATTCAATTAGTGCTCATAATTCTAAGTAAATCATCATTTCATATGCAAAGTACAAACATACTGACTTTGTTTTCAATTCCTTTAAGTCCTATTTCTTTTGTTATTAACATTGGCTAAAAATTCTGGAAAATACTAAGATGGTTGTCATCACTGTACCTCATTTACATAATTATCTTTTCCAGTAGTTAAAAATGTTAATGCTTAATATGTACTATAGCATGGAAAATATGCCACAACATAAAAATTCCATACTGAACTCACTTTTTAGAGTGAGGGTGCAGAAAGGGGAAGGGGAGAAACTTAGTGACTGAGACAATTCTCTTATGTACCTTCAGCAACGTCTAAGGGAAACTGTGGAGGTCAGGCAAAAATATTCTCCTACTGAGTAGTATGTGCTTCGGTTTCCTTACTGAACTCAATAGGATTAACTGATTTCTATTGCTCCAAGACCTACTCTTTTTCTTAACATCCTCTCTGTATTTTCTAATTTATGTTTGTCATTTGTTATAATGAATATAGATAGATATATTTTTATCAGGATTGAATATTGTAAAAGGTAGTGATTCATGTATGTCATTAACAGAAGAGTAAATACTGAAGAGTACAAAATGTTCTGAGCTTGTATAATGGAATCTAAAAGATGTTCATATGTTTAAAAAATAAATTCATCTTCTATTTTCAAACTATTTTGCAACAAGCTCAGACTGTTTTAGAAGCTATTTTCTCTTCTACCAATATAGGATGAGGTTACAATGACCAGAAAGTCAAAGGATAGAGATAATTTGATCATTATGGTGGTTTTTCATAAAAATTTGCATTTACAACAGAGAGTACAGATCCAGGTGAATTGGAGAAAGAGAAAAAGACAGAGACAGATAGACAGAAAGAGAGATAGATAAAGAAAGAGGGAGAAAGAAACTCTGCAAGGGAAAACTTAATTTTTTTGAGTGGCTGGCCTACTGGTATTATAAAAGTAAACCAGTCTATAATAATTTTAACTAAAATTTTTAACCATAACAATGGTTAAAAAAAAAAACTTTAGATAATTTTTGATACAATGTTGATAACTGGGTGCTCTATTGTCCATAATCATGCCATCCAAAAAAAACATTTTTATACAGACAATGAAATATTTATTTGATTAAAAAGTATAGTATCAGGAATCTTAAAAAACAATAATACTGGTGTACCAACCCATTGAGCTTCCCTGGTGACTCACTGGTAAAGAATTCACCTGCCAATACAGAAGATGCAGGAGACTCAGGTTCAATCTCTGGCTTGAGAAGATCCCCTGGAAAAGGAAATGGCAACCCATTCCAGTATTCTTGTCTAGGAAATCCCATGGATAGAAGAGCCTGGTGGACTACAGTCCATGAGGTCGTGAAAAGTCAGACAGGACTTAGCAACTAAGTATGTGCACACACACCAATTCATTAGTTAATCTTCTTTCAATAATATTTTTCATAGAAGAAAGTTATTATGCATTTCTTGAAAGAATGAAAGCAAATCTAATTTAAATGACCTATAGGTATATATACTTTCAACTCACCATTTTTCACTGGAATAATTATGATTATATATATATTAAAAGAGATCAATATTTTAAACAAAATAAAAATTTTACTTAAAAGTCTGTTTTACAGAAATAGTCGCCCCTCAGTGCAGTTATCATATGAAACGTGGAGGAAAAATAATCAGTCCCACCAGGCTCCTCTGACTATGGGATTCTCCAGGTAAGGATACAGGAGTGGGTTGCCATGCCCTTCTCCAGGTGATCCTTCCAGCCCAGGGATCAAACCTAGGTTTCCCACATTGCTAACTAATCTTAAGTATCCACCCAGGGAGAAAATGAGAATGCAAATATGGGTAAACCAGGATTTGTAATGTATTCATTTTTTATTTAAACATTTGATAAGATTTTTTCAAAAAGAAATTATGTGATGGAAATATTTAAAAGGATTTATTTCCTGGCTTAGAGAGAGGAAGCAGGAAGAGGATAATTGAAAAGTCCTCTTAAGCCTGTGTAAACAACAGATTCCCTGAGGATGACACTTGGACCAGCTTTACATGGTATATTATAAAGATGCTACTTAAAAGTCTGTTTTCCAGAAATAGTTGTCCCTCAATGCCATTGTCACGTGAAACATAGGGAAAAAATAAGCAATCCTTAGTAATAGAATAGTACTTGTTCTGTCTCCAAAACAAGGTTTTGTAACAGTCAAGGTTCAGTGTAGCTGAAGACACTGATACACGTAAGTAAGAATATCATTGAGCTCATATTGTATTCATTCAGGGGTGAAAAGAACTCAGAGGAAATGTGAATCCTGCTTTTCAAAACAACCCTGGTGTTAAAAATATGCAGAATGCTTGAATTAGCTCCACATATGCAAAATCATTTGAGGAAAATACAGAAAAGGAATTCATCTCGTTTTGGGCAAATTGACCAACTCTGAGGTGAAATACCAAATAAGCCAACATAAATTGTTTGTGCTTGGTGAGGGCCAAGGACTGTCAGGAGACTCATGTCTAACTAATCTTGAAGTATTCACCCAGGGAGAAAATGAGAATGCAAATATGGGTAAACCAGGATATGTAATGTATTTATTTTTTATTTAAACATATGATAATATTTTTCAAAAAGAAATTATGTGACAGAAATATGTAAAAGGAATTATTTCCTGGCTTAGAGAGAGGAAACAGGAAGAGGAAAAGTGGAAAGTCCTCCTAAGCCTGCGTAAACAACGGATTCCCTAAAGATGACACTTGGACCAGCTTTACATGGTATTTTATAAAGAAAAATAAACGACCCAATCAAAAAATGGGCCAAAGAACTAAATAGACATTTCTCCAAAGAAGACATACAGATGGCTAACAAACACATGAAAAGATGCTCAACATCACTCATTATCAGAGAAATGCAAATCAAAACCACTATGAGGTACCATTTCACACCAGTCAGAATGGCTGCGATCCAAAAGTCTACAAATAATAAATGCTGGAGAGGGTGTGGAGAAAAGGGAACCCTCTTACACTGTTGGTGGGAATGCAAACTAGTACAGCCACTATGGAGAACAGTGTGGAGATTCCTTAAAAAACTGGAAAGAGAACTGCCTTATGATCCAGCAATCCCACTGCTGGGCATGCACACTGAGGAAACCAGAAGGGAAAGAGACACGTGTACCCCAATGTTCATCGCAGCACTGTTTATAATACCCAAGACATGGAAGCAACCTAGATGTCCATCAGCAGATGAATGGATAAGAAAGCTGTGGTACATATACACAATGGAGTATTACTCAGCCATTAAAAAGAATACATTTGAATCAGTTCTAATGAGGTGGATGAAACTGGAGCCTATTATACAGAGTGAAGTAAGCCAGAAGGAAAAACATAAATACAGTATACTAACGCATATATATGGAATTTAGAAAGATGGTAACAATAACCCTGTGTACGAGACAGCGAAAGAGACACTGATGTATAGAACAGTCTTATGGACTCTGTGGGAGAGGGAGAGGGTGGGAAGATTTGGGAGAATGGCAATGAAACATGTAAAATATCATGTAGGAAACGAGTTGCCAGTCCAGGTTCGATGCACGATGCTGGATGCTTGGGGCTGGTGCACTGGGATGACCCAGAGGGATGGTATGGGGAGGGAGGAGGGAGGTGGGTTCGGGATGGGGAACACATGTATACCTGTGGCGGATTCATTTTGATATTTGGCAAAACTAATACAATTATGTAAAGTTTAAAAATAAAATAAAATTAGAAAAAAAAAAAAAAGATGTCCAATCTTTCAAATAATGTTAAAGTTTCCATGGACTCAAACGTTATTCTGATGGATAGAAAGCAGCCTTAATGTAAAAAAAAAATGAGTGGATAGAAAAATAATAACTGATTTTTAACCTTCTATGTATGATATACTTGTCAAATTTATTCCCAAATCTAGTTACAATGAATTAGATTCCAAAGAAAGAGCTAAACCAAAGAACTACATTTTAAAAGTCAATGTAAATTTCCAACTGTTGACCAAAACCTTCAGGGTGGAGTGTTGACTAAATGACTGTAGTTGAAAAATAAGCAATGCTGGCCATTGTAAAAACAATTTATTAGAAGAAAAACAAAGAGAGAATGCAGTATAGTTCAGAACCCAAATCATCACCTTATGGAAAACAGAAATTTAAGTTAGTTCTACTTAGAGTAGAAAGTTAAAGCCACATAGGAATGCTGTTTGCTATTGTTTTTGCTGTTGCTCTTATTGTTCATGGTGGTAGCAGTGTTTGGTGGGGTAACTATTATTATTATTCATCTTTTTCTGGAATCCTACAACCCAAACAGGTGACCTGATAAAACAATATTTGGGCTTCCCAGATGGTTCAACTTGTTAGGTAGGTAGAATAGAGAAAAGGAGTCCAAAATGGTGGTGGCTAAAAGACAAGGAAGGGAAAAGCCCACGAAAATAGAACAAAAGAAAGTCTGAGGACAGGAGTGAGGACCTCAGGTAAAACAAACAACACTCCTGGCTGGCCCAATTTACATGGGACAGGCCCAGGGAGAGATAAACATACAAATAGAGGAGCTAAAGCTAGCTCTCTCTCTCTCTCCCATGCCTGGGGCACTCTTCTCCTCGTGTCTTTGGATCGTCGTGCCCTCATGCCTCGAAGATGGATTTTCCTGCTATCGTCTAAATAAAATAGAGCTGTAACACTGATTTGTCTAAGAGCTATAACATGGTCCTTTTGAGACCTGAGAGCTATAACAAGACCCGAGAGCTGTGATAAGCCGAGGGGGCTTTCATGTCCGTCTCTCCAAATCTTTGTTGTGACAAGACAAAGAGCCGAGGAACATACACTCGTGTGACAAACTGATAAAGAATCTGCCTGCAATACGGGAGACCTGGGTTTGATCCCTGGGTTGGGAAGATCCCCTGGAGAAGGGAATGACTACCCACTCCAGTATTCTGGCCTGGAGAATTCCATGGACTGTATAGTCCACGTAGTCACAAAGAGTCGGACACAACAATATTTACCATAGGTCAAATAATTTTGAGTTAAATTTTTGCTGATGAAGAATCTCCTGCTCCATGAACTGTCACACTCTGTGCTCATGAGAAGATACCAGTGACAGATTAGACCAGCTCGTCACTAGACCTCAGATAAAAATAATTTTCCTTTATTTTGGTATGCTATTATTTGGCTTCATTTCTACTTGGCTGTTCTGACTTGCCATCCAAAATGAAATTAGGGTTTGATTGTAACGAAAATAATTATGGAGTCCTGATTTCATATTTCAGATAACATTAAGACTTAGAATAAAGAGAGAAATTAGTTTACCACAGAGGTATGACACCATATCTCTAACTAGTAATTCAGTAATTTGCCTGGCTTTGTCTTTAACTTACATCTCTTCTCTGTGACACAGAGGCAGCTATAAGAAGCTAGTTGAAGATTCCAAGAATTAGGATTTCATCCATCTCAAATACAGTTTTATCTCCTTAGAAATAAGAGACAAGTTGAAAAAAAATTTTCTGCTGCAAAGGACATTCTAAGATTAAATGATAGAAGACTTTATATTGGTTCTGATGTGGTAAATATAAGATGCTAAGGGGAAAAATTCAACCTCTAGGAGATTTTGAAGGCCAAAACAGTTTTAAACAAATGTCATAAAAATGTAAGTCAATTTCATTCAGTTCAAAGGCAAGATCTGAAGGAACTGCCATAGTGAGTCAGCATCTACCTCAAGAGAGCTGTTTGGTAATGGTGGTTCACTTCATTGTCAGTTTTGTGGCCTGTGGCCATTTGTAATTGTGTTCTTGATTGACAGTGGTTGGATTGAAAATCAGGTTGGAAATTAATGAACTCAATACAGGAAATCCACTCTTGCTTTTAAAAATCACTTAATCAATTACAATCACTCCATATTCTCATCACTCATGACTTAATCCCTGGAAACTTCCTAAATACTGATGTAAAAATACGTAACTATTTTAGAGATACTGAATATTTCTTGATAATTCCTGAATTCAGGAAGTTATAACTCAAATGAGACAAAATTAACACATCTGATATGGTAACAAATAAAATGTACATCAATTCTGCTCTGAGATAGAACAAATGACATCGGACCGGAAAATGATGCTGCAAAGATTTTTCTAGACTGAAAGTAAAAGAATAAAAAAGGGGGAAAATGTAGATTTCTTCAACTCAACATTGATTATGGGTTTCCCTGGTGGCTCAGATGATTAAGAATCTGCCTACAATGCAGGAGACCCAGGTTCGATCCTTGGGTCAGGAAGATTCCCCTGGAGGAGGGCATGGCAACCCACTCCAGTATTCTTGCCTGGAGAATTCCATGGACAGAGGAGCCTGGTGGGCTATAGTCCACAGGGTTGCAAAGAGCCAGACACGACTGAGTGACTAACACTTTCACTTTCATTAGTGAGAACTCTACAATTTTCTAGGTAAAGGGTATAATTAATCATAAGTATACTTGGGTATATTATGTATGAAAGTAAAGGTCAAGTGATCGAACCATCGGAACTGCAGAGAGAGCCCATTTAAGCCTTAGGAAAAATAAACAAAACTCAATTTTCTTTTTTTGTATGTGTGTGATTGGAATAATTAAGATCTAGTACTCTTACCTGGAAAATCCCATGGACGGAGGAGCCTGGTAGGCTGCAGTCCATGGGGTCGCTAAGAGTCGGACATGACTGAGCGACTTCACTTTCACTTTTCACTTTCATGCATTGGAGAAGGAAATGGCAACCCACTCCAGTGTTCTTTCCTGGAGAATCCCAGGGATCGGGGAGCCTGGGGGGCTGCCGTCTATGGGGTCACACAGAGTCAGACACGACTGAAGCGACTTAGCAGCAGCAGCAGCAGTCTGTTAGCAGGCTTGATGATTATAATGCAATATTGTCTATTTCACTATACTGTGATTAGATCTCTGGGACTTACTTGCTACCAGTTTTAAATTTCTGCCCTTAACATAAGACAGGTACATTGAACTATCACTACAATGACTATCATATAACAATATACAAACATATCAAATCAACATGCTATAGACCTTAAAATTAAATGATGCTGTTGGTGGACTATAGTCCATGGAGTCTCAAAGAGTCAGACAACAATTTAGTGACTAAACAACAACAAAGTATGTCAAATATTTTTCAATAAAAACAGAAAACAGAACTCAAATTCCACTAACAGAACAAGTTTGCTCTCTCATTCTTTCTTGCTCTATCTCTCCTCAATTTCAGGCAAAGTTAGAAAAAGAAATTTAGGATCAAACTGGCCTAACTTAAGTGAAGTGCCTACCCTCATCTGGCAAATAAATGACCCCCCTCTCTCCCTGCCAATGGGTGGAGGCAAGTAAAACATTATTCTATGAAGCAGGTTTCAAAAGAAAAAAGGGCATGCAAGAGGAAGTTAAGGATTCTCAGTAAATAAATACATAATACAATTGTCCAACTTTGGGGGATAACAAAATCTATCAAATTAAACATTCTAGTCAATTACAGAGCATATAAATGGTATAAATATTAAATGTCAAAAGCACATATATCTTCAGTTTTAAAAATGCATCCACGCCAAAGTTTCAGAAGCACTAAGAATATTCAAGAAAACAATGAAATAAGACCTGAACTCTAACTCATGAAAATAGTAAGCTTTACTAGTTGACAATGTACACACACACAAAAGTCAAACCAACAAACAGCAACAAATATAGAAAAAAGTACATTTTATTCAAGAGGCATTGAAAAATTATTCAGAATTTGTTGCTCCTTTATTTTTAAAAAATAAATAAATAAAAACAAAGCATTCACACCCAGATGTGTGCTGTGCTTAGTCCCTCAATCGTGTCTGACTCTTTGAGACCCTATGGAATATAGCCCGCCAGACTTCTCTGTCCATGGTATTCTCCAGGCAAGAATACTGGAGTGGGTTGCCATTTCCTTCTTCAGGGGATCTTCCCAACCCAGGGATTGAACCCAGGTCTCCCACACTGCAGGGAAATTCTTTACCGTTGGTGCCACCAGGACCTTGATAATATCCTTCATGCTGTGCTGTGCTTCGTTTAGTCACTCAATCTTGTCCAACTCTTTGAGACCCTGTGGACTGGCTCATCTACCCATGGGGATCCTCCAGGCAAGAATATTGGAGTGGGTTGCTGTTGGGGGCCAGAGTGAGGTACTCCGCCCATGGCAAAGGTCATGAGGAAGGAGGCTCGACATACGCAAAGGCGGGATCGAGCCTCAGGAGTCCCCCTGGAAATCCTCGAGCGTCTACCCCCATAACCAGAGCCTGCCTACTTTACTACTTTGTGCTCTTACCTACACCTCTGACTTTACGGGGGGCTGTCCCCCACTACCTCTTTCGGAGAAGGAGTTAACCTAGAGCTCCAGTCAATAAAAACTCTTGGGCGTGACAAGAGTGTTTTAACCTACAAACTCCTCTGAAGGTTCTCTAGCCTGCCTGACAGGCTTGTCTGGCCACATGTGATTGCTCACAGCCTCCCAACCGTGAGAGGCACGAGATGCTTTAAACCCTCTAAAAACAGGTTCTTTAGAGAAGTTAGAAAACTATAAGTATAGTGGGCTGATTAGAAATTGTGTTGGTGAAGGGTTTTTCATTTGTTGAGCCAATGTTTGTTGCTAAGTCTCCACATCCCCTGCCCTTACACACATTAGTGAATATATAGAAGAAATAAGTATTAACCTTTGATATTAATCACGTTAGACCTTAGGCTAAGTAAATTCTTTCCTTAACTAAAACCCACTACACCCTCACCCTATAGGAATGTAACTTTATTTGGGTGGTGTCTGTTTTAAGAATAATCACCCCTGGAGAAATAAGTGTCCTGGTTGACTGTTGTCACAAGGAGAGGGTCATAAATTGTCAGCAGGCCCCCCTGGCCAGAAGATGATGTAACACCCCTAAGACCTCTGTATACATTTGTATGAAGCACCTGACTTTGATAAA
>NW_011494950.1:6021982-6024308 GCF_000754665.1 Bison bison bison | reverse complement strand
GTTGCTCTCTCTCTCACTCTGGCTGAGTCTCCATCTGGAGCGTGGAACCCACCATGCTTACTAATTATGCCTGGGCTTCTAAGATCCGACCGGGGAGGCCTCAGTGTCTCCTCTCCTTCGGGAGAACGGAAGGACGCCTGTGGCCTACGTAAGTGGTGCAAACTTCTTGTCTTGAAGTTTTATTGGTCTCCCGCGTAAACCAAGCCACTCAGCCTCTTTTCTCCACTGAATTTTCCTACTGAGCTATCCTCATCCTATTGCTCTTTATATCTTTGATAAAATATTTAAATAAATAGGTCGCCAATGCCGTCCCCGCTTCGAATACCCTGGATCAGCCGAGGCAGGACCCCGGCAGGTTGCCATCCCTCCTCCAGGGGATCATCCCAATTCAGGGATTGAATCCAGGTCTCCTGCATTGCCAGCAGATTTTTTTTAATCATTTGAGCTACCAGGGAAGCCTGAGAATAATAGAGTGGGTAGCCTATGCCATCCCAGGAGATCTTCCAGACCCAGGAATTGAACCAGGGTCTCCTGCACTGCAGGTGGATTTTTTACCTCCCAGCTACCAGGGAAGCCCAATATACTTCATAGCTAAAAGCCATTCCCAGTGGAAAATAGAGGCAGTATATTTGAAATTAAAAGGTGGTGCTCTATTTACTTGTTTTGTATAGTAATTTTCTTGGGTTGTCAAATTGATTACTAAAAATAATACCACCTATTATAGAAGTGAATTGAAATAAAATTGGTACAATTATTAAAGTGGATGAAGTATTATTACTTAGAGAGAAAAAAAATTACTAAACAGAAAGATGTCATATATTAAGCTGCTTTTTTCTCTTAAACACTAGAAATTTTAAATCTCCTCAAATGTAGCACTTTCTTAGGTGAGAATTTTCCAAGAAATATTCTGTTTTTTAGTGTAAAATCTGTGCAGATGTCAAACATCTGATGGTGAAAAACCAAGATTATATTTAGCTTTAACTCAGAGTTTTTTGGAGAAGTGGATTTATGTTTACTTTACAAAGGCATATGTTCATTTTAAGTGTTAGTGTGTTGATGAGAAGAGAAGAGAAATATTTTAAGGTAACAATTATAAAGGCAAGAGGAATAAAAATAAATAACATTTGTTGCTGAAATCTCAAAGATTACTTAATCCAAACAAGTTAATATGCATGAAATATATTTTCTAGTAGATTTGGCTCTAGAAAAATTGAAAGCATCTAATATACATGCTTATTAGAGTGTCCATGTTAGTGTTGACATAGTGTGTTCCCACTCTAATATAATGTTTCCCATTTCTACCAAGAGTCTAGTAAAAAATATTATAAAATTAAACATAATCAAGTTCAACTCAGAGTATATATTTCTGCATTGTATATGCAACTAGATCACTTAAGGGTTATTCACTCTGTTATAAAAACCTTTTCATTTTTGTTTAGTTCCTAACTAGCCATTGAGTAAACTATATTAGCGTGTCAAAAGCTGACAGTTAAAACATAAGTTTATTATTATTAAGGCTTAGATATGTGTGCTAAGTTGCTTTCATAGTGTCTGACTCTTTGGGACCTTATGGATTGCAGTCTGCCAGGCTCCTCTCTCCATGGGATTCTCCAGGCAAGAATAATGGAGTGGGTTTTCATTTCCTACTCCAGGGGATCTTTTTGATCCAGGTATAAACCCATGACTCTTAGTGTCTCCTGCATTGGCAGGGGAGCTCTTTACCACTAGCGCCACCTGTAAAGCCCCCAACTCAGAAAAAGCTGGAAACAAAAGCTACTTTCTTGCAATTCCAAGATTGCTGGAAAGACTGCCACCCCCCTTAATCAATCCCTCCATGCTTGTTAGTACCTATACTTCCTGTATCAGTTCAGTCAGTTCAGTTCAGTCGCTCAGTCCTGTCCGACTCTTTGTGACCCCATGAATCGCAGCACGCCAGGCCTCCCTGTCCATCACCAACTCCTGGAGTTCACTCAGACTCACGTCCATCGAGTCAGCAATGCCATCCAGCCATCTCATCCTCTGTCGTCCCCTTCTCCTCTTGCCCCCAATCCCTCCCAGCATCAGAGTCTTTTCCAATGAGTCAACTCTTCGCATCAGGTGGCCAAAGTACTGGAGTTTCAGCTTTAGCAAAATTCCTTCCAAAGAAATCCCAGGGCTGATCTCCTTCAGAATGGACTGGTTGGATCTCCTTGCAGTCCAAGGGACTCTCAAGAGTCTTCTCCAACACCACACTTCAAAAGCATCGATTCTTCAGCGCTCAGCCTTCTTCACAGTCCAACTCTCACATCCATACATGACCACAGGAAAAACCATAGCCTTGACTAGA
>NW_011494950.1:6019568-6021882 GCF_000754665.1 Bison bison bison | reverse complement strand
TTGAGCTTTAAGCCAACTTTTTCACTCTCCACTTTCAGTTTCATCAAGAGGCTTTTTAGTTCCTCTTCACTTTCTGCCATAAGGGTGGTGTCATCTGCATATCTGAGGTTATTGATATTTCTCCCGGTTTCTTCCAGTCCAGCGTTTCTCATGATGTACTCTGCATGGAAGTTAAATAAACAGGGTGACAATATACAGCCTTGACGAACTCCTTTTCCTATTTGGAACCAGTCTAGGAGTTTATAATTCTTCTCGTTTTTGAATCCACTAAAATTAAAACCACATGGAAAGGGTAATACTTTAAGGAAACTATCTGTTAAATATCCTTCAGAACAAGGGAGATGCATTCAGATTAGAATGGCTGTTATCGAAAAGACAAAGAATAACAAGTGTTGGGAAAGATATGGAAAACGGGAATTCATATACTATTGGTAAGAATGAAATTGGTGCAGCCATTATAGAACAGTGTGCAGGTTTCTAAAAAACTTAAAAATAGAATTACCATATGATCCAGTAATCCTTCTTCTGGGTATATATCCAAATAAGCAAAAGCAATCTATTGAAGAGATACCTGCACTCCCATTTAACTACCACTTACTCAAAATAACAAAGATATGAAAATAACGTACATGTCCATCAATGCATGAATAGATGAAGACATGAATGTGATATATATACATAATGAAATTTTATTCAACCTTTAAAAAAAGGAAATCCTGTCACTTGCAACGCCATGGATGAAACTTCAGGACATTATGCCAACTGAAATAAGCCAGACACAGAAAGATAAATATTGCATGATGTCACTTACATGTGAAATCTAAAATAGTGTAACTCATAGAAGCAGAGAGTAGAATGATGGTGGCCAGGGGTGGAGGGGTAGAGAACTGGAATGAGGAGATGTTGGTCAAAAGGTACAAAGTTTCAGTGATGCAAGATGAATGAGTTTTGGAAACATACATCAAGAGGACTACAGTTAATAGTACTGTATTCTATACTTGGAATCTGCTAAGAAGACAGAAGTGACTTTTCTGGTGGCTTAGACCGTAAAATGTCTGTCTACAATGCAGGGGACGCGGGTTTGAGCCCTGGGTTGGGAGGATCCCCTAGAGAAGGAAATGGCAATCCACTCCAGTACTATTGCCTGGAAAATTCCATGGACAGAAGAGTTTGGTAGGCTACAGTCTATGGGGTCCCAAAGAGTCGGACATGATTGAGCGACTTCAGTTTCAAGATGACAGATCTTAAATTAGGTATTTTCAATATACACACAATGGTAACTTTATAAAGGTGACAGATAAGTTATTTAGCTTGATTGTGGATCTTTTCACAATGTATAAATATATTGAAACATCAAGTATGCTACATTAAATCTATACAATTTTTAAGTGTCAAAGATTTCTCAATAAATTTATTTATTTTATTTCAAAAAATAAAATAAATTATTTCAAAAAATAAAATAAAATAAAATAATTTCAAAAAATAAAATAAATTTATTTTTTGAAAAAGGATATAATTTGAATAGGAAACAACATCATGATTCTGGTATGTAATATGGAAAGAAGAAAAACTTGGGTAGGAATGAGAAGTAGTTTGGGGAAGGATAGGCTTCCCTGGTAGTTCAGCTGGTAAAGAATTTGCCTGTAATGCAGGAGACCCTGGTTCCATTCCTGGGTCAGGAAGGTCCCCTGGAGGAGGAAATGGCAACCCACTCCAGTATTCTTGCCTGGAGAATCCCCACGGACAGAGGAGCCTGGCAGGCTACAGTCCATGGGTCACAAGGAGTCAGACACGACTGAGTGACTAAGCACATCACAGCACACCTGAGAGCCTTACTCAACACCCACACAGGACTTTGATGAATCTCAGGAAATAAGTTTAGGGAACTACAGCAAGTAGCTAAAGACTACAAGTCCTAAAGCACTCAAAACAAGCATATCTAATTAATATATCATTTAGAACTCTACATTTCTGATGAACTGTTTTTTAAAATAAAGGGAATAATAAAGCAGAAATTAGATTTGTGGTTACCTGAGGGAAGGTGGCAGAGCACTTAGGTAGTGTCAATGTTATTGCCAATGTAATTAATCTTAAATTGGAAGGTGGATTCTCAGGTGTTTGTTTTAATTTCATGCTTCACAGTTTTCATATACCCTTTGATATAACTCAAATATTATTAATTTTTTGAATGAAGCACAGAAGAAAATAGTTATGTTCATATATTGCTAAAGACTGGCACTAGGTTAAACAAGGCTAAATGTGTGCAGAAGTACTGGAAAGACGTCATGGATTTCCTTTTTTTTTTTTTTTTTTT
>NW_011494950.1:6019118-6019468 GCF_000754665.1 Bison bison bison | reverse complement strand
GATCCAGTGGATGTTAGCAATTTGATCTCCTCTGCCTTTTCTAAACACAGCTTAGATGTCTGAAAGTTCTTGGTTTACATAATGCTGAATCCTAGCATGCAAGATTTTAAGCACGACCTTACTTTAAGCATGACCTTAAGCATGACCTGTTGATAACAGCCAACTATTGGAAAAGTCCCTGGTGCTGGGAAAGATTGAGGGCAGAAGGAGAAGAGGGCGTCAGAGGATGACATGGCTGGATGGCATCACCAATGCAATGGACATAAATATGGGCAAACTGCGAGAGATGATGAGGGACAGGGAGGCCTGTCCCTGCAGGCATACTGCAGTCCATGAAGTCGCAAAGTCAG
>NW_011494950.1:6014657-6019018 GCF_000754665.1 Bison bison bison | reverse complement strand
GCAGAAGTACTGGAAAGACGTCATGGATTTTCCTTTTTTTTTTTTTTTGCATTAATGATTATCTCCCAAGCTGCATGCATGAGGATTGGAGGTGCTGCCACAAGGCCAGGAAAACTCTCTGGGAGGTATGCGTGATAAGAACTCTGACAGCTCTCTGGCCCTTTGAAGACAGAAGCAGACAAAGAAATTGAAACTGGACACATGAATCTGGCTGAAAGGCAAAACTCACCCTGGTGAACAATGTCAGAGCAAGACAGTAACTAATTCAAGAAATATTTCAAGTTGCTGTACTGTGCTTAGTCGCTCAGTCATGTCCCATGCTTTGCAACCCCATGGACTGTAGCTTACCAGGCTCCTCTATCTGTGGGGATTCTACAGGCAAGAAAACTGGAGTAGGTTGCTATCCCTCCTGAAAGAGATCTTCCCAACTCAGGGATCATACTCAGGTCTCTGCATTGCAGGCAGATCCTTTACCATCTGAGCCACCCTGGTGAACAATGTCAGAGCAAGGCAGTAGTTAATTCAAGAAATATTTCAAGTTGCAAGAAGACAGAAATAACATAGAAGGTATTTCAAAGTTTAAAAAAAAATTTTTTTTTAAAAAAAGAAGGATAAGAAAAAGCCACAGACAGAGACAAAATATTTACAGAAGACATATCTAATAAAGGACTGTTACCAAAATATACAAAAACTTTTAAAATATAGCCATAAGAAAATGAACAGTCCAATTAAAAAAATGGGCAAAATACCTAAACAGATAACTCAGCACAGAAGATATACAGATGTCAAATAAGCACATGGGGAGTTGTTCAAAGTCATATGTCATTAAGGAATTGCAAATTAAAACAATAATGAGGTACCAATAAATATCTGCAAACAGTTGACTCATTGGTAAAATCCCTGATACTGGGAAAGATTGAGGGCAGAAGGAGAAGAGGGCGTCAGAGGATGACATGGCTGGATGGCATCACCAATGCAATGGACATAAATATGGGCAAACTGCGAGAGATGATGAGGGACAGGGAGGCCTGTCCCTGCAGGCATACTGCAGTCCATGAAGTCGCAAAGTCAGACATGACTGGGCGGCTGAACAACGACAACACTAAATAACCTATTGTGTATTAGTCTCTCAGTCATGTCCAGGTTTTTGCAATGCCATGGATTGTAGCCTGCTAAGCTCCTCTATCCATGGAATTCTCCAGGCAAGAATACTGGAGTGGGTAGCCATTCCCTTCTCCAGGAGATCTTTCCAACTCAGGGATCGAATCTGGATCTCCTACATTGCAGGCCGACTCCTTACCATCTGAGTCACTATAGAAGCCCACCTATTAGAATGACAAAAATCCAAAACACTAATACCACCAAATGCTGGCAAAGCTATGAACCAAAAATTACTCTCATTCATTGCTAGTGGGAATTCAAAATAATTCAGCTATTTGAATGACAGATTGGCAGTTATCTTTTATCCTAAGATCTAGTAATCATGCTCCTTGGTGTTTTCTCAAGTGAGTTAAAAAATTAAGTCCTCACAGAAACTGTACACATATTTGTACAGCAGCTTTAATCATAACTGCATAAACTTGGAAACAACCAAGAAGTCTTTAAGCAGGAAAATAGATAGACAAACTTTGATATATCCAGCCAATGGAATATTATTCAACACTAAAAAGAAATGAGCTATCAAGCCATGGAAAGAAATGGAGGAAAATTAAATGCATATCACTAAGTAACAGAAGCCAATCTGAGAAAGCTAAATAATGTAGGATCCCAACTGTAAGACATTCTAGACAAGGCAAAACTAGAGACAGTAAAAAGGTTAGTGATTCCCAGGTGTTGGGGGAAGGGGAGAAGGAGGGATGAATAGACCGAGCTCAGACAATTTTTAGGTTGATGGCATTATTCTGTATGATTCTACAATGGTAAACACACTTATCAAAATGCACAGAATGTACAACATCACGAGTAAATCTTTATATAAACTGAAGACTTTAGGTGATAATGATGTGCCAATGTAGGTTCATCAGTTATAGCAAATGTACCACTCTGGTGGGAAATATTGATAGAAGGAAGGTCTTATCTGTGTAGGGTCTGAGAATAATTGGGAATTTTTTGTACTTTCTATTCAGTTTTTCTGTGAATCTAATACTCCATTTCAAAAAATCAACTTGAAATCGCTGAAGACCAGGTATAATCAGAAAGTGGATAATGAGAGTATACTTTGGCATCAGGAACACAGATAAGCAATCTCCACAAAAGATTCAAGTAAAAGTAAATTTTAATATTAAATCAACATTCAATCCAGCAAGAAAACACATTTCAGCCGGTAAAGAATCAAAGTTTAGAGTATCAGTGTGAAAGTAGGTGAGCCATGTTTTTTTAAGAAAGGATAATTGACTGAAGTAAAAAATATGAGTGCATAAGTAAATTTAGATGTGGACCCAATAAGTACATTCCCTTAAAAAGGTAGCCAGGCTTAAAACAGTAGACTAGTGCTCAAAAATGCAAAGATTTGAATAATCGAAATCAACTATCCTGTTAATATTGCCATTATAATGTGTATTCAAGAAGCAGCTTCTACTAGGTTTGAGCAAGCTTGTCAGATGACTAGAATAAATGTCAAGCTCCATCTAGGATAGGACAATGCTTATATCCTGTTCATCTCAGAAATCTTAATTTCATCAGGTTTGCTTTGAATAAGATTTAATCTTCCAATGTGAAATTTTAGATACACTGTCAGAATAATAGAATAGATTTGCTACAGTAAGACCAACAGCAGAAACTATCAGAAAAGCTCTCTTTAAATGATGATCCAATTATAAAACTGCTGCTGCTGCTGCTAAGTCACTTCAGTCGTGTCCGACTCTGTGCAACTCCACAACTATGGGATAGCATTTCCAAAGCCCAGGTAAGGACACATATCCAGGTATAGGAAGCATAGGGGGGTGGGTCCCAAACAAGATGACCCCAAAGAGACATACAGCAGGACATATCATAATTAAAATGGCAAAAGTTAAAGAGAGGATTCTGAAGGAAGCAAGAGAAAAACCAAGAGTTAGTTATAAGGGAACCCCCATAAGGCTACCAGCTGGATTTCTCTGCAGAAATTGTTCAGGCCACAAGGGAGTAGCAAGATATATTCAAAATCCTGAAAGGTAAAAACCTACAAACTAGAATATTCTACCCAGGTTATCATTTAGATAGAAGGAGAGAGAAAAAGTTTCTCAGAAAAGCACAAATTAAAAGAATACAGCAGTACTAAACCTACCCCAGAAGTGTTGAAGGGTCTTCTCTAAATGGAAAAGAAGCAAGAATCTATATGAAGGGGGAAAAAAATCACAATAAGAAAGGCAAATATATAAAATGATTGAAGATCAATTAAATAATCCAGCACATAGATTAAAGAATAATAAAGAAATTCAGCAAAAGGATGAACAAGAAGATGTAAAACAGGACATCAAAATCACAAAATGTGGGGGAGGGGAGTAAGAAAACATTGGTCTTTTAGAATAAATCTACACTTATATGACTTCCAGTCTGAAGCAAGTGGAGATAGTTATGGATTAACGTACTTGAAAATCAGGTTTATCACATATCAAAGACATATGATAGATTAAAAAAAAATAAACACAAGCATAATTCAAAAGAAAACCATTAAACTACAAAAGGAAAAATGAAAAAAAGAAAGGAACAAAGAATAAGCACAAAATCAACTGGGAAATAAAGTTTAAAATAGCAGTAAATACACACTTTTAAATAATAACTTTAAATATCAACGAACTAAATGTTATGACTGAAAGACTAGAATGGCAGTTTGGTTAATAAAACAAGAACCTACAATCTGCTGCCTACAAGAGACATACTTTAGGGCAAAAGATACACACATACTGAAAGACCCTTCATGGAAATGGAAATGATGAGAAAGTAGGAGTAGCAATACTCATATCAGACAAAATAGACTGTAAAACAAAGGCCATAAAGAAAAGAAGGATACCATATAATGATATGAGTCAATATAAACTCAAAATGGATTAAAGATCTAAACGTAAGACCAGAAACTATAAAACTCCTAGAGGAGAACATAGGCAAAACACTCTCCGACATACATCACAGCAGGATCCTCTATGACCCACCTCCCAGAATATTGGAAATAAAAGCAAAAATAAACAAATGGGACCTAATTAACCTTAAAAGCTTCTGCACATCAAAGGAAACTATTAGCAAGGTGAAAAGACAGCCTTCAGAATGGGAGAAAATAATAGCAAATGAAGCAACCAACAAACAACTAATCTCAAAAATATACAAGCAACTCCTACAGCTCAACTCCAGAAAAATAAACGACCCAATCAAGAAATGGGACAAAG
>NW_011494950.1:6010244-6014557 GCF_000754665.1 Bison bison bison | reverse complement strand
TAAATAGACATTTCTCCAAAGAAGACATACAGATGGCTAACAAACACATGAAAAGATGCTCAACATCACTCATTATCAGAGAAATGCAAATCAAAACCACTATGAGGTACCATTTCACACCAGTCAGAATGGCTGCGATCCAAAAGTCTACAAATAATAAATGCTGGAGAGGGTGTGGAGAAAAGGGAACCCTCTTACACTGTTGGTGGGAATGCAAACTAGTACAGCCACTATGGAGAACAGTGTGGAGATTCCTTAAAAAACTGGAAAGAGAACTGCCTTATGATCCAGCAATCCCACTGCTGGGCATACACACTGAGGAAACCAGAAGGGAAAGAGACACGTGTACCCCAATGTTCATCGCAGCACTGTTTATAATAGCCAAGACATGGAAGCAACCTAGATGTCCATCAGCAGATGAATGGATAAGAAAGCAGTGGTACATATACACAATGGAGTATTACTCAGCCATTAAAAAGAATACATTTGAATCAGTTCTAATGAGGTGGATGAAACTGGAGCCTATTATACAGAGTGAAGTAAGCCAGAAGGAAAAACATAAATACAGTATACTAATGCATATATATGGAATTTAGAAAGATGGTAACAATAACCCTGTGTATGAGACAGCAAAAGAGACACTGATGTATAGAACAGTCTTATGGACTCTGTGGGAGAGGGAGAGGGTGGGAAGGTTTGGGAGAATGGCAATGAATCATGTAAAATATCATGTAGGAAACAAGTTGCCAGTCCAGGTTCGATGCACGATGCTGGATGCTTGGGGCTAGAGCACTGGGACGGCCCAGAGGGATGGTATGGGGAGGGAGGAGGGAGGAGGGTTCGGGATGGGGAACACATGTATACCTGTGGCGGATTCATTTTGATATTTGGCAAAACTAATACAATTATGTAAAGTTTAAAAATAAAATAAAATTAGAAAAAAAAAAAAAAGAAGAGGATATAGAATCATCAGGCAGCATCACCCCTCAGCATTTTTCATTCTATCTCATTTTTCCCTTCTTTAATTTCTTTCTCTCTGAGTTAACTGCAATATCATCCTTGTAAGAAGGTATCACTTTCTAGATGCAATCCTTCCTGTTACCAAGAACTTTTGCTTGAGGGAAAGCACTGAAAGATGTTTTTTTCGAATCCATAAAAATTCTTGTTCTTATGCAAAACTAGAAACAATAGAAAATTTAAGCTTAAAAAAAATCTCAAATTGCAACTGTAACACTAAGAGAAAACAATAACTATGCTGTATATGAATTTATAAAAATCTTACTTGGGCTACCTGAAGCTTTTGTTTGTTTGTTTGTTTAAACCTAAAGCTTTATCCTCTCACTTTAAAAGTAGATTTTTAAAATATGTAATTAGCTTTCATATCAGCTGATTCATGAAACCTGGGCAGAACTTTGTAGTCAAGAACTAAGCATAAATGAAGGCACTGTTCTATTTAGAAGTCACTGTTCCTTTGACCTGGATAAAAATATGTATGGCTATGTTAGAACTCAATTTGAGTTCTAAAACAAATATAATGACGAATTATACAAATTTCCTACAAAAGAGTTAATTTGTTGTTGCCAAAACTGAATTTCTAAAAGCCGGAATACTTCTCATGCATCAGTTTTTTAAAAAAAATACTTCAACTGAATAAGAACAAAACTTACATGAAAGTGTTCTTAAGAGTTTGGAGAGTGAGAAGTAAAGGAGACAAGCAATAGAAAATAGAACTGAACCATTTCTTGAGTCTCTTTATGCAAGTTTTGCTGATTCTTTAGTGAGTCAGAAGATTAAAAAAAGAAAAATAGTTACAGATTCCATGTTACTCTTTTTTAAAACATGTGTCCAATACAAAACTTCTTTCCCCAAACACTTCTAACTTCTTACATTGGGAAGGGTCCAAATTTGGCACCTTCTATCTCAGAGTCAGGGCTGGGGCTGTGGCAGCCTGTGGCAGGTATGGGAACAAGCCTCTGATGGGGGCCCTAGGAATGTGAACTCTCTCAGGTCCAATCTTTGCTCATCCTTCCCTGTTTTTCACGACTCCTTCCTCATCAGAATGGTGAGATGAGTGACACACTTGGATATGTTTCCTTGCAACCACCAAATGTGTCTCAGTTAATAAATGAATCCATGAATAGACATATTTAGACACAGATATATAAAGCATTACGTCTGAATCACCTGTTAAGCCTGAATATACAAGAGGAGTTTGTAAGTAATGAAAATAGTCTTCTAGAATTCTCAGCAACATGGTTAAAAAAATCTAAATTCATGCAGTTTTCAGTGGTAAAATGTATTATCTGTAAATAGCTAATGGGTTTCCCTGATAGCTCAGTTGGTATAGAATCTACCTGCAATGCAGGAGACCCCGGCTTAAATCCTGGGTCAGGAAGATCCGCGGGAGAAGGGATAGGCTACTCACTCCAGTATTCTTGGGATTCCCTTGTGGTTCCGCTGATAAAGAATCCACCTGCAATGCAGGAGAGCCCAGTTCGATTTCTGGGTTGGGGCTACCCACTCCAGTATTCTGGCCTAGAGAATTCCATACATTGTATAGCCCACTAGGTCACAAAGAGTCAGACATGACTGTGTGACTTTCACTTCAATAAATAGCTAAATACAGCCAGTACTGGAATTTTGAAACTTCTAAGGGAAAAAAAATCAAGTAAATTATTTAAAAAATAATAAATATTCCATAAAATATTAAATACTAAAAACATATTTCATAAAATAAAAATAGCAACTAAACTTTTATCATGTTCAAAGAAACTCTGGTCAAAATTAAGGTCAACTTTATTCCAATCATCTCATTTTCTCTTAGCATACTAGATTCCAAAATTTAGAATAATTTTATTTTTTTAATTAAATATTATTTCTAAGAGACATAACTAAATGTCTTGATGCTTACTAGAGTTTCCCAATCTATTCTAATCCATAAGCCACCTACTAATATAATGATCTATCTCTCTCGCTACTTGATGCATCTACTGTACATTTTGATGTATATCATATTGTCTAAAATCTATCAGATTTCTCTTCTCTAGAGCAATAGTGGATATTCATGACTCTGGCGCTAAGATTCCTCCTAAGTCACCCAAAATAGAGAATATTATATTTTGACTAGTTCTGATGCCCTGTGTATTTTTATCAAATAGAAAACAATTGCATTGTTGTATATTTGTCATCTTCTTGTCGGTAGGAATTAAGATCGGCATTTCTTTTTAGCCTCACTATATCAATATTGCCTCACTACTGGTCAATGCCCTTCGAACACACATGAATTGGGTGTGCAAACTGTTCATGAAAAGGAAGTTAATCTGTCCGCAATGGTCACTTCTCTTCTAAGCATGTTGCATGGATGCTATAGAAAGAATATCATAAACAGTCTGAAGATAGCCAGAACACACAAAATAATTACAACGTGTCTTTGCAATACCTTAAAGTTTTCTAGAGAATATATTATGATATTTATTTCATTTATTTTAAATGAGCCTGACTCTTGCTACAAATTTTCATATCAACATAAAACTGTGTAAGATATAATAGTTTCTTACAGGATATGGGAACCTAGATTTGAAGAGGTCACTGTCCGAGACTGAAAAAACAGTCTAAACTGAGAAACTAGCCACTCTCATAGTAACTCATCCTTAGAGATGATTTGTAAATGTATTGCTTCTGGTTGAGATGAAGTGTTCCTCAGTCTCCATCAAGAGGATCAAATTATATTCACAAGATACTGTGAACATAACATTTTAAAGAAATTAGTCATTCAGTTAAACTGTAACTTAACTTACTTAAAGATGATCCTTGTTTCTTTAACCCAGAAGGGACACTTCCCATGCAGAGGAGAATTTTACTTCATTTTGCCAGGCAGAAGCTTACAAGCAAAAGGGAATAGGAAGCTAACATAATCAGATCAAACTGTTCACTAATATCATCCAGCTCTCTTTCCACTGGTTCTATATAAATCAAGCTACCTTTTTGCATTTTCATGCAAATTTTTTTCTGAGAGAGAATGTGCTGACCAGCTGTATTTCCTTCCTCTTGGCAGATTTATTTCTAATTATGAATTACAGAACTAGCCTTCTGGCTTATCATGGGTCTCTTACAAGTTTCATTAGCATGAGTCAGTTCCCCTGAGTCAGATCAAGTCTGTGTTTAATGGTGGGATTGAATTTCTGGGCTCACAAAGCTGAAAATCTAGTCTCTAAGGACCAGCAGCCCCACAAAGGTATCACATGCCTAGGGACCATAGCTGAATTTCCAACTGAACTTTTAGCATGTCTCTTTAAGTGAAAAAAAAAAAAAGA
>NW_011494950.1:6004848-6010144 GCF_000754665.1 Bison bison bison | reverse complement strand
AAAAAAAGAAGTATTTGAAAAGCAGGCAATTCCCTTTTAAAAGTTCAGAAAAAGATAAGTTACCTAAGAGGTTAGGTAGGCAAATCCTACGGGAGAGGCCCTCTCAGCACTATTTCAGTTCTCTCACTTGGCCAGTCTGAAAGTGCAGAGTGAAGCACAAATGTAAGCATTTATTAACTGAATCACATCAACTCAAGATAATTATATCTCAGTCAAATCAGGCCACAAAACCTGCATGTCTGCAACTCTAAGAGGGTTAGGGTGGTCAATGCTTACTTTATCAGACAATTACAACTGTCCATCTTATCTTAATAGATAGATAAAAACTTGCTCCCTCTTAGGTAACTACAGGCAAATGTTTAAAAAGTACAAAATAAAATTGAGAAAATCATCATCTGTTCTAATTTAGATTAATGTGGAGATTCTTCAGTTGTCCAAGGTGAGAAATTATATAAACCAATATTTAGAATATACAGAGTCACATTACAATTTTAAAGACAATGCATTATATACATGTAATTCCAGTTGAGCTATTTAAAATCCTAAAAGATGATGCTGTTAGAGTGCTGCACTCAATATGTCAGCAAATTTGGAAAACTCAGTAGTGGCCTAGAAAAGACCAGTTTTCTTTCCAATCCCAAAGAAACACAATGCCAAAGAATGTTCACACTACCGTACAATTGTGCTCATTTCACGTGGTAAGAAGGTAATGCTCAAAATCCTTCAAGATAGACTTCAGCAGTATGTGAACCAAGAACTTCCAGGCATACAAGCTGGATTTAGAAAAGACAGAGGAACCAGAGATTAAACTGTTAACAAACTTTGGATCATAGAAAAAGCAAGGGAATTCCAGAAAAAACATCTCTCTCTCTCTCTCTGCTTCCTTGAATATGCTAAAATGTTTGGCTGTGTGGGTCACAACAAGCTGTAGAAAATTCTTAAAGAGATAGAAATACCAAACCACCTTACCTACCTCCTGAGAAATCGGTATGCAGGTCAAGATGCAACAGTTAGAACCAGACATGGAACAACAGACTGGTTCCAAATTGGGAAAGGAGTACTTCAAGGCTGTATATTGTCAACCTGCATATTTAGCTTCTATGAAGAGTACATCATGTGAAATGCCAGGCTGGATGAAGCACAAGCTAGAATCAAGATTGCTGGGGGAAATATCAACAACCCCAGATATGCAAATGATACCACTTTAATGGCAGAAAGTGAAGAGGAACTAAAGAGGCTCTTCAGTTCAGTTCAGTCACTCAGTCGTGTCCGACTCTTTGCAACCCCAGGAATCGCAGCACGCCAGGCCTCCCTGTCCATCACCAACTCCTGGAGTTTACTCAAACTCATGTCCATCGAGTCGGTGATGCCATCCAGCCATCTCATCCTCTGTTGTCCCCTTAGCTCTGAGGAAAAGGGGCTCTTGATAAGGGTCAAAGAGGAGAGTGAAAAAGCTGGCTTAAAATTCAACATTCAAAACACAAAGATCATGAGTCCCATAACTTCATGGCAAACAGATGGGGAAAAAGTGGAAACTGTGACAGATTTTATTATCTTGAGGCTCCAAAATCACTGTGGACAGTGACTGCAACCATGAAATTAAGAGACATTGGATCCTTGGAAGCAACACTATGACAAACCTAGATAGTGTATTAAAAAGCAGAGACATAACTTTGCAAACAAATGTCCATATAGTTAAAGCTATGGTTTTTCCAGTAATCATGTATGGATGTGAGAGTTGGACCACAAAGAAAGCTCAGCAGCAACAAATCAATGCTTTCAAACTGTGGTGCTGGAGAAGACTCCTGAGAGTCCCTTGGACAGGAAGATCAAAGCAGTCAATCCCAGATGAAATCAACCCTGAATATTCACAGGAAGGACTGATGCTGAAGCTGAAGCTCCAATACTTTGGTTACCTGATGTGAAGAGCTAACTCATTGGTAAAGACCCTGATGCTGGGAAAGATTGAAAGCAAAAGAAGGGGCTGTCAGAGAATGAGATGGTTATATAGCATCACCAACTCAACGGACATAAATTTGAGCAAATTCTGGGAGATAATGGAGGACAGAGGAACCTGGCAGGTTACAACCCATAGGGTCACAAAGAAGTCAGATACAACTTAGTGACTGAACAACAATAATGGACACCATATTTCAGCACTAAAATAAGATATGCATCATGTTCTCAGCAACCCAAGAGACATGGAAACCAATCAGATATACTGCAAGTAGTCCTGACTCTTCTCTACATATCAAAGACAACGTTTCATTGGCCTACTAGAATCTATTTTCTGAAATCCAGCTGGAAAATATGTTAAATAGCCATAACCATAGGAAAAATAATGCTGATACTATTTTATTGGAAGCATTATTTATTTACAAAATATTTTGAATAAGCTGAAAGATACTATGGTGAAACATGCTTGGAAAAAGTATTTAGAATCCCCTTTTCTCTTAAGATTGCTTTAACTATTCAGGGTATTTTGTGATTCCAAGCAAAATTTAGGATTGTTTTCCTATTTTGTGCAAAATGTCACAAGAATTTTGATAGAGACTGCATTGAATTTATAGATCACTTTGGGTATTATGGACATTTTAACCCTTCCAATCTATGAACATGGGATATGTTTCCATTTATCTATGTCTTCTTCAATTTATTTCCTCAGTGTTTTATACTTTTCAGGGTACAGAACTTTCACCTACTTGGTTAAATTCTTTTCTAAGTGTTTCTTTTCGATGCTTTTATAAATGGAATAGTTTACTTAATTTCTTTTTTGGATAGATCATTGTTAATATATAGAAGCACAACTGGTTTTTGTATGTTGCTTGTATCTTGAAACTTTACTGAATTTGTTTGTCAGTTCTAATAGTTTTTGGTAGTGTCTTTGGGGCTGCCATCTATGGGGTCGCACAGAGTCGGACACAACTGAAGTGATTTAGCAGCAGTAGCAGTAGCAGTTGGGGTTTTCTATATAAAAGATCAAATCATCTAGAAAAAGAGACAGTTTTACTTCTTCCTTTCTGATTTGAATGCTTTTGTTTCTTTTTCTTGCCTTATTACTTTAGCTAGAACTTCCAGAACTACATTGAATAGAAAAGGTGAGAGTAGGCATCCTGTTTTGCTCCTGATCTTAAAAGAAAAGCTTTTAGTTTTTCACCATTGAGTATGATCCTAGCTGTGGGCTTGACATAGATAGCAATTATTATGTTGAGTTACATTCTATCTACACCTAATTTGTTGTTGTTGTTGTTTTCACTAAAGGTGTTGAATTTTGTCAAATGCTTTTTCTATATCTCTTTAGATGAGCATATGACTTTTATCATTTCTTTTGTTAATGTAATCTATTAAGTTGATTGAACAAGAGAACAAACCTGGAGGCATCACACTTCCTGATTTCAAACTATTAAAACGTTGTAGCAATCAAAGCACTATGGTTATGTCATAAAAAGGCATATAGATCAATGAAACAGAATAAAGACCCAGAAATAAACCCATGAATATTTGGTCAAGGTATTTTCTACAAAGGTCCCAAGAATACACAATGAAGAAATGATAGTCTCTTTAATAATTGAAAAAAACTTAATAAATGAATAAATGGAGTTGGGAAAACTGGATAGCCACATGCAAAAAGGTGAAACTAGACACATATCTTCACAGAACCGTTCAACTTCAGCTTCTTCAGCATTACTGGTTGGGGCATAGACTTGGATTACTGTGATATTGAATGGTTTACCTTGGAAACGAAGAGAGATCATTCTGTCGTTTTTGAGATTGCATCCAAATACTGCATTTCGGACTCTTTTGTTGACCATGATGGCTACTCCATTTCTTCTGAGGGATTCCTGCCCACAGTAGTAGATATAATGGTCATCTGAGTTAAATTCACCCATTCCAGTCCATTTGAGTTCACTGATTCCTAGAATGTCAACATTCACTCTTGCCATCTCTTGTTTGACCACTTCCAATTTGCCTTGATTCATGGACCTGATTCCAGGTTCCTAATCAATATTGCTCTTTACAGCATTGGACCTGCTTCTATCACCAGTCACATCCACAGCTGGGTATTCTTTTTGCTTTGGCTCCATCCCTTCATTCTTTCTGGAGTTATTTCTCCACTGATCTCCAGTAGCATATTGGGCACCTACTGACCTGGGGAGTTCCTCTTTCAGTATCCTATCATTTTGCCTTTTCATACTGTTCATGGGGTTCTCAAGGCAAGAATACTGAAGTGGTTTGCCATTCCCTTCTCCAGTGGACAACATTCTATCAGATCTCTCCACCATGACCCACCCGTCTTGGGTTGCCCCACAGGCATGGCTTGGTTTCATTGAGTTAGATAAGGCTGTGGTCCTAGTGTGATTAGATTGACTAGTTTTCTGTGAGTATGGTTTCAGTGTGTCTGCCCTCTGATGTCCTCTTGCAACACCTACCATCTTACTTGGGTTTCTCTTACCTTGGGCATGGGGTAAGATGTCCTTTTGGTAAGATGATACCAAAAAAGATGTCCTTTTCATTATAGGGGACTGGAATGCAAAAGTAGGAAGTCAAGAAACACCTGGAGTAACAGGCAAAATTGGCCTTGGAATACGGAACAAAGCAGGGCAAAGACTAACAGAGTTTTGCCAAGAAAATGCACTGGGCATAGCGAACACCCTCTTCCAACAACACAAGAGAAGACTCTACACATGGACATCACCAGATGGTCAACACCAAAATCAGATTGATTATCTTCTTTGCAGCCAAAGATGGAGAAGCTCTATACACTCAGCAAAAACAAGACCAGGAGCTGACTGTGGCTCAGATCATGAACTCCTTATTACCAAATTCAGACTTAAATGGAAGAAAGTAGGGAAAACCACTAGACCATTCAGGTATGACCCAAATCAAATCCCTATGGTTATACAGTGGAAGTGAGAAATAGATTTAAGGGCCTAGATCTGATAGATAGAGTGCCTGATGAACTATGGAATGAGGTTCGTGACATTGTCCAGAAGACAGGGATCAAGACCATCCCCATGGAAAAGAAATGCAAAAAAGCAAAATGGCAGTCTGGGGAGGCCTTACAAATAGCTGTGAAAAGAAGAGAAGTGAAAAACAAAGGAGAAAAGGAAAGATATCAACATCTGAATGCAGAGTTCCAAAGAATAGCAAGAAGAGATATGAAAGCCTTCTTCAGCAATCAATGCAAAGAAATAGAGGAAAACAACAGAATGGGAAATACTAGAGATCTCGTCAAGAAAATTAGAGATACCAAGGGAATATTTCATGCAAAGATGGGCTCGATAAAGGACAGAAA
>NW_011494950.1:6003882-6004354 GCF_000754665.1 Bison bison bison | reverse complement strand
AAGATATCAAGAAGAGGTGGCGAGAATACACAGAAGAACTGTACAAAAAAGATCTTCACAACCCAGATAATCATGATGGTGTGATCACTGACCTAGAGCCACACACCCTGGAATGTGAAGTCAAGTGGGCCTTAGAAAGCATCACTATGAACAAAGCTAGTGGAGGTGATGGAATTCCAGGTGAGCTATTTCAAATCCTGAAAGATGATACTGTGAAAGTGCTGCACTCAATATGCCAGCAAATTTGGAAAACTGAGCTGTAGCCACAGGACTGGAAAAGGTCAGTTTTCATTCCGATCCCAAAGAAAGGCAATGCCAAAGAATGCTCAAACTACCGCACAATTGTACTCATCTCACATGCTAGTAAAGTAATGCTCAAAATTCTCCAAGCCAGGCTTCAGCAATACGTGAATCGTGAACTTTCAGATGTTCAAGCTGGTTTTAGAAAAGGCAGAGGAACCAGAGAGCAAAT
>NW_011494950.1:5994636-6003782 GCF_000754665.1 Bison bison bison | reverse complement strand
AGAGGACATCATGAGAAACGGTGGTCTGGAAGAAACACAAGCTGGAATCAAGATTGCTGGGAGAAATATCAATGACCTCAGATATGCAGCTGACATCACCCTTATGGCAGAAAGTGAAGAGGAACTCAAAAGCCTCTTGATGAAAGTGAAAGTGGAGAGTGAAAAAGTTGGCTTAAAGCTCAACATTCAGAAAACGAAGATCACAGCATCTGGTTCCATCACTTCTTGGGAAATAGATGGGGAAACAGTGGAAACAGTGTCAGAATTTATTTTGGGGAGCTCCAAAATCACTGCAGATGGTGATTGCAGCCATGAAATTAAAAGATGCTTACTCCTTGGAAGAAAAGTTATGACCAACCTGGATAGCATATTCAAAAGCAGAGACATTACTTTGCCAACAAAGGTTCGTCTAGTCAAGGCTATGGTTTTTCAAGTGGTCATGTATGGATGTGAGCATTGGACTGTGAAGAAGGCTGAGCGCCGAAGAATTGATGCTTTTGAACTGTGGTGTTGGAGAAGACTCTTGAGAGTCCCTTGGACTGCAAGGAGATCCAACCAGTCCATTCTGAAGGAGATCAGCACTGGGATTTCTTTGGAAGGAATGATACTAAAGCGGAAACTCCAGTACTTTGGCCACCTCATGCGAAGAGTTGACTCATTGGAAAAGACTGTGATGCTGGGAGAGATTGAGGGCAGGAGGAGAAGGGGACGACAGAGGATGAGATGGCTGGATGGCATTGCTGACTCTATGGACGTGAGTCTGAGTGAACTCCGGGAGTTGGTGATGGACAGGGAGGCTTGGCGTGCTGCGATTCATGGGGTCGCAAAGAGTCGGACATGACTGAGCGACTGAACTGAACTGAACTGAACTGAGACACATATCTTACATACATACACAAATGTCAACTCAAAATAGATTAATGACTTAAATGTAGGTCTGAAACTGTAAAACTCCTGGAAGTAAACATAAGGCAAAAATTCCTAGACATTAAGTTTTGGCAAGATAATTTTTTGGATTTGGCACCAAAACTAAGACAACATAAGGAAAATAATTAAGTGGGACTAAACCAATATTAAAATATCTGTCCAGCAACAAACAAACAAAAATCAACAAAATTTTGAAAAGTATATAACATGGAGAAAATATTTGCAATTCAACTATGTGAAAAGGGGATAATATCTAAAATACATAAAAAATTCATATCAGATCAGATCAGATCAGTCGCTCAGTCGTGTCCAACTCTTTGCGACCCCATGAATCGCAGCATGCCAGGCCTCTCTGTCCATCACCAACTCCCTGAGTTCACTGAGACTCACATCCATCGAGTCAGTGATGCCATCCAGCCATCTCATCCTCTGTCGTCCCCTTCTCCTCCTGCCCCCAATCCCTCTCACCATCAGAGTCTTTTCCAATGAGTCATATCTTCGCATGAGGTGGCCAAAGTACTGGAGTTTCAGCTTTAGCATCATTCTTTTCAAAGAAATCCCAGGGCTGATTTCCTTTAGAATGGACTGGTTGGATCTCCTTGCAGTCCAAGGGACTCTCAAGAGTCTTTTCCTCAACAGCACTTTATTACCCAGTGGTCATTTCCCCACTAAAAGCTTATATTTCCACATGTAGAAATAGTACTTTCCTTTGACCTAGAAGTAATTGATAACATATAAAATCATCATTTCCACAGTTTATTGTGATCCACACAGTCAAAGGCTTTGGCATAGTCAATAAAGCAGAAATAGATGTTTTTCTGGAACTCTCTTGCTTTGTCCATGATCCAGCAGATGTGGCAATTTGATCTCTGGTTCCTCTGCCTTTTCTAAAACCAGCTTGAACATCTGGAAGTTCACGGTTGACATACTGCTGACGCCTGGCTTGGAGAATTTTGAGCATTACTTTACTAGCATGTGAGATGAGTGCAATTATGTGGTAGTTTGAGCATTCTTTGGCATTGCCTTTCTTTGGGATTGGAATGAAGGTTCTGACATTTTCCAAAGAAGATCTACAAATGGCCAATTGGAATATGAAAAGGTATGCAGCATTACTAAACATCTGGGAACCACAAATCAAAACCACAATGAAATACCACCTCAAACCTGTTAGAATGCCTGTTATCAAAAAGACAGGTATAATAGATGTTGTAAAGAATGTAGAAAAAGAGAACCCTTGTATACTATTAGTGGGAATGTACATTGGTATATCAATTACGGAAAATGGTATGAAGTTTTCTCAAAAAAATTAAAAATAGAGCTGTCAGCAATCTCACTTCTGGGTATATATATACAGGAAATGAAATCACTGCATTGAAGAAATATCTGTATTCCCTTGTTTGTTGCAACATTATTCAAAACATCAAGATATGAAACAACCTGAATGGGATAATAAGATACACACACAGAAACACACACACACAATGGAACATTATTCATCCTTAAAAAAGAAGGAAATTCTATCATTTTAGCAAATAGGTGAACTTGGAGGACATTATGCTAAGTAAAATGAGATAGGAAAAGACACATACTAGGACTTTGCTGGTGGTATAGTGGTTAAGAATCTGCCTCCCAATGCAGGGGACCCAGCTTGATTCCTGGTCAGAGAACTAAGATCTCATATGCCTTGGGGCCACCAAGCCCTTGTGCCACAACTAAAGAAGCCCACACGACACATCAAAGAACCCACAGGCTGCAGTGAAGACCCAGCTCAGCGAAATTTTTTAAAGAAGACAAATACTCTATGTTATCGCTTATATGTAGAATCTTAAAACAAACAAACAAAAAAAATGTTGAGCCAGAAAGTACAATGGTGAGAGAGGTAGAAGAAATGGAGTGAGGTTGATTAAATAGTACAGACTTTCAGTTACAAGATGAGTAAGTTCTAAGGCTCTCTTGTATAGTATGGTGACTCGGGAGAATGGTTGTGAACTATTAATACCTTGACTGTAGGAATCACTTGAAATCACATATATAAAATTATCACATTGTATAATATAAATGTTTTATAATTTTACTTGTCAATAATACCTCAGTAAAGTTGGAAAAAAAATAAATAAAATTTCCTTTTCTGATTGTCATGGTACATTTTTCCAAGTCTTAGAATAGTTCATGCCAAATCCAAATCTCTTTTCTTCATGGGGATGATGCTGAATCAGGTCAAGTGGAATAAGAGGATTATAGATGTATTTCTGCTAATGGATTTAGCAATCTGGCCTCAATCATTTTGAATCGCATAAGTCAAGATAAGAAATATGGGGTAAAGGTGTGGACATGATATTAGGAACAAAGAAAACTGTCTCACAGTGGTGTTATATGATTTATTAAATACACACATGCATAGAGTTCTGATATGAGTGTAAGCTGCACTAGGATCATGAAAATTAATCAGTAAAGATTTCAGTTACTAACTAACAGTTACAAACGCCACATCTACTATGTGAAATATCGGATAATGATGAACTGTTACTTTGATGACAAAATCATTATATAGGTAATATAGGCAATAAGAAGAGATGTCTAGACAGGGAAAAAATTAACCATTCTTTAATTTCATAGGAAACCACTACCAAAATGAAGAAGAGTTGACTTTTGCTGTTGTTGTGTAAAGTGTGTGAACTGATGGTCTCTCTAAAAGAAAGATGATGGCCAGGAGTTTCTGTTCTAGTCAGTCTATAGCACATTTTTTAATGGCAAGAAGTCATTTTTTGAATTTGAATTGTAGATAGTGAAGATGCACTGCCCCCACGTGTCTGCACTAGGATTTATTGGATTAAGAAAAGCATTATTTTCTGCTCAAGGCAAATTGGCCTTCAAGAAAAAGGAATTTGTATTTTTTATCATCATATCTTGTGTTTTTATTAGAGCTTTGGTTCTTTCTTCAGTTGTATCACAAAAGATAAAAATGAAAATACTGAAGTAGCATAATCCTCTTGAAGAGAACTGAAGAAACTGTTATAATTGCAGGTATATTTCAATGGAAGTTCTTTATTTGAATTTCTTTATCACACAAGTATAATAGGGCATTTATCAACATTGCAAGCTTTTATGGCATAGGTAAAAATGTTGAATTGTGTTGAGAAACCAACTATTTTAAATCATACACCAGAGAAATAAACAATTTCTTTTAAACAAAATAACAAAAAAAACAATTTCTTTTAAAAACCTAACCCTCCTAGGACTTTCTGTCCATGCATCAAATTATATATTTGAAGCTATATATATATATATATATACACACACACACACACACATATATATATATATTCAAAGTTAGATCAACAGTAATGTATACTGCCTTTTTAATGCATGTAATATATTTTTCTAAATGCTTTCATGTGCATTATAACACCTGATTTCATCTTGGAGTATGGAATCAGTAATCCAGCAAAATGAGTCAGACATGTTCCAAAGAAGGAGTAGTATTGTAGCATTTTAAGTATATATTCAAATGCTAATACCCAAGACTATTACTTCATAACACAGACCCTTAGAAAATGAAAAATTCCACCTACATTTTATTCTCCTGAAACAGCCACTACTGTTCCTACATCTAAGGACATGCAAGTATGAGAATAATTGCAAAATTCTGCCAACCCACTTCATTTTTCTTAAAAGGCAGTACACATTATCTCTAAGAAGTTTGCAGAAATAAAATTAATGAAGTTTAATTCTGTAAAGTTGCAAATGTACCAAAAAGTTGTTAATCCTAGATGCATACACAGGTACAATAAGAAAGACCAAAATAGTCCTTGCCCATTTAGTTATTTAAATTTGAGATAAAACAGACCTGAACTTCTACTCCTGTTGACTGAAGTGTAGTCTTTGACCACGGTCAGTATATATCAAAGGTTGTCCCCACTGGGTTTATCAATTAGTTTCATTCCAAAACTCTACTTCAGTCTCTCAGACTTCAATTTTCTCAGCACCTGACAATAAAGATTCTAAAAATTCTCACTCAAAGGAATAAGAAACACAAGTTTGCTTCATGTGTATGTGCTTAGTCACTCAGTCATGTCTGACTCTTTGGACCTCATGGACTGTAGCCCACCAGTCTCCTCTGTTCATGAGGATTCTCCAGGCAAGAATGAATACTGGAGTGAGTTGCCATGCTTTTCTCCAGGGGATCTTCCCAACCCAGGGATTGAACCCAGGTCTCCTGCATTGCAGGTAGATTCTTTACCCTCTGACCACCAGTTCAATTCAGTTCAATTGCTCAGTCGTGTCCGACTCTTTGCGACCCCATTAACTGCAGCATGCCAGGCCTCCCTGTCCATCACCAACTCCTGGATCTTGTTCAAACTCATGTCCATTGAGTTGGTGATGCTATCCTACCATCCCATCTTCTGTTGTCTCCTTCTCCTGCCTTAAATCTGTCCCAGTATCAGTGTCTTTTCGAATGAGTCAGTTCTTTGCATCAGGTGGCCAAAGTATTGGAGTTTCAGCTTCAGCATCAGTCCTTCCAATGAATATTCAGGACTGGTTTCCTTTAGGATTGACTGGTTGGATCTCTTTGCAGTCCACGGGACTCTCAAGAGTCTTCTCCAACACCACAGTTCAAAAGCATCAATTCTTTGCCGCTCAGCTTTCTTTAGAGTCCAACTCTCACATCCATACATGACTACTGGGAAAACCAAAGCTTTGACTAGACAGACTTTCGTTGGCAAAGTGTCTCTGCTTTTGAATATGCTGTCTAGGTTTGTCATAGTTTGTCTTCCAAGGAGACTGCGTCTTTTAATTCTATGGCTGCAGTCACAGTCCACATATGTAAATTATGAATGATAATAATTTCTCATTTATCTCATAAATTAATTTGTTAGAATGAAGTAGTTAAAAACTGATAAAATACCAAGTCCTATAAGAACAAGGTTATATTCAAATTAAAATTTTTATAGAGGACTTAATCTCTCCCTTTATGTGGATATCTCTAAATGTAATTCAGAAAGCCTAAGTGTAAAATGGTTGCAATATTTGACTATTTACAATTTAAAACTATTGTAAAATAAAATGGCATATAAAATAAATGACCCAATAGAAAATATATTATGATTATGGTACATAAGCCACCAAGGAAACCCTCACAAAAATATCCTAATAGCCAAAATTGCAAGAAAGTGCTGTTGAATAAATCAAGAAAATGCAAATTGAACTACATACGTTTCTGTCTCTGTTTTCTACAGCACAAGGACACATATTAGAAAACTGCATAAGAGCCTCTACTTGCAACAGATCAGGAGCTAGTAAGGCTTTTTTTTCTGTCTTTGGAGAACAATTTGATAATATTTATTAGAACAAATATGCATAACCTTTGATAGAACAATTCCACTATCAGTAATATCTCCAAAAGTATAAAAACAGATGCTTAATGTAGCATTGTTTGTTGAAGTAAAAAAGTTGGAAACAATCTAAATATTCATTAATAGAGGAGATTCTATCTAATTAATACATTAGAACCTTCTACCAAGTGATGAATGTAAAGAAAATGCTCATATAATATTTAAATATCTCTGAGAAATACAGTAAATTAAAGATAATGAAAGGAAATTATGAGGAAAACATATTAATAAAACAAATACAAATATGCACATATACATGCTATTGTGCTAGTACTATGTATGTGCTAAATCAAAACAGAGAGAGAGAGAATATACAAGCTAAACCATTATCCTGAAAGGGAAATTGTGAATTGTATGATGACAAAAAGGAAAATTCTCCAATTTTACATGCATACTTACAGTGCTTACATGTTGTACAAAAAAAAAAAAATACATATAGATGTGTATCATTTGAGACAAACTAAACCAGACATATGGGACTGAAAAGGGCACTGGGCTCTATTTTATTCATTCAACCAACAAGGTTGTTATTAATTAAGATCAACTGTATGGGTTTTCCAGGTGGCACAGTGGTAAAGAATCTGCCTGCCAATGCAGGAGATGCAAGAGACACGGGTTCAATCGCTGGGTCAGGAAGATCCCCTGGAGGAGGGCATGACAACCTACTCCAGTATTCTTGCCTGGAGAATCCCCATGAACAGAGGAGCCTGGAGGGCTACAGTCCATGGGGTCACAAAGAGTCGGACATGACTGAGTGACTGAGCATGCATACACAAAAAGTATACATGGTATATCAAAAATAAGGATAAATGTCATAAAACATGTGCCTTAATGATTAAAAAAGACAGAATACAGCAAAGATTATCAGGACTATACTAAATGCTTTTCTTCTCAGGAAGAATGAGTATTTTTATCTATATTTTATTTGTTTACCCATTTATTAATCACTTTTTAAATATGTCCTAAGTACCTGGTTTCCTGCATGCCCTTGAACACAGCCAGATAGAATAATAGCTAGTCTTTAAGGTTACACAAGTTAGTGAAAGGAAAAGCCATGAAACTTTGCCCTGAAAGATCAGAAGAAATTTGATTGAGCTTAAAGACAATTTTGAGTTCTTCAGGAAGATCACAATGAGAATGGACATCTATGTAGGAAAGCAAGAGGACATGAAATAGCATGACCTACTCTGCTTCAGCCCCATGCTTTTGTCTGGGGATCTGAAGATTAACAGAACACAGGGAAGAGATAAGTAGGTTGTGTGAGAGTAGAGTGTTTGTGGCAGCTGTGGATATCAGAGTGGAAAAAGGGTCAAGTCATGTCAAGATATATTAACAAATGGTCTTGGAAAACAATGAGATATTGGGTGTAAGAAGGAAGAATGATGCCAAGTTTTCTAAAAAAAATTTTTTTTTTAATTTTGACACCAAGAACTAAATGGGATAAGCAGATAGAGAAACAAGTTTTGAAGAAACATGAGTTTTGTTTTCAATATGGTAAATCAAAGCTGTCTCTTCAGAGTGAATCTTTGTAAACAGGTGGACACAAGGAAATAAAACTAAATAAAAAGGTAGTACTGAGAGTTATCAGTATCTAAGTGGAAGTTTATGCCAGAGTAAAATGCTGAGCCAAGTAAAATAAAATAGGGTAAAATGGGAAGGGAGAAAAGAATGGAGTTCTGAGCAAAACCAACCAATACACAGAGGATACATTAGAAAATATTTACAAAGGAAACAAACTGGACAAATTTCCAAATAGCTATCAAAAAAAACCTGTAAAATTAATTAGGAAAAGGAAGTAAGGAGTAAAAGAGAATGGTAACTAGTTGGGGAGGTCCTACAGACCCTAAACTAATAGTATATGATTTCTAGGAAAAGAAAGCAGACATGCAATCAAAATTAAAGAAATCGGATGTACATTCACTAGGAATGCCAAGTCCCTAGGATTCCTACAGAAAATAGGTTTTCCTCATGTGAGATACTCATGTGCTTAGTAATACACATGTTTTAGGTATACAGTTTTTATTAAGCTAAGAAGAAAATACCTAGAATAAAAATATTTGAAGTTCCTTGATTTATTCCAACAGAGATTTCTCCTTGTGCTTTATGATCTTATTTTCCCATTTCTCAGTTTTCAGTTATATATAAAAGAGGCATAGGTATTCTTGAAATTGAAACATGAAGAGAGCAAAGTCTAGAAATCAACATCTGATTTTTTAACAAAGGTGCAAAAGCAATTGAATGAATGAAGTAAGCATGATCTTTTCAATAAATGATGCTGAAACAATCGATGTCCACATGAAAAAGTAAAAAAAGGAACCTAGATGGAGATCTCATATCTTACACACACACACCACTTAGAGTGGGTAACATACCTAATATAAAATGTGATATTACAAAATTTCTAATAATAAGTGATGTTGAGCATCTTTTCATGTGTTTGTTAGCCATCTGTATGTCTTCTTTGGAGAAATGTCTATTTAGTTCTTTGGCCCATTTTTTGATTGGGTCATTTATTTTTCTGGAATTGAGCTGTAGGAGTTGCTTGTATATTTTTGAGATTAGTTGTTTGTCAGTTGCTTCATTTGCTATTATTTTCTCCCATTCTGAAGGCTGTCTTTTCACTTTGCTAATAGTTTCCTTTGATGTGCAGAAGCTTTTAAGGTTAATTAGGTCCCATTTGTTTATTTTTGCTTTTATTTCCAATATTCTGGGAGGTGGGTCATAGAGGATCCTGCTGTGATGTATGTCAGAGAGTGTTTTGCCTATGTTCTCCTCTAGGAGTTTTATAGTTTCTGGTCTTACGTTGAGATCTTTAATCCATTTTGA
>NW_011494950.1:5966125-5994536 GCF_000754665.1 Bison bison bison | reverse complement strand
TGTATGGTGTTAGAAAGTGTTCTAGTTTCATTCTTTTACAAGTGGTTGACCAGATTTCCCAGCACCACTTGTTAAAGAGATTGTCTTTAATCCATTGTATATTCTTGCCTCCTTTGTCAAAGATAAGGTGTCCATATGTGCATGGATTTATCTCTGGGCTTTCTATTTTGTTCCATGGATCTATATTTTTGTCTTTGTGCCAGTACCATACTGTCTTGATGACTGTGGCTTTGTAGTAGAGCCTGAAGTCAGGTAGGTTGATTCCTCCAGTTCCATTCTTCTTTCTCAAGATAGCTTTGGCTATTTGAGGTTTTTTGTATTTCCATACAAATTGTGAAATTATTTGTTCTAGCTCTGTGAAGAATACCGTTGGTAGCTTGATAGGGATTGCATTGAATCTATAAATTGCTTTGGGTAGTATACTCATTTTCACTATATTGATTCTTCCAATCCATGAACATGGTATATTTCTCCATCTATTAGTGTCCTCTTTGATTTCTTTCACCAGTGTTTTATAGTTTTCTATATATAGGTCTTTAGTTTCTTTAGGTATATATATTCCTAAGTATTTTATTCTTTCCGTTGCAATGGTGAATGGAATTGTTTCCTTAATTTCTCTTTCTGTTTTCTCATTATTAGTGTATAGGAATGCAAGGGATTTCTGTGTGTTGATTTTATATCCTGTAACTTTACTATAGTCATTGATTAGCTCTAGTAATTTTCTGGGGTACCATTTCACACCAGTCAGAATGGCTGCAATCCAAAAGTCTACAAATTATAAATGCTGGAGAGGGTGTGGAGAAAAGGGAACCCTCTTACACTGTTGGTGGGAATGCAAACTAGTACAGCCACTATGGAGAACAGTGTGGAGATTCCTTAAAAAACTGGAAATAGAACTGCCTTATGATCCAGCAATCCCAATGTGTACTGGGCATACACATTGAGGAAACCAGAAGGGAAAGAGACACGTGTACCCCAATGTTCATCACAGCACTGTTTATAATAGCCAGGACATGGAAGCAACCTAGATGTCCATCAGCAGATGAATGGATAAGAAAGCTGTGGTACATATACACAATGGAGTATTACTCAGCCATTAAAAAGAATTCATTTGAATCAGTTCTAATGAGGTGGATGAAACTGGAGCCTATTATACAGAGTGAAGTAAGCCAGAAGGAAAAACACCAATACAGTATACTAATGCATATATATGGAATTTAGAAAGATGGTAACAATAACCCTGTGTACGAGACAGCAAAAGAGACATTGATGTATAGAACAGTCTTATGGACTCTGTGGGAGAGGGAGAGGGTGGAAAGATTTGGGAGAATGGCATTGAAACATGTAAAATATCATGTATGAAACGAGATGCCAGTCCAGGTTCGAGGCACAATACTGGATGCTTGGGGCTAGAGCACTGGGACGACCCAGAGGGATGGTATGGGGAGGGAGGAGGGAGGAGAGTTCAGGATGGGGGACACATGTATACCTGTGGCAGATTCATTTTGATATTTGGCAAAACTAATACAGTTATATAAAGTTTAAAAATAAAATAAAATCAAAAAAAATTTCTAGAAGAAAATGTAGGAGAAACATTATGTAAATTTGAGTTTTGAGATGAGTTTTCAGATATAATATCAAAAGTATGATCCATGAAATAAAAAAGGTAAGTTAGACTTAATTAAAATTTAAACTTTCTGCTCTGCAAAAGCCGTTCTTAAGAGAATGAAATGACAGGACAAATTATGGACTAGGAGGCAATATTTGCAAATGATATGTGACAAAGGACCTATCTAAAACATGTGAAGATCTCTTAAAACTCAGCAATAAGAAAATAAACAACATGGTTAAAATTAAGCAAAAGATCTAAAGAGGTATCTCACCAAAGAAGATAAACAAATGGCAAATAGGCATATGAAAAGATGTTCCACAACTTTTCTCATTAAGGAAATTTAACTTAAAGCAACAATGAGATACTATCACACATTTATTTAAATGGCTAAATTCCAAAACCAGACAAATTCAACTGCTGGAAAGGATATGCATCAACAGAAACTCTCCTTCATTGCTTATGGAAACGCAAATGGTACAACCACTCTGGATGGCAGTTTGGGAGTTTCTTACAAAACTAAAAGTGGTCTTATCATAGGATGACAAAATTCCATCCTTAGATATTCACCCAAATGACTTACCCATGTACATGCACATAGAAATCTACAGCAAATGTTTAGAGTAGTTTTATACATGATCATTAGTTAATGATAATGTGTTCATATTGGTTCATTAATTGTATGACAAATACACAATACTAATGAAAGATATTAATAATAGAAGATACTGCATATGGGGTATACAGCAACTCTGTACTAACTGAATATTTTATGTAAATCTAAAGCTTTCTAGATTTAAACATTTACTTCAAAAATTAACTTTGACATGGGATAGAACCTTTTTTTTAATAAAACACTGAAATTCAAATAATAGTTATTAGTGACTAATCTAATTCAGGTAACGTGATTCCTTGGGACACTAGCCCACCATCTTCTAAGTCTGCTGCTTTCCAAATAAATTCGCCATTCCTTGACCCAACAACTTGTCTCTTGATTGATTAATTGGCCTGTAGCATGGTAAGTAATAAAAGCTTAGATTCAGTAACAAATCTACCTGGAAATCTGTAGGCAACCCTGAGAAAAATGTTCTCTGTTTGGGGGAAGGGGTATTAGAGAAAGGAAAAAGACAAAGGAAAGATTTAGAGTAAACAGCCAAATAAAGCACAGATGAGGACAGAAAAGACGCAGGCCATGAAAAAGACTGAGACCGTCCCCCGCTTCAGATTGGAATCTCTATATCTAACAAAGAACATGATGAAATCGTAGAGTCATTGCTATAGTAGTAGATGTCACTGGCTCAAGAACAAGTGCGATGAGATTAAAGAATGAGGCTGTTGTTCACGCCCAAGTTAAGAAATGAGTCTTTCTAGTCTCATTTTATTTCAAACTTTTTTGAGATTTTAATGGTGAGAAGTGAAATTCTTTGCTGAGAAGTAATTAAAACCATACCACTAATTAAATAAAAGCAGATTGGAAAATAAGCACATTTTTAGTATATTGAGCTTGTGAATTTACTGCAAAATGTATGCACTGGGAAAACAGCTTTGCTATGAATTAATCCCCAATGGGCTTTTAAACTAAAATCATTTACAACCAAATTCAGTTTTCAAGAAGTCACTAAGCTTCTCTTGAATAAGATGTTTATTTGAATATTGCTTCTATTAAGTATTCATAAAAAAAACCCTAAGCATTTAATCTGGCATCAAGGTTATAGTAATCACTGACACTAACTGACTTTGCAGACTTTGGTAAATCAATTACTGGTGTGAGTCAACCCCACTCACAGTACATACAAAAAGCTATTTCTGTCCCACCAATCACAGAATTGTATTAAGGTTCTAGAAAATCCAGTGTTTAAAATATACAACATGTAAGAGCATCTTGTAAAATTTAAAAATGGCTAAGTAATATAAATTGAAAAGAATAATCCAAAATAGTAAGAGATATTTAACCAACTCCTAAAATATAGTAAATATCCACTATTTACTAGACAGATAGCTTTTAGGAGGAGTAGTCATATAAACTGAATTCAGCTTTTAAAAGGAAGCCTTAGGAAGTGATTCATTAAAATATCTTAGCCATTAAAATTTCCTGGTAAATCCCACGTCCTGAGAACTAATCATGTCCATTTTAATTTTCAGGTATATGTTGAAAATGTCAACTTTATAATAATACAACAATTAATTTTATTTATTGAAGCTCTTTTAAAATATACAGGCACAATTTTTTAAATTTCATAAAATCATTTGGTCTAGAGAAATTAAAATAAGAATCTATTTAAACTGAAAAGATACTTTCAATACTGAATAAAAATCAAATATATACAGTAATATAAACGGACTATAAAGAGTTCCATGTTACTTTGACAGTATTATTTTATTTTAGCATAAAACTACAAAATGGAAAGGTCAAGAGATAGACAATCTACCAGACTGATAATAAATGAATTTACAAAAATTATCTAGGCAGTACTAATAAATACTGTAGATACAATAAATTAACTGAAGGGCCAAAGAATGCCAAGAGCCCAATTTCCCACCAGACATGTTCAATCATAAATGAGTTTGTAAGCCCCAGTCTAGGATTCTAAAATTAGATCAATTTCTAATTATTACATTATATTATGTATACACCAACTGGTCTGATCCCCTGAAATAAACATGGGCTCTTCTTTTTTCGGAAATCCATAGGAGTTGGCATTTCTTATTACATTCTATCTTATTTTATAGGAATAGTTTCCTCAGATTATTTGATGACAAACCCGTCTGGGTTTTTTTTTTTTTTTATGTTTTGCTTTTTTTTCCAAGTTATCATCTTAAATAAGATGTTCTTTGGAAAACATTTGGGAAGTGGTTGTTTGTAACCACTGCTGTATTCATCAAAAGATGACTTCAAGAACACACTTGAAAAATGCACCATGCCTTATTCATAGATGTGTACAGTGCTGGATTTACAGTGTCATGTACACAACATATGACTCTTATTGAAAAGCATTCACCAGCAAATTCTGCTCCTCATTTGAAGAATTTAGTAAGCACAACATTTTAAAATGTGATAATTTAATGTCCAGAAAGACTAAAAAAAATCTAAAAAATACCATGTATCAATTTAAAGTATAGTGAAAGTATTTAAGGCAAACTTAAAGAACTTAAAAATTATTAATTATTTTATAAATGGTGTATTCTTAATGCCACCATTTAGTAGAATACATATAATAAATAAAATATTTTTATTTTTAAAATTTTATTTACATATAAAGAAACTGGTTGTGAAATAGTTCTCAAACTTTACAGTAGATTTTATGTTTACCTAAAGATACATTTATAAATCATAGAGGTTTAAATATTATTTTAATTTAAAAATATTAGATGTGAAATAAACAATAAAGTGTTCAGCATTAAAAATTGTGAAATATCAACATCTCACCAAAATGGCTAAAATTTAAAAGACTGACAATACCACGTGCTGATGAAAATTTGAGTAACTGAAATGTTTGATAGCAGAAGGTAAAATGGTAAAACCACTTCAGAAAACTACTTATTTTCAAAAATCAACACATATATCTCAAAAACTCAATCATAAAGACATACATCCAACTGAAATAAATACATATCCATCAAAAGATATGTACAAAAGCTGGGATAACCAAAATATCGATCAAAAGTTAAATAAATGCATTGTTGCTTATTATTTATTCAAGGCATTCTAAAAAAAACAAAGAAAAAGAATGAACTACTGCCATATGCAATGACATAGAGAAACCTCACACACATAATGTCAAGATGGAATAGAACTAATAACAAACTAAAACTATAGTGGATACAGATTTCAGATATCAGGCAACAGGTAGCAAAGAGATAAAAAATGAAGTGAGCCCCACAGTGTGGTCCATGGCTAGTGGTGCTCTACACTCAGTGATGGACAACAGAGTGATGGTCTCACTGAGCTTTGGAGACAGAAACTGGAATCCGGGGACTGAAGAGGAGGCTGGGAAGGGTACCAGAGAGAAAGCATCTCCAAAAGAGAGAACTAGGGAGTCTAATGATAGTGATCATATGATTAATCATCTAAACTACTTTGGGGAACAAAAGACCATACTATTAATAATCATGACAGGACAACACATATAAATCTGATGTGTCTTTAGCAAACAGGTATAATCAACCCACTTCCATTTTCCTTGTTTCCACAAAGAATTGCTGTTGAAAGTTGGTCCTAAACATTATTCTGAAACATATTGGTTGTCTCTGTTGGAGGCTCTCTTCCTGCCAGACCCCGTTGTGAGATTCCCTCCTGCACTCTGCTCACAGTGCACCTGGTTTACACGCATATGACTGGTTTACCATTCAGTCACTGGTAACTGAAACTCCATGACGGGTCAGAGATTCTGGCTTGAACAAACTTATAGCATCGCTCATATACTTTGCCAAACTCAGCTTCCATGGATCTTTTTAAAGGGCTGTGATGGTTCTCCAATCTTAAAAATATACTAAAAAATGTGAATTGTGCACTTTAAAAGGTTAAGTTTCAGTCAGTTCAGTTCAGTCACTCAGTCGTGTCCAACTCCTTGAAATCCATAGACTGCAGCACACCAGGCCTCCGTGTCCACCACAAACTCCACTTACCCAAACTCATGTCCATTGAGTCAGTGATGCCATCCAACCATCATTCTCTGCCATCCCCTTCTCCTCCTGCCTTAAATCTGTCCTAGCATCAGGGTCTTTTCCAAGGAGTCAATTCCTATTAGGTGGCCAGAGTATTGGAGTTTCAACTTCAACACCAGTCCTTCCAATGAATAGTCAGGACTGATATCCTTTAGGATGGACTGGTTGGATCTCCTTGCAGTCCAAGGGACTCTCAAGAGTCTTCTCCAATACCACAGTTCAGAAGCATCAATTCCTCAGTGCTCGGCTTTCTTTATAGTCCAACTCTCACATCCATAAATGACTACTGGAAAAACCATTGCTTTGACTAGACGGACCTTTGCAGGCAAAGTAATGTCTCTGCTTTTTAATATGCTATCTAGGTTGGTCATAACTTTTCTTCCAAGAAGCAAGCATCATTTAATTTCATGGCTGCAGTCATCATCTAGAGTGATTCTGGAGCCCCAAAATACAAAATCTACCGCTGTTTTGATTGTTTCCCCAACTATTTGCCACGAAGTGATGAGACTGAATGCCATGATCTTCGTTTTTTGCATGTTGAATTTTAAGACAACTTTTTCACTCTCCTCTTTCACTTTCATCAAGAGGCTCTTTAGTTCTTCTTTGCTTTCTGCCGTAACAGTGGTGTCATCTGGTTATTGATATTTCTCCTGGTAATCTTGACTCTAGCTTGTGCTTCATCCAGCCAGGCATTCGCATGATGTACTCTGCATTTAAATTAAATAAGCAGAGTGACAATACACAGCCTTGACATACTCCTTTCCCAATTTGGAACCAGTCCATTGTTTCATGTCCAGTTCTAACTCTTGCTTCTTGATCTGAATACAGATTTCTCAGGAGGCAGGTAAGGTGGTCTGGTATTCCCATCTCTTGAAGAATTTTCCACAGTTTGTTGTTATCAATGCAGTCAAAGACTTTTGCAGAATCAATAAAGCAGAAGCGGATGTTTTTCTTGTATTCTATTTCTTTTTCAATGATCCAACAGATGCTGGCAATTTGATCTCTGGTTCCTCTGCCTTTACTAAATCCAGCTTGAATATCTGGAATTTCACAGTTCATGTACTGTTGAAGCCTGGCTTGGAGAATTTTGAGCATTACTTTACTAGCGTGTGAGATGAGTGCAATTGTGCAGTAGTTTGAGCATTCTTTGGCATTGCCTTTCTTTGGGATTGGAATGAAAACTGACCTTTTCCAGTCCTGTGGCCACTCTGAGTTTTCCAAATTTGCTGGCATATTGAGTGCAACACTTTCACAGCATCATCTTTTAGGATTTGAAATAGCTCAACTGGAATTCCATCACCTTCACTAGCTTTGTTCGTAGTGATGCTTCCTTAGGCCCACTTGATTTCGCATTCCAGGATGTCTGGCTCTAGGTGAGTGATCACACTATCATGGTTATCTGGGTCGTGAAGATCTTTTTTGTATAGTTCTGTGTATTCTTGCCACCTCCTCTTAATCTCTTCTGCTTCTGTTAGATCTATACCATTTCTGTCCTTTATTGTGCCCATCATTGCACAAAATATTCCCTTGGTATCTCTGATTTTTTTGAAGAGATCTCTAGTCTTTCCCATTCTATCTCACTCTAAGTTTCACAGAGTTGGAATAAATTTCTATGTCCAAGATGGGGCCACGCCGTCTTGGCATATCTTTGGTGCCATGTCAGCACCAGAACTTATGTAACTTTGATATCCCTATAAAGCCATTTTATCAGAAATGCAGTATATCCAGTCAGCCAATCCCAAATACCAAGCCAACCCATGGCTCTATACTTGCTTCCTTGTGCTTAATCCATTTTTTATTTTTCTTATCCTTGCTTCTTATTCTTTGCCCTATAAAAAAGGTTCCTGCTTTCTGCCCTATTTTGCAATTCTCTGGGTCCTTGGGAATGAATACTGCCCACTTCATGAAATATTAAACTATTGAAATGTTAAAAAGAATTTTTTTAACTTGTGCCGGGCATAAAACACTAGTCTGAACTTTCTCCCAAGTGATTTTAGTTTGGGATCCTCATGAAATCTCCACTTCAGTCATGCTGTTCTAAATTTGCATCTCAGGAGACTTCCCTGATGATCCAGTGGTTGATAATCTGCCTGCCAATGCAGGGGACATGGGTTTGATACCTGGCCTGGGAAGATTCGACATGTTGCCCAGCAACTAAGCCCATGCACCACACACTGGAGCCCATAAGCCACAACTACCCAAGTTCAAGCACCCTAAGACCCATGTTGGCAGCAAGTGAAGCCACTGCAGGGAGAAGCCCACCCACTTTAACTAGACAGTAGCCCCCTGCCCACTGCAACTAGGGAAAGACTGCACATAGCAACCAAGACTCGGTGCAGCCAGAAGTTAAATACATAATAAGATGGTAGATATGCACCAAAAACTGCAGTCCATGGGGTTGCTAGGAGTCAGACACGACTGAGCGACTTCACTTTCACTTTTCATTTTCATGCATCGGAGAAGGAAATGGCAACCCACTCCAGTGTTCTTGCCTGAAGAATCCCAGGGACGGGGGAGCCTGGTGGGCTGCCATCTATGGGGTCGCACAGAGTCGGACACGACTGAAGCGACTTAGCAGCAGCAGCAGCATGCTCCAAAAATAAAATCAATATATTTAGATTTCAGAAAGTACAAACAGCGAATCTCAGAATTTCTCTCCAGTAAGGTTAGCTTTAGTTTTCTTAAGTAAATTGGTGCAGCAATCATTTCATTGTACCTCCACTTTATCTCCTATGCCAAAATCTAGCACAAATGATTTGAGCATCTAGTTGGGGAAAGGAGACAGGTTTTCTCTGTAGAGCATGACTCTTCAAAAGAATCGATATTAGAAGGACAGCAAGGGGAGGATCAGAGCTAGCTAAAGAGTATTCTTCTATGTTGTAAATAAAAATTTTGAGAATTCCTCCTTGCAAGGACTTGATTTAAACTATCTTTATATAGCTCTCACCATAGTTGATGTTTTACATTTATCTATTTATCTGATCTTTCCCTTCAAACTATAAACTCCCTGAGGGCAGGGCCTGTGTCTTCTCCATCTTACAGTTTTTTCATATCACCTCTCCCAATTCTCCTCCTACAGAAGGCCCTTAACTGTGTTTTGAATTAATAACATTGGGTTTTATTCAGGTTTGGAGTTTAGAATGCTGTATAATGGTTCTCTTTCTGGAACTCATGCTGCTCGTAGTGGAGAACAGTAAGTAGCCAATCCATTACAGAAATGAATAAACAATCCTGCATTCTGTGAAAACATCCAAGGAAATGCTACCTATGAGGTCTTCTCAGTAGAGATTTGAACACACAGGATAAAAATAAAAGCAATGTTGCAGGCCCTCTCCCCCAACAGCTTCAAATATGTGCTTTGGTTTGAAACAGATGGATTTTCATTGAGCACAATACTCTGACAGCTAAAAATAAAACAAATGCCCTTTCTGATACTTTAGAATACCCAAGGCCCATGATTCAAGAAAATACATGGAGAAATGTCATCACTTATTTAACTCCTGTAAAGAGTTTCCAAAATAAAATTGCTGATGCTGCTTATCTTGGTTCATGTAAATATTTTTAAAGGAAAGGATCTAGATGCCTTTTTATGCCTCAGCACTATAATAGATAAGATGTAAAAAGACTCTAAGTCCCTAGGAATAAATCAATAATATTTTTATATATATTAGAAGCTATTTTAACTCACAGAATACTCAGAGAGTCCTAATTTGATTTCTTTCTTGTAAGCATTTGGGAGATACAAGTGTTTTATTTCAATTTTATAGATGAGGAAACTGAAGGGTACAGAACTGAGGTGATTTTTCCAAAGTCATCACCCCAAGGTTAATGCTTCCACATCCTGAACTCTTATTTTTTAAATCATGCAGTTTTGCTACTGATCTTTTGGTACTATAGTGTTCTTATTCCCCTTTATTCTACCTTGGTGTCTGTGGAAAATATTGCTAATGAGGTACTTTCCTCTAGCAGGGTTACCATGTGATAGCAATTTCCACCTTGACTCAGAGCAGTAGGAAAAATAACAAAGGAAAAATTACAAAGAGCATCTGCTGATGATAGCAAAGGCTGTAGAGGGGCTAGAATGGAAAATTCTGGGAACAAGACTGAAGCTTCCCCTAAAAGCTACACAGCACTTTATGCATGGATCTCTTAGCAATTTTTCTTCAGTCATCAGTAGATGACAATGATCTAGAATGTAGGACTGCAGTAAGCAGGTTTAAGTGGGCTAACCACGGAAAATGACCTGAGAATTTGCAATGTACTGCCACAATTTATACACAACCAAGAAATTTTATGGTGCAGCATTAAATAAGAATGACAGCTAGTTAATGTCTGTAAGTGATGACCTTCCACTTCCCTCATGTCTTCGCAATAGCAGCGGATGCCTTACACCAGCGTTGATTCCTGCCATTCTAAAGCTGCTTTCAAAGGCTTTTCTACTGCTGCAGTAAGTGCCAATGCAGCTATATTGCTCCATTTTAACTAAGCTCTTTCCATTATAATCTAAATCCTTCATGCTTCATGCCAATTACCATAACTATCAGCTTTAATCTGACATTTCAAAAAACAGAATTTCAAATATCAAATACACATTCCATATTTCTCTTCCTACAAAAACATTCAAACTGTGCTAGTATTTGGTTTCAGGATTCATTCATCTGATCAAAAATTAATTAATAAACTGGTTGAAGAAAAACTCTCAAGTCAATTTTGGAAGAATTGAGGAAAATTTTATTATGGACTGGATGTTAAATGATATTAGGAAATTATGTGCTTTTATTAGGTGTAATATGATATTATGCTTTTTAGAGGGAAGTCTATTTTTAGGAAATACCAATTGAAGTATTTGTAGGTAAAGTGTAATGATATCTGCAACTTACTTATTGAATTTAATCCAAAAATAAATATACATATGTATACACAGAAAAAGTTATAGATGATTAAATAAATGAAGCAGATATAAAAATTACTGAATACTTTGTGGATATATTTGCTAACAGAGGTACTGAGGTAAACAAAGTTCCTGACTTCATAGTCCAGTAGTCTAATTAAAGATATGCAAATATAATAACTATTGCAATTTGTAATGAATATAGTACTAGCAGTGGAGGAGGTAATGGCAACCCACTCTGGTATTCTTGCCTGGAAAATCCTATGGACAGAGGAGACTGGCGGTCTACAGTCTACAGGGTCGCAGAGAGTCAGACGTGACTCAGCACGCAAGCACACTAGCAGTAGGTAGCAAGACACTTGAAAGCATAAAAGCGGAAGAAAATAATTCTACCTACAGATGTGAAGTGAAGACTTCCACAGGGAGTGATGCCTGTAGAGGGACTTAAAGATATATACATGAACAGGAAAGACATTGGCAGAGGGAAGGGATGGGCATCACTGTGGAAGCCTGAAATAGAATAAAAGGGTTAGGAAACAGCACACTCTAGGTGACTAGGCCCCTGAGCATGAGATAGAAAGAGTGAGAGATAAGTCTGGAAAGTCATGCAAACTGGGGATCTGATAAGAAGAGTACATTCTACTAAAGAGTCACAATATTTTCCTAGAGGCAGTATGAATCCTTAAAAAATGTTTAAATTGTGTTAGCTTGACGTATTGTGGTGATCACCCCACAATATACACAAATATGGAATCATTATTGCATACATCTGAAGCTAACAATGTTACATGTCAATTATATCACAATTTTTCAAGAGTTGTTAAGAAAAGGATCGGCTTTCCAGGTGGTTCAGTGGTAAAAATTCCGCCTAACAATTTAGGAAACACAGGAGATGTGAGTTCAATCCCTGGGTTGGGACGATCCCCTGGAGGAGGAAATGGCAATCCACTCCAGTATTCTTGCCTGGAAATCCCCTGGACAGAGAAGCCTGGTGGGCTACAGTACATAGGGTCACAAAGAGTTGAACACAACTAAGCGATTACACATGCACATATACAAGAAAGGGTATGGAAAGCTCATTAATCCATGACTTATCAACTGAGTAGTTATTTGAACTCCTGGATCAAAACAACTTCTTGGTTAGCATCTTACAAAAATAATCCTAAATCTCACAACAATTTCAAGAAAATAATGACAATTTTTCTGATTAAGTGAGCCAAGTCTAAACAATTAGGCCCAGAGAAAGCATACCAATGGAGATTAAATACTGGAAGCTGTTAATTAAATAACACATAGATAAATATGTGTCAATTAAGAAAATATGACATGCACATATAAGGACTAGAAACTAAACCAAAGAAAAGATAATTTAAGGAAAATGGTTCACAAATATTGGAAGATTAACTTTTAAAGGAAATCAACCCTAATGTTGGATAGCATCACCAATTCAATGGACATGAACTTGGGCAAACTCTGGGAGATAGTGAGGGACAGGGAGGCCTGGCATGCTGCAGTCCGTGGGGTCACAAAGAGTCAGACACAACTTAGCAACTGAACAAATCTGAATATTCATTGGAAGGGCTGATGCTGAAGCTGAAGCTCCAATACCTTGGCCACTTGATGCAAAGAGCTGGCTCATTGGAAAAGACCCTGATGCTGGGAAAGATTGAGGGCAGGGGGAGAAGGGGATGACAGAATGAGCTTTTGGATGACATCACCAACTCAATGGACATGAGCTTGAGCAAACTCAGGGAGAGAGTGAAGGACAGGGAAGCCTGCTGTGCTGCCATTCATGGGTAAAGGGTGAGACAAGAATTAGTGACCGAACAACAAAAACTTTGAAGAACTTTTCACCAGTGTGTTAATCCGCTCATGAACACTGAATTTTTTTCATCAAAGATAATTGGCTATTCATTCAAGCCTATGAACAAACAACCCTCCTAAATTTTTAGGAGTTGATACTGGATACCAAATGGCAAATGAATATAAGGTCTCAGTGAAATGATTATCCAATATAGAAACTATGTTTCCATATGCACTTTGCATTTTGAAAAATCCACCTTTATATACAGATAAAGAAGCTACACCTCTGCTGCTGTCTGATTTTGTTTAAGCCTATATTTACCTTTTAAAATTTGGTCAGTGTAAGATTAGCTTGGTTGCATCCTCAGACTCAATTTCCCTATTTTTTTAATTTTAACTTTTTCTTCACAAATCATATGTACTGGATACTGCAAGAAAGTACATTTTAAGTAATTTTTCATTTCAGTTTTGTCAGATGCTGTGTATATGCTGGTAATGCTGTGTATTATCACCCTACATATTTAACTACTATGCAGAGTAAGTACATCATGAAAAATGCCAGGCTGGATGAAGCACAAGCTAGAATCAAGATTTCTGGGAGAAATATCAACAGCCTCAGATATGCAAATGATATCACTTTAATGGCACAAAGTGAAGAGGAACTAAAGAGCCTCTTTTTTAATTTATTTTTTAATTGAAGGATAATTGCTTTACAGAATTTTGTTTTGTGTCAAACCTCAACCTGAATCAGCCATAGATATACATATATCCCCTCCCTTTTGAACTTTCCTCCCATCTCCCTCCCCATTGCACCCCTCTAGTTGATACAGAGTCTCTGTTTGAGTTTCTTAGTCGTTCAGCAAATTCCCGTTGGCTATCTGTTTAGCATATGGTAATGTAAATTTCCATGTTACTCTTTCCGTACATCTCAGCCCCTCCTCCCTCTCCCCATGTCCACAATGCTATTCTTTATGTCCGTTCCTCCAGTGAATTCTTCAGTACCATTTTTCTAGATTCCATATATATGCATTAGAATATGGTATTTATCTTTCTCTTTCTGGCTTACTTCACTCTGTATAATAGGTTCTGGGTTCGTCCACCTCATTAGAACTGACTCCAAGGCGTTCCTTTTTATGGCTGAGTAATATTCCATTGTGTGTATGTACCACAACTTCTTTATCCATTCATCTGTCGATGGACATCTAGGTTGCTTCCATGTTCTAGCTATTGTAAACAGTGCTGCAATGAACAATGGGATACATGTGTCTTTTCAATTTTGTCTTCCTCAAGTTATATGCCTAGAAGTGAGATTGCTGGGTCATATGGTGGTTTTATTCCTAGTTTTTTTAAGGAATCTCCATACCATCTTCCATAGTGCTGTATAGTTCCCTTTTCTCCACACCCTCTCCAGCATTTACTGTTTGTAGATTTTTTGATGATGGCCATTCTGACCGGTGTGAGGTGATATCTCATTGTAGCTTGGGTTTGCATTTCTCTAGGAATGACCAGTGTTAAGCATCTTTTCATGTGTTTGTTAGCCATCTGTATGTCTTCTTTGGAGAAATGTCTGTTTAGGTCTTTTTCACACTTTTTTGGGTTGTTTGTTTTTCTGGTATTGAGTTGTATGAGTTGCTTGTATATTTTGGAAATTAATCCTTTGTCAGTTGTTTCATTTGCTCTTATTTTCTCCCATTCTGAGGGTTGTCTTGTCACCTTGCTTATAGATTCCTTTGCTGTGCAAAAGCTTTTAAGTTTAATCAGATCCCACTTGTTTACTTTTGTTTTTATTTCCATTACTCTAGAAGGTGGGTAAGAGAGGATCTTGCTTCAATTTATGTCATCAAGTGTTCTGTCTATATTTTCCTCTAAGAGTTTTATAGTTTCTGGTCTTACCTCTTGATGAGGGTGAAACAAGAGAGTGAAAAAACTCATGTTTCAGAGTAAAAAAGTCACGTCTGACTCTGCGACCCCATGGACTGTAACCCAGAAGGCTTCTTTTCCCACGGGAATTTTCAAGGCAAGAATACTGGAGTGGGTTGCCATCTCCTTCTCTGTGGGATTTCTGACCTAGGGATCAACCCTCATCTCCTGCACTGGCAGGCTGATTCTTTACCATGGTTCCATGTGAGAAGCCTGCTGTGTATAAAACATACTCCTAATAACATGAGATGTTCTAACTTCACTTTTCAGACTTAAAACTTTTACAGGGCTTAATGTAACACTATTTAATTTTTTTCTCTAATTTATCAGAATGAGGAATTATGGCTTATAATCACATGGTTATAATCTAGTATGGAAGAAAAATAAGAATTTTAATGCAAAGATCTATTTAGGAGATAGTTTTTGGGAAATTTTAGAAATAAAGGAAATATACTTAAATATAGTTTCTTAATAGATTGCTGGAGGAGTACTCAAAGAAAAGAGACAAGAAACTTTAAAGTAAACAACATTAAAATCCTTAGCAAGCACTTGTATACTAGATCCCTGGGAGGAATTATAACATCTGTTGGGTTTTTCCTAATGTGAATTCCTGGGCTACCAATTAGAAATGGAAAATTACTTGAGTTGCACATGTAGCCCACAGTAACTAATCAGATTCTAGGATTCTCCCACACTAGCCTTTTGGTCATACCACTAGAAGAAAACAAAGAAAATGTTGACATTGTCAGAGAAGAAACAGAGAGCTCTTTATCTACTTACAACTAGGATGGGCGGAGGAGAGGGAAGCAGTGAGGTTCTGAAATCTCCTTGAAGCAGCTCAGATTAAAGAAGATCAAAGCAACAGGTTTTGCCAACTGGGGAATGGACAGTTTGGGTTCCTTTAGCAATGATCCCTCTGATAAGCCACCTTGCCAAGGTTGCTCCACCTACCTCATGGAGCTTTATATCAAGTGTGCAATTTCCTTATTTCCTCTGCTTACCGTGTTTCACTTGAGGATTTGAGTACAAGAAACATCAAAGTGATTATACTTATGAAATGTAGATTTTCCTCTTCTTGACCCTAGCTGGATTTTCAAGAAGAAATGGCCCTTTTACAAGCTGTGATGGAATGTGGCTTTGGAAATTGGTAGGATATAACCAATCAGATGTGCGCCAAGACCAAGGAGGAGTGTGAGAAGCACTATATGAACCATTTCTTCAATAACCCTCTCTTCACATCTACCCTGCTGAACCTGAAGCAAGCAGAGGAGGCAAAAACTGCTGACACTGCCGTTCCATTTCACTCTGCAGACGACCCTCCCCGACCTACTTTTAACTCCTTGTTTTCTCAGGACATGGCAGGATACATGCCAGCTCAAGCAGATTTCATACAGCAGTTTGACAATTATGAGAAGTACTTGAGAGATATTGATTTTGTCAAAGATGACTGGGACATTCTACATGCTCTGAAGATGGCTGTAGTAGACATCTATCATTCCAGGATGAAGGAGGACAAAGATGAAAAAAAATTGAGATCACGAATTAATCAACCTTAGGAAGTTTCAGTTAATGGAACGATGATACCCCAAGGAAGTCCAAGATCTTTATGCAAAAAATGAGGTGATTTGCAAGGACAGTGGGGCCGGTGGGGCCTGACAAGTTCATTGAAAGCCAGGCATTGGAATTTGAACTCCAAAGGGAAGGGAAATCAAAAGGCTCCAGGAATACAGGACAGCAGGCGTTATCAATTTTTGTAGCGCCAGAAGTTACAATCACCTCAAGAAGACTCAAGAAGAGGAACCCCTCAAACACAGAATGCGCTCCGAGGTCCTCCAGTGCATCAGACAGCAGCGCCTGCCAGCAGTGGCTCCGCCCGCAGGCTGACGTTGACTCTGGCTTGAGTCCTTCTGTTCGAATGACTTCGAATTCAGGTAGATGAAGTGTACTGCCCTTGAAACTCAGCGGCCTCCCTGGCACAGAGAAGTTGAGTGAAAAAGAAAAGGAGCTCTGTTAGATGGTGAGGTTGGTCCCAGGAGCCTATTTAGAATACACATCTGCTCTATTGAACAAATGTCACAAGCAAAGGGGCTTGAAACTGGCCCAGGCGAGAGCACTCATCAAGACAGACATGAACAAAACCCAGAAAATCTATGATTTCATCATCTGAGAAGGATACATCACCAAAGCCTGTGAGGCTCCCCAGGAGTATTGCGGGCCAAAGGGCCGCAAGGGCATTCTGGAGCCTCATTTTTTAACTGAATTCTCATTGAGAAAAAAGGGAAAGAAAAAAGGAAATCTTCAGTTGTATTAGTGTCTACTTTCTTCCCCACCCTGCTTTAAAATACTCCTGTTGTTGGTATTGTACTGCAGAGTTATGTGCTAGATAAGCTATTATTAATTGTGTGTGGGCATTCATTCCTAATACCTTTTGTAACTAAAACAAGAACCATAGTACCACACATCACAGTATTGGTAGAAGTAGAACTAAACCAGTCTGTAGTCCCAGGAGTCCAGCTCAGATCCTCGTACCTGCTTAGGAGGTTGGTTTTCTAATTATCTGTTTTGCATTCAAACATTACACACAGATGTTAAATAAAGAGGCTATATAGAGAGAAAGCTTTCTCCTTCTGTCTGAGATTTTATTTTTAAGCTAACAACTTAGGTTTATGAGCAGAAAGGAGGAAAACCTCCCCCATGATGGTCTTGTCCCAAACTGCACCTTGAACTTGAATGTTTGGTTCTGTAATCTGCAGTCTGACTCTCTCAACTGCAGAAGACTTTTTGAGTAGGTTACACCCGATATAAAATGTCTCTGTTATTTTTAGAACGAATGGATTAAAATGTTTTGCTACTTAAAAAAAAAAAAAAAAAAAACTAGGATAACGAATGCAAGATGCAAATAGCCAGATTATTATTACTTTTTAATCAAGAAGCACCTGAGATAATCCTGTTAAGTTTTCCATTGAGTTCATGGCCTAGAAAATTTAATACAGCCTTCAGGGAACCTGCAGGCACAACACAAAGGTGCCATCTAAAATTTGAAATATTTAAAATCCCAGTATAACCTTTAAAAATGCTTGCAAATTTTGTATTCTTCTCCTTAATATATCAATGCTTCTTTTGAAGTAAAAATGGCTTCAGCTACCTACAAGTTAAATTACTAGCCCTTTTCATAAATCTTTGAATAAAACCAATGTTTTCTAAGATAACCATGCTTATTTCCAGCTTTATATTTCCAAAGCATACTCAGCTGGAGAAGAATGACCCAGAAAAAATCTAAAGGTTTCCATGTAAAGATCACATGCTTAGGATAACACTGAGGTCTCTAGTGCTCCAGAGAAGGACTATCTGCTCTTCAGTTAGTGAAGACTGTTGGTATTTTATTCACTCATTCGTGTCTGATTCTTGAAACCCCATGGACTGTAGCCCACCAGGCTCCTCTGCCCATGGGATTTCCCAGGCAAGAATACTAGAGTGGGTTGCCAGGCCTTTCTCCAGGGGATTTTCCCCACCCAGGGATCAAACCCAGGTTTCCTGAAAGGTAGGCAGATTCTTTACTGTCTTAGCCACCAGAAATGTCCAGCTTCCCACCAGGGAAGTTGATATTTTAAAGGTATTTTTCATTACTAGGGGAACTACTAGTACTATGGTACTATTGGTCATGTCTTGAGATCAGAGAAGAAAAAGAAATTATATTTTAGGTTAAACTAAGAAAAATTCGAGGGAAAAACGATGACTTTCCCAGCTTTGGCTCACCTTTAGATCAACAGCAACTGAACTTAAAAGCAAATGCCACAGTTTTGCCAAAAGAAAACTGTAAGGTTTTAGGCCCCACAGTAGTCAGACAGCATAAGGTAAGCGAGTATGATTAGAAATCTGAATAAGAACTTTCTTTTCCTTATTTTTTCAACTGCCTATATAATTGACTATAACATTTGTTGCAGGTGTACAACATAGTTGTTCAACACATACACATTATGAAATGACCTCCATAAGTCTAGTAACGGTCTATCACCGTACAAAGTTTTAAATTATTGTTGATTATATTCCCTATGCTGTACATTACCTCCCCAGGACTTACTTATTATATAACTAGAAGTTTGTACTGGGCTTCCCTGAAAGTTCAGTTGGTAAAATATCCACCTGCAATGCAGGAGACCCTGGTTCTATTCCTGGGTTGGGAAGATCTGCTGGAGAAGGGATAGGCTACCCACTACAGTATTTGTGGGCTTCCCTGTGTTTCAGCTGGTAAAGAATCTGGCTGTAATGCAGGAGACTTGCGTTCGATTCCTGGGTTGGGAAGATCGCCTGGAGAAGGGAAAGGCTACCCACTTCAGTATTCTGGTCTGGAGAATTCCATGGACTCTATAGTCAACAGGGTCGCAAAGAGTCAGACACAACTGAGTGTAAATGCTGTGCTGTGCAAAAGTTTATACTTATTAATCTCCTTTGCCAATCTTATCCATTCCTCCACCCGCCTCTCTTCTGGCAACCCACCAGTTTGTTACCTGTATCTATGAGTCTGTTTCTGCTTTGTTTTGTTTGTTGATTTGTTCTTATGTTCCACATACAAGTGAAATTATACAGGATTTGTCTTTCTCTGTCTGACTTATTTCACTTTGCTTAATACATTCTCGATCCATCCATGTTGTTGTAAATGGAAAGATTTCATTCTTTCTCATGACTAATATTTCATTTCTTATATTAATAGCATCTTCTTTATCCATTCACCTATCAGTGAACACTTAGGTGACCTCCAAGTTTTGGCAACAATAAACCACTGTGATGAACAAAGAGGTCATATATTTCTTCAAATTAGTGAGTTTTGTCTCTTTGTATAGATGTCAAAGAGTGGAATTGGTGGGTGGTATGGTAGTTCTATTTTTAATTTTTTGAAGAATCTCTATGCTGTCTACCATAGTGGACACACAAATTTATATTCTCACCAATAGTGTAAGAGGGTTCCCTTTTCTCCACATCTTCTCTAGCATTTATTGCTTATAGATTTTTTGATGACAACCATTCTGATCAGTGTGAGGTGATACCTCACTGTAGTTTTGATTTGCAACTCTCTAATAATTAGTGATATTGAGAAGCTTTTCATGTGTTTGTTTTCCATCTGTGTGTCTTCTTTGGTGAAATATCTATTTAGGTCTTCTGCCATTTTTTCACCAGGTTGTTCTTTTTATTATTGAGCTGCATGTGCTGTTTGTATATTTTAGAGATTAATCTTTCATCAGTTGCCTCATTTGAAAATATTTTCTCTCATTCTGAAGATTGTCTTTTTGTTTTGTTTATAGTTTCTTTTGTTCTGAAAAAAAAAAATGTTTAATTAGGTCCCTTTTGTTTATTTTGTTTTTATTTTCATTACTCCAGGACATGGGTTACAAAAGATCTTGCTGCAATTTATGTCAGAGAGTGTTATGCCTGTGTTTTCCTCTAAGAGCTTTAGTGTCTGGCTTACTTTTATGTCTTTAATCCATTCTGAGGTGTGTGTGTGTGTGTGTGTGTGTATGGTGTTAGAGAGTGTTCTAATTTCATTCTTTTACATGTAGCTATCCAGTTTTCCCAGCACCGCTTATTGGTGAGACTGTCTTTTCTCTATCGTATATTCTTGCATTCTTTGTCACAGATTATGTATGTGGGTTTATCTATGGGCTTTCTATACGGTTCCATCGATCCATTTTTTTGGTAATATGCCAGTACCATACTGTCTTGATTACTGTAGCTTTGTATTGTAGTCTGAAGTCAGGGAGCCTGATTCCTCAAGCTCCATTTTCTTTCTCAAGATTGCTTTGGCTATATGGGATTTTTTGTATTTCTATATAAGTTGTAAAAAAAATTTTGTTCTATGAAAATTTCCATTGGTCAATTGATAGAGATTACACTGAATTTGTAGACTGCTTTGGGTAGTACTGTTAAATGGGTTTTTAAAATTCTTTTCATAGTTCTCTCTTTCTTCTCTTTCTCTCTTCCCTTGTGACTTGATGACTATCTCTAATGTCATAACTGAATTCCTTTCCTTTTAATGCTTGTGTATCTACTGTAGACTTTTGGTTTGTGATTACCATGAAGTTTATAAATAATGACATAAAAACAACCTAAAACCTATATATATATGTGTGTATATATATATATATATATACACACACACACATGTTTTACATGTGTGTATATATATATTCACATATATAGGTTATATATTATATGGTTATGGGTTATAACCATATATATGTGGTTGTCCCTTTTAGGCTGTCTATCTTTTAAGTTGAAATGCATTTTAAAAGCCTTATATTTTCATACCCCCCAAGTTTTTATATTTTTTATGTTATATTTTACATGTTTTTATTTTGCATATTCTGTAAGTGGTTATTATAGATTTGGACAATTTTTACTACTTTTGTCTTTTAACCTTCTTACTAGTTTTATAATGTTACTATAGGTTTGCCTCTACATGAGATTTTTTTCTTTCATAATTTTCTTATTTCCAGTTGTAGCCATCTCTTCTCCACTTAGAATAATCCTTTTAACATTTCTTGTAAGGCCAGTTTAGTGGTGATGAACTCCTTCAGCTTTTGCTTGTATATAAAACTCTAAATGATAATCTTGCCAAGTCAGGTACTCTTAGTTGTCAATTTTTTCCCTATCATATCATTCCACTTCCTTCTAACCTGCAAAGTTTCTGCTGAAAAGTCAGTTTATTGTATTCTGGGAGCTCCCTTGTACATAACTAGCTGTGTCTCCATTGCCACAGTTAGTTTCTTTACCTTTGCTTTTTTCATTTTAATTATAGTATGTCTTGGTGGGGACCTCTAGATTCATCTTGTTTGGGACTCTCTGTGTTTCTTGGACCTAGATGTCTGTTTCCTTGCCAGGTTACAGATGTTTTCAGCTATTATTTCTTCAAAAAGTTCTCTGCCCCTTTCTCTATCTCTTCTCCTTCCAAGACCCCTATAATGTGAGTATTTCTGCACTTGATGTTATCCCCAAGGTCCTTTAAACTATATCCATTTTTCTCATACTTTTTTCTTTTCAGCTTCCATTATTTTCACTACTCTTGTCTTCTAGATCTCTGGTTCATTCTTCTATATCATCTAATTTACTGTTGATTCCCTTTAGTGTACTTTTTACTTTAGTTGTATTCTTCAGTTCTGGTTGATTCTTTATACATTTTTTATCTCTTTGTTGAAATTCTCACAGTGTTCATCCATTTTTATCCCAAGTTTTGTGACCATATTTATGACAATTATCCTGAACTTTTTATTGAGTAGATCAAAATATTTCCATTTTGTTTAGTCCTTTTTCTGAGGTTTTGTCTTGGTCTTTCATTTGGAACATATTCTTCTGTCTCCTCATTTTGCCTAATTCTCTGTATTTAAGACTTAAGTGAAGTCGCTCAGTCGTGTCCGACTCTTTGTGACCCCATGGACTGTAGCCTACCAGGCTCCTCCATCTGTGGGATTTTCCAGGCAATAGTACGGGAGTGGGTTGCCATTTCCTTCTCCAGGGGATCTTCCCCACCCAGGGATAGAACCCAGGTCTCCTGCATTGTAGACAGACGCTTTACCGTCTGAGCCAACAGAGAAGTCTCTGTGTTTACTTCTTTGTATTTGGTAGGTAAGTTATATCTCTCAACCTTGGAGAAGTGGTCTTATGTAGTAGATGTCCTCTAGGACCCAGAAGCACACCCCGCTCTGGCCACCAGAGCCAGATGTGTAACAGGTATTCCCAATGTGAGCTGTATTCACCTTTCTGTTGTGGTGGTGCTGACTGCTACAGTCACTCTGGTATTCAGGGCTGACTCCTGGCCCAGCTGGCTGCAATGCCCAGCAGTGCATGACTGTAGGTACATTCATGTACATTCATGTATCAAGTAGGGTAGGCCCTCAGTGTGACTCGGTATAAGGAACAATGGTATGTTACTGCTGCTAGGGGGCAGAAATCCCCAGTTCACAACCACTGCAGAGGTCCTGGTAGGCAAGGCAAGCCCCTAGCACAACTGACTATGAGACCTGGTGTTGCATAACCACTGCAGGAACTGGTTGGTGCCACAGGCCCCTGGAAGTAATAGTCTAGAAGGAGTATTTCAAAATGGCACTCCTCTAGTATAGCTGTCTGCAAAGTAGAATAAGATCACAAAAATTACTGCTTCCAGAATCTCAGTCCCCAGGGAGTGTTACAGCTGCCTCCTATCTCTCTTCAAGTTTAGCAAGTGAAAGTGAAAGTGAAGTCATGTCCGACTCTTTGCGACCACATGGACTGTAGCCTACCAGGCTCCTCCCTCCATGGGATTCTCCAGGCAAGAGTACTGGAGTGGGTTGCCATTTCCTTCTCCAGGGGATCTTCCCTACCCAGGGATCAAACCCTGGTCTCCCGCATTCCAGGCAGACGCTTTAACCTCTGACCCACCAGGGAAGCAAGTGGCACCTTTCAAATTGCTGCCTCTACATTGAGACTCAGATTGAGTGAACTTTTGCATGTGCCCTTTAAGAGTGGAATCTCAGTTTCCCACAGTTGTTTGGCTCTCTGAACATAAGCCCTGCTTAGTTTTCAAAGCCCAACATTTTGGGGGCTCATATTCCTGGTACAGACCCCCAGGCTGTTGAGTCTGAGTGAGGGTCAGACGCCTTGCTCCTCAAGAAAGAACTTTGTAGTTGTGACTTTTCTTCCACTTTTCTGGTTCACAGTACTGGGGATACGGGTCCTGACTAGACCATATCTCCACCCCTCCTACCTATCTTTGGAGAAGGAAATGGCAACCCACTCCAGTATTCTTGCTTGGAGAATCCCATGGACAGAAGAGCCTGGTGGTCTGCCATCTATGGGGTCACACAGAGTTGGACATGACTGAAGTGACTTAGCAGCAGCAGCCTACCTATCTTGTTGTGGCCTTTTCTTTATATGTATTGTTGCGGAACATTTTTTCTGCTAATCTTCAGGTCATTCTCAGAGATGGTTGCTCTGTAAGTAGTGGCAACGCTGGTGTGCCCATGAGAGGAGGTAAGCTCAGGATATTCTTACTTTATAATCTGGGTTCAGACCCAGAGCCAGAACTTTCTGCTGGGATAGGGAAGAGTGCCATCGCTGATGGAGAAAGGTATATCTCTGAATGCATATGATAAGTAAAAGGGAAAGTGTTAGTGGCTCAGTCATGTCCGACTGCGACCTCAGGGACTGCAGCCTGCCAGGCTCCTCTGTCCATGGAATTCTCCAGACAAAAATATTGAGTGGGTTGACATTTCCTTTTCCAGGGGATCTTTCTGACCCAGGGGTTGAACTCGGGTCTCCCACATGGCAGATTCTTTACCATCTGAGAGGTGCTAGGCATGTACAGATGAGTCACTAAAGTTCTGTTTACCCTTCAGATCTCAGTCTAGCCATTGTTCCCTCAGAGAGGTCTCTCTTGATTCTCTGGTGTTAGTTTCATCAGTCTGTTCACATATCCTGTAGACTCTTCTTAAACCGATAAATATTTGTGTTCTCAACTTAATTGTGTGAGCCTTTAAGATATGCTGCAGGCAGTATACCTTATTCTCACTGTCTTAAATATAGTGAGCCCTCATTAAATGTAAATTGGTTACTAGATTAAATAATGACCACTTTACTACCAGACATCAGTGGTAAATAAATAATAATAATTGGATTTATGCTCCCTCTCTCTTTCTCTGTTTTCATTAATACATTCCTTCCATTTATGAGAAGTGTATATACACCTAAATAACCTTAAAACTTTTCTGTAATGGCTTATTTTCTGAACGAAATAAAGCAGATCTATCTTATCTTTCCCAAATTCATTTATGTTGGATTAGCATGCTACCCTCAGCGGTCCTGAGTGCTGCTGGACTACCCTTCATTCATACCAATATTATCATTTTGGTGAGGCTATTAAACAAATAACATAATACTTGGTGAAACAGCTTAAAATTAAGATACAATACAGCCAACATAATTGCAATAAACTGGAAAGATACATGGAGAAGGGGAGTTTCTTATTTACTGGGGCTCTTCCCAAATATAAAGATGCAAATTTCTAAGAGAGAGAAAAAGAATTTAAAACACACACAAAACAGGTCCTACTCAATGAATTATGACTTTTTGGTTATTTCTCCCAAGTAGTTGTGAATGCAGACTGTAAAATATTAATCAGGTTCAGTCTCTATTTATCATGCAGTTCAGATGGAAAACTCAGATATAAATGTTATTAGTCTTGATTCAGGTCATTTGGAAAAGTATCTTCTAGAGCTAGCATGCACTGGTCAGAGATTAGAACAAATGTGATTGGACAGTAAAAGCAAAATGATGTCATTGGTTAAGTTATCTGAGACAGGTGGTCTGTAGGCTGCACCTTAATTCCCATACCATCTTCAATCTGTCAGAGAAAATTAATGACTCACCCCAAACAACAAATGACTGTTGTTTGGGGCAACAGAACAAATTCTTTTGCAAGGTCACTACATATGAGCACCACATACTTTATTCATCTCTGACTGAGACAATCAAGAGAGAAATAACAAATTTGAATCTGACATTGCAGTCCTACCACTGTGGCATTAGGAAAGCTAGAGAATCAGGACCTTTTATATAAAGAATATGACATGGTCAAAGTGCTACAGGGATAAATGATTTAAGAAAAAAAATTTGGTCTTCAGATATATGATTTAGAGATCAGACACATAGGAAAAAGCCCCATCTCTAAAATGTTGACATAGCAGTGGAACCTGCTATAGTATCGAAAATTTATTTTCACAAGAGTCAAGGAATTTAAGAACTATAGCATGTAGTGGCACACAAATCTTTTTTTCAGGCATTTTGTCATCTGTCTCAGCACTGTACTCAAATGAGTGGGGAAGCCCAAGTGAGTGAGAAAGTTCAAGTTTGCTAGGCTACAAATTGTTGATTTTTTCTTCAGGAACAAATGGACTAATTAACTGACCATGGATTTTCCATCACAAGAGTTCAATCATAGGCCAAAATACCACTTAGTAGAGATTTTAGGTATAGATACAGTCTTTAACATCCCCTTTAAGTCTCATATTTCAGACTACCAAATCATCCTGTACTTCTCCATATCACATTTAGCTCTTATAATTATTTCTTTAACAGCATTCTTCCTGTAAGTACCACAAGGTCAGGAGCTAATTCTACCTTCTCCACTGTGGTGTGCTCAGAGACTAGCACAGCGTCTAACAGATAGTGTTTAATAAAATGCTGTTTATTAACTGACAAGTCTTATAAACCTGAAAAAGAGTGATTGTTTGAATTAAATGTTTTGAAATAAAATTGGCATGTGCTGTGCTGTGCTAAGTTGCTCAGTCGTACCTGACTCTTTGCAACACTATGAATTGTAACCTACCAGGCTTCTCCGTCCATGGGGATTCTCCAGGCAAGAATATTGCAGTGGGTTGCCAAGCCCTCCTCCAGGGGATTTTCCTGACCCAGGGATCGAACCCAGGTCTCCCGCATTGCAGGTGGATTCTTTAACATCTGAGCCACCAGGGAAGCCCAAAATTGGCATGACTTCCTCCTAAATTTAAATGGAAGGTATTTTAAAGAAAGTTTAGATTATTGTAACTTCTGAAGTTTCGAGTTAAAATATGTGGAGTTTTAAGCTGACTTCATGTTTCATTATTACAGGGAAATAATTATCATGTTAATAATAATAAATATCATTCCTAGTTTCCTAAACCACTCCTAGTAAATATTTGTAGGTATGTGTGTGAAATATATATATATATATATATAAAACAGAATACATAGAGAATAGAGGCTTCCCAAGTGGAGCTAGTGGTAAAGAACCCACCAGCCAATACAGGAGACATAAGAGATGCAGGTTTGATCCCTGGGTGGTGAAGTTCCCTGGAGGAGGGCATGCCAATCCACTCCAGTATTCTTGCCTGGAGAATCCCATGGACACAGAGCCTGGCGAGCAACAGTCCATAGGGTCACAATCAGTCGGACACAACTGAAGAGACTCGGCATGTACATGCACACATATAGAGAATATATGTAAAAGAATCATATAAAGAGAGGTAAAGCATAAATAATATAAATAGAGGCAGCTGTATCATTCCAAAACTTTTATTTCCCTTGAATTATCATTGAAATGATAAAATTTAGTTAAATATTTTCTTCCAAATAAGTACTGTTGCTACTTCTGTCAAAATTCTTTTGGAAGTTTTAGAAATTTTTGACAAGTACAATAATAAAAATAAAGATGCCACCAAATTAGGTATGATTAATATTGGGAGGAAAAATCATAAAATCTAAAAAGATTCTGCCTTCAGATTACTTCAAAACTGACTTCGATTTCCCATTTTATTTTCATGAAACTAAAAATCAGAACTGTAGAATATAGTGTGATTTATTTCAGAAAGATGACAGGCATTATTTTGCATACTCAAATGAGAGACAACTGACTCACATCAAAAGACTGACAATGAGAAATTTATGAATTTTAACTTAAAATGTGCAAACTTTGAACATACAATTTCTATTATTCTCTTCTTTCACTTTTTTTTTCAAATATCACACTGATAGTATTAATTGTATAAATCAGGGATTTCCCACACCTCTCAATGTCAAGAGCTGCAGACTCAGGGGTTATGGGTGGAATGCCTGCAGGCAGATGTATCTGTAAAACTGAATGCCTTTACAAGGATCATGTATCCACCGGTTTGCTGTAGTTGATACCACTTTCCCTTATTCTACACTAGTCTTCTTACACATGTGCACAGTCTCCCTGGCACTTTCTGAGATCATTTGATTTTTTTGACCCCAGACTTAGACAAACCCCTAAGAAATAACAAAACATTTTTTCCCTTTATTCAATCAAACGTCATGCCTCATAGATATATGTATAATTATGTGCCTTCATGAAAATAATGCAGTGCTCCAATGATAGTAAAAATACTAATGCAACATAAAAAATTCAGAATAAAACATATATGAATAAATAATAAAATTTAGAAAGATTACACAGTATCTAGGCATATGGCCAGATGTTTTTTATGCAATATATTATTCAGTGCTCAAAACTATGAGAAAGGTAATATCATTATCACCATTTTGTAGATGAAAGTACTAATGTTCATCAAAATAAATATCTTACCCGAGGTCAACTAGTAATGGCTAGATTGAAATTCAATAGAAGTGCATTGACCACATATTTGCACTGTTAATCACAGTAATATTTTATGTGTGCGCATGCACCTGTGTGTGTGTGTGTGTGTGTGTGTGTGAAGACAGAAAGACAAAGATATTGCATATATGAAAGGGCAACTTTTCCTTTCTTCTCAACAATACAAGAGAAGACTCTACACATGTACATCACCAAATGGTCAACACTGAAATTAGATTGATTATGTTCTTTGCAGCCAAAGATGGAGAAGCTCCATACAGTCAACAAAAACAAGACAGGGAGCTGACTGTGGCTCAGATCATGAACTCCTTATTACCAAATTCAGACTTAAATTGAAGAAAGTAGGGAAAACCACTAGACCATTCAGGTATGACCTAAATCAAAT
>NW_011494950.1:5964644-5966025 GCF_000754665.1 Bison bison bison | reverse complement strand
ATAGATAGAGTGCCTGATGAACTATGGAATGAGGTTCATGACATTGTACAGGAGACAGGGATCAAGACCATCCCCATGGAAAAGAAATGCAAAAAAGCAAAATGGCAGCCTGCGGAGGCCTTACAAATAGCTGTGAAAAGAAGAGAAGTGAAAAGCAAAGGAGAAAAGGAAAAATATAAGCATCTGAATGCAGAGTTCCAAAGAATGGCAAGAAGAGATAGGAAAGCCTTCCTCAGTGATCAATGCAAAGAAAGAGAGGAAAACAACAGAATGGGAAAGACTAGAGATCTCTTCAAGAAAATTAGAGATACCAAGGGGACATTTCATGCAAAGATGGGCTCGATAAAGGACAGAAATGGTATGGACCTAACAGAAGCAGAAGATACTAAGAAGAGGTGGCAAGAATACACAGAAGAACTGTACAAAAAAGATCTTCACAACCCAGATAATCACAATGGTGTGATCACTGACCTAGAGCCAGACATCCTGGAATGTGAAGTCAAGTGGGCCTTAGAAAGCATCACTACGAACAAAGCTAGTGGAGGTGATGGAATTCCAGTTGAGCTATTTCAAATCCTGAAAGATGATGCTGTGAAAGTACTGCACTCAATATGCCATCAAATTTGGAAAACTCAGCAGTGGCCACAGGACTGGAAGAGGTCAGTTTTCATTCCAATCCCAAAGAAAGGCAATGCCAAAGAATGCTCAAACTACCACACAATTGCACTCATTTCACATGCTAGTAAAGTAATACTCAAAATTCTCCAAGCCAGGCTTCAGCAATACGTGAATGGTGAACTTCCAGATGTTCAAGCTGGTTTTAGAAAAGGCAGAGGAACCAGAGATCAAATTGCTAACATCCGCTGAATCATGGAAAAAGCAAGAGAGTTCCAGAAAAACATCTATTTCTGCTCTATTGACTATGCCAAAGCCTTTGACTGTGTGGATCACAATAAACTGTGGAAAATTCTGGAAGAGATGGGAATACCAGACCACCTGATCTGCTTCTTGAGAAATCTGTATTGCACGTCAGGAAGCAACAGTTAGAACTGGACATGGAACAACAGACTGGTTCCAAATAGGAAAAGGAGTACGTCAAGGCTGTATATTGTCACCCTGCTTATTTAACTTCTATGCAGAGTACATCATGAGAAATGCTGGACTGGAAGAAACACAAGCTGGAATCAAGATTGCCGGGCGAAACATCAATAACCTCAGATATGCAGATGACACCACCCTTATGGCAGAAAGTGAAGAGGAACTCAAAAGCCTCTTGATGAAAGTGAAAGTGGAGAGTGAAAAAGTTGGCTTAAAGCTCAACATTCAGAAAACGAAGATCATGGCATCCAGTCCCATCACTTCTTGGGAAATAGATGGGGAA
>NW_011494950.1:5960086-5964454 GCF_000754665.1 Bison bison bison | reverse complement strand
TTTTGGGGGGCTCCAAAATCACTGCAGATGGTGACTGCAGCCATGAAATTAAAAGACGCTTTCTCCTTGGAAGGAAAGTTATGACCAACCTAGATAGCATATTCAAAAGCAGAGACATTATTTTGCCAACAAAGGTTCGACTAGTCAAGGCTATGGTTTTTGCAGTGGTCATGTATGAATGTGAGAGTTGGACTGTGAAGAAAGCTGAGCGCTGAAGAATTGATGCTTTTGAACTGTGGTGTTGGAGAAGACTCTTGAGAGTCCCTTGGACTGCAAGGAGATCCAACCAGTCCATTCTGAAGGAGATCAGCACTGGGATTTCTTTGAAAGGAATGATGCTGAAGCTGAAACTCCAGTAGTTTGGCCACCTCATGCGAAGAATTGACTCATTGGAAAAGACTCTGATGCTGGGAGGGATTGGGGGCAGGAGGAGAAGGGGACGCCAGCAGATGAGATGGCTGGATGACATCACTGACTCGATGGACTTGAGTCTGAGTGAACTCTGGGAGTTTGTGATGGACAGGGAGGCCTGGCGTGCTGTGATTCATGGGGTCGCAAAGAGTCAGACACGACTGAGCGACTGAACTGAACTGAACTGAACTGAACTGAAGAAGGTAGATTTTGACAAAGGTAATACCTTCCAGTTACATTATGCTGAACAGATCACTGGCTGAACAAACTTCAGTGAACATGCAGCCATTTGGCAGAATAAAATCTTCAACATCATTATTATATGGGGTGTCATATTGTATTATAATACACTAAAGTGTCTGTTATCTTTATTGCTTTTTTTTTATTGATGTGATGGATACTATAGGACATAATGCCTGAAACCGTAACAAATATAATTTAATATAATGACTTTAAAGAAATAAATTGGAAAAGGTATGAAAAGATAGCAAGAGCTTATTGTATGGCAAGAATTGACTGACATTTTACATGTAGAGTATAACAACAATTTTTATAACATTTTCTATAAGGATGTACTCTAGTTCTTAAGTTGTTTTAGTAATATGAAAACTTCTTATTAACTGAGTAGATTTAATAAGCCAGAACTATAAATTTAGCTGAATATGTACTTTAGTTTTAGCAATACATAGCTTGATTGTACTCATGAAATAGTATGAGTTTCATGTGAGGTAAATCGTACAGACTGACCAAGAGAATAAATACTGGTGTCAAATAACTCCTGTTTGAATTTGGTAGCACCTTTTTTTTCTAGCTCTCTGATATTTGAGCTATGAATTAAATTTTTTAAATTCCAACTTTTCCATATCAAGAATAGCACTCTATTGTATGCTGTTAATAGTAACGATCAAATTATATAAAACAAGAGAAGCACTTATATGGTAAACACCAGTCATCATAGCTGTTATTAATATTAAAATATAATGATACATATGGTGATACCATTAAAGATGTAGAAATGGGAAGAGCACAATGATTAATTTCTATATATCAGACTTACCACAAACCTTGTCTTCTCTCTGAATATGAATTTGTGATTCCTGGTTGGTCTGATGTGATAAGCATCTGTAGGGTGATTGCCTATTGGATGGATGACAGGTTTAACTGTTAGTTTTGAACAACTAGACTCAGAAACAGTACTAACCACAGTACATTTTTAAAAATAAAGTATAAAATCATGAGATTATTTTTTGTTTCAGCAAGCATCCTTCACCTTGTCTCTCTTATTGAATGCATATATAAATCCTAGACATAATAGATGGAGCAGCTATCTGAGAACATCAGTATTTTCTTATTTGGTTTCAACAAAATTTCAGATCTGTAAGTGGACATCAGCACACACAAGAAGCTCTGGAGGAGAAGACATCAAGTCAGGTAGGAGGATTAGGAAAGCGGCCTCATAATACTCAGAAAGAGAAGTGGATAGCTCTCTCTTTCTTCTCACTGTTGTCTCTTGCCCCAGCCCATGATGACTCATGAGGGCTTAACACTATGGGGGAGGATAAATATTCCCTCTAAAAAAATGGAACCATGAACCCAAGATGTGGGGAGTATATTGACTGCTTTTATGTCTCTGTGATTCCACTGTTTGGCTCCAGACATGATCACATTCAAAGGAAATGAGTGGAAGAACAGGGCAAATAAAATCCCATATTGCAAGTCAGAGGATTCCTGGGGAATCAGAAAGTATTAATGAGATTATAGAGAGGGAGAATATTGGGAAATAATTCTTATAAATGAGCTTATGAACTACTGAACTCACCACTGAGCTGTGCATATATACTTTTGATCCTAAACAGTATATCATAGACTTTTTGAAAACAAGTAAGATATAGATCACTGTCTAGATCTCAGACTGGCCACTGGGTAGCACACACATGTGGCAGATACAAAGAGCATTGTAAAGGCTTTGAAGTAGAACTGATGCTGTAAACACAATCAAAAGAAGGCCAAACTGGAACTTTTCGTCCGAGTGGCATTGAATGTTTTTCCTGCTAAAACAAAAATGTAAATATTTCTAATAAAATTTTAAGAGACTCAGTGTCTCATAAAGCAAAATGTCCATGATACAATCCAAAATTACTTGGATATGAAGAATCAGGGAAATCTAAATATGCATGGAAAAAAGACAATCAACATATACCAACACCAAGTTGACAGAGATACCAGGACTTGTTTGACAAAGACTTTAATGAAGCTGTTTTTTTCTTTTTAAATCTTACAAAAAATAAAGACAGAAACTCTTGAAATGAATGAAAAGATGGAAACATACTACTAAGAAACAGAAGTTACACAGAAAATCAAATTGAAATTTTCTAACTGAAACAATAACCAAACTTTTAAAATATCATTTGATGGGCTCAATAATCAGATCTGAGAGAGTAAAGAGTAGATAAAACTCTAATACAATTATGTAAAGTTTAAAAATAAAATAAAATTAAAAAAAAATAAAATAAAATAAAACAGATCAACAGAAATTATGCATTTTCTTTAACAGAGAGAAAGAATTTTTTAAAATATTTAAATGCCAATCCAGTAGAAAGCTCTTCTAGTAGACAGGTTACTATCACTGGTTCTTCTGACAGTGTTAGTCTGGACCAATATTTAACTAATGCCAGGCTTTCCTCTCCAAGGGCATGGGGTATAGCTAGAATAGTGTAGGCTCACTCGTAAGTATTTTCTGCTGTTTTCCCATCATCCAATTGTGTGATTTATGATTCTGCTACTGCTGCTGCTAAGTCGTTTTAGTCGTGTCTGACTCTGTGCGACACCATAGATGGCAGCCCACCAGGCTCCCCCGTCCCTGGGATTCTCCAGGCAAGAACACTGGAGTGGGGTGCCATTGCTTTCTCTGGATTTCTGATTCTAAGTTTTAAATAATTTGTAAGTGTTCAGTTTCTACACAACTTTATCACCTGCTAAGAATTTAAAAATCACATTCTCTGCTCAGCTGTTAATGCTAGGATCCATTTTAGTTTTATAAGCATTTCCCTGTTTTAAACAGCTTTGTTTAGACTTTTGGCTTATGAATTTTATTTACGTTTGTTCATAAGAAATGTAAGAGTGGAATGTTAATAAATGTCAGTATAGCTCTGTAGTGTCAAGAATTTAAAAATTTTAAAATAGATTGGTTAAAAAATGCTTAAGATTTGAAAAAACTGGAAACTACTATCTTAAAAAAAAGAAAAAGAATAGAAAGTAGAAATAGAAAACAAAAATAATAAAGGAAATCAATGAAACTAAAAACTGATTAATAAAATTGATAAAATCCTAGCAAGACACACGAAGAAAAAAATACAGAAGACATAAGTCCCCAATGTGGAGAATTAGAAAGAATGTCACTACAGAGCATGTAGACATTAAAATGGCCATTATGGAATACTATAAACAACTCTACACACATAAATTCAACAACTTAGATAAAATGGACAAATTTCTTGAAAACTTAACTACCAAAACTAATCTAAAATTAAATAAATAATCTGAATAGTTTTAGAACTACTAAAGAAATTGAATCAATAGTTTAAAATCTTCTTTTTTTTTTTTTCGTTTATTTTTCCACCTTTCTTTTTTTTGTTGTTGTTAGTTTTAAATTTCAAATTTTAAATTTTATTTTGTTTTTAAACTTTATATAATTGTATTAGTTTTGCCAAATATCAAAATGAATCCATCACAGGTATACATGTGCTCCCCATCCTGAACCCTCCTCCCTCCTCCCTCCCCATACCATCCCTCTGGGTCATCCCAGTGCTCTAGCCCCAAGCATCCAGTATCGTGCCTCGAACCTGGACTGGCATCTCGTTTCCTACATGATATTTTACATGTTTCAATGCCATTCTCCCAAATCTTCCTACCCTCTCCCTCTCCCACAGAGTCCATAAGACTGTTCTATACATCAGT
>NW_011494950.1:5921142-5959986 GCF_000754665.1 Bison bison bison | reverse complement strand
GGCTGAGTAATACTCCATTGTGTATATGTACCACAGCTTTCTTATCCATTCATCTGCTGATGGACATCTAGGTTGCTTCCATGTCCTGGCTATTATAAACAGTGCTGCGATGAGCATTGGGGTACACGTGTCTCTTTCCCTTCTGGTTTCCTCAGTGTGTATGCCCAGCAGTGGGATTGCTGGATCATAAGGCAGTTCTATTTAAAGTTTACAACAACAATGTTTTGTAGTTTTCAGTGTATAATTTTTGCATTTCCTTGATTCCAAAGTATTGTATTCTTTTTGATGCCATTTTAAATAAATTTGTTTTCTTAATTTCAAAAAAAAAAAAAAAAAAAAAAAATTAAAGTTTTTTAAGGAATCTCCACACTGTTCTCCATAGTGGCTGTACTAGTTTGCATTCCCACCAACAGTGTAAGAGGGTTCCCTTTTCTCCACACCCTCTCCAACATTTATTATTTGTAGACTTTTGGATCACAGCCATTCTGACTGGTGTGAAATGGTACCTCATAGTGGTCTTGATTTGCATTTCTCTGATAATGAGTGATGTTGAGCATCTTTTCATGTGTTTGTTAGCCATCTGTATGTCTTCTTTGGAGAAATGTCTATTTAGTTCTTTGGCCCATTTTTTGATTGGCTCATTTATTTTTCTGGAGTTGAGCTGTAGGAGTTGCTTGTATATTTTTGAGATTAGTTGTTTGTCAAAGAAATCTACAGGTCTGGATTGTTTTGCTGATGACTTTTGCCAAACATATAAGGAAAAAATAACATCAATCCTATAAAACATCTTCCTGAAAATAGAAGAGTAGAGAACACTTTCTAACTCATTTTCTGAACTCCAGCATTAATCTGACACCACAAGTGAGCAGACAGGATAAGAAGAAACAACTGCCTACCAATATTCCTCACAAGTAAAGAAGCAAAAAAATCTTCAGCAAAATATTCACAAATTAAATCTAGCGATATATTAAAAGCACAATAAACAACAACTAAGTGGAGAATTATAGTTAGAATGCAAAGCGAAGTTAAAATCGCTTACTTCTGTCCAACTCTTTGCCCGCCACCACCCCTCCCCAGTGGACTATGGAATTCTCTTGGCCAGAATACTGGAGTGGGTAGCCTTTCCCTTCTCCAGGGGATCTTCCCAACCCAGGGATCGAACCCAGGTCTCACACATTGCAGGTGGATTCTTTACCAGCTGAATGACAAGGGAAGCCCAAGAGTACTGGAGTGGGTAGCCTATCCCTTCTCCAGCAGAGCTTCTTGACCCAGTAATTGAACCGGGGTCTCCTGCACTGCAGGCGAATTCTTTACTATCTGAGCTATGAGGTATGCAAAGGCTGGCTTAGTATTTGAAAATCAATCTATATAATCTCTCACATTAATAGAAAAAAATAATTATCATTTCATGTAGAAAAAGCATTTGACAAAATTCAAAATTTATTCCTAATAAAAACTCTGAGCTAACTCAGAATAAAAAGGATTTCTTCTATCTTATTTTTAAAAGTATTTAGAAACCTTCAGTGAATATCTTATTTAAAGATGAAAAACTGAATGATTTGCCTCTAACATTGTGAACAAGATAAGGATGTTGGTTTTCACCACTCCTATTTAACATCTTATTAGAAGTCCTAATCAGTGAAATAAGCTACCAAATAGAAATTAAAGGTATATGGATTGAAAAGGAAGAAATAAGATTTTTCCTACTCATTAATAACATGATTGTCTATGTAAAAAATCATAATAAATCTATTTTGAAACTCCTAGAACTAATTTGTGAGTAAAGTAAAATCACATAATACAAGGAAAATACACAATATATTTCTATATATCACCAATTGGAAATTGGAATAATTACAAACCAAAATTTAAAAATAATAGTATGTATAATATCTCCAAAAAATGAAATTATTAAATATGAATATAAAACATCTGAATTCTGAAAAGGGAAACTGATGAAAAATTAAAGATAGCATAAATAAATGAAGAGGTCTATGGTGATTATTACATTTTAAAATTATTTTAAAATTATAAATTTCTGACAATGTAAAGCACTAGTTTGAATGTGGAACAACTGACACTCTCATTCATTATGAAAATGCAAAATGAAACAGCCATTCTTGAAAACAGTTTGACAGTTTCTTACAAAGTGAAATATGGATATATTTACCATATGACTCAGAATTTCCACTCCTAAGTATTTGCCCTAGTATAATAAAAACATATGTTTACATAAAAACTTTTTTTCACAGACGTTTTCAACAGCTCTACTTATAACCCTCCAAAACTGAGAATAACCCAATGCCCTTTAGTAGGTTAATGATTAAACAAACTGTGGTACTTTTATGCAATGAACTCAACAGTAAAAATGAACAAACTCAATACATAGAGTGCTTTGAATAAATCTCAAAAACATTGTGGTGAGTGAACTAAGCCAGTCTCAAAATGTTGTGTACTGTACAATTCAATTTTTATGATATTCTCAAAAAGACATCTGTAGTGACAGAGAACAAATTATTGGGTGCCAAAGTTTAGAAGTAGGGGTAGGGTATTACTACAAAGGGGTAGCAAGAGGGAGATTTTGGGAGTCACAGAGCTCTTCATGTAATTTGTGTAAACACTACCTTGCTGTTGTAGTATTTACACAAATTTACAAAATTCACAGAGCTATACCTCCCAAAAGGCAATTTTACTGCATGTTAATTTTTAAAATTAAGTGAAATTAAAATACAGTTCAACAGAAGCTACTTGTATTCAGGATAATTCTCAGCCTAAAATAACAAGGAGCTAACTAATATTGCCTTAACCAAAAATGCTTTATTTTTCATATATAAGAAGTCTCCAAATAGGCATAAAAATGATTAGCTGCTTGAAAATGCTGTCAGTACACGGGTACTTTCTATTTGCAGGTCATTATCCTTAGCCTGTTGACTTCTCATCCTTCTGCTAACGTTGCCCCTTGACTAAAATATGGCCACACTGGCGCCAGGTATTAAGCTCTTGCTTAAGGCTGAAAGATGTGGTTAAGAAGAAAGTCATATCTGCCCTTGAGACCACCCACTCCAGCAAACTTCTCTTTACATTTTATTGGCCAAAATTGAATCATTCCCCCACCACTACCCTGATTGTATATCCAGTCACTAGTGAAGAATTCAGTTGTTGTTGCTATTTAGTCACTAAGTGTATCTGACTCCCTGGTGATTCCATGGACTGTAGTTCACCAGGCTCCTCTGTCCTTGGAATTCTCCAAGCAGAAATACAGAGGGTGTTGCCATTCCTTCTCCAGGGGATCTTCCTGAGCCAGGGATCAAACCTGCATCTCCTGCACTGCCAGGTGGGTTCTTTACTACTGAGCCACCAGGGAAGCCCCCTGGAGAATTTAGCAATTACCTTAATTCTACAAATCATGATTAATCTCCAGGGGCTGGAGTAGAGGCCTACTGCCTGAAAATTAAGCAAAATGTACAAGAAACTATCTGTTTCCACTAATTAAGAATATGACCTAAAAATGTCTTGTCTATTATTTCCACATGATATATGAAATTTTTTGAAGAAATTTTTAAAGTATATTCTTTTTCTCTAATTAAAACAACCATTTCAGATTTCACCACAGTACTCTGATATATCCAGCCTATATGATAAAAATGCATTTCAGATAAGATTAAATTTATTTGTCTTCAAAGACTTTAAAAAATACATTAAAAAGTGTACATGAATATATACATAGAGCAACTACTGCTTTGAATATCTACAGAATATCTACTGCTACAAATATCTAACAGAAATGTTAACAGCCAAAATGTTTTCATTCTATGCACAAATCTTTCAAAACATTTTCTTTCATACAGTTTTCCAACTACTTTAAGAAAGAGTATTTTCTTCAGAATTGCTTAAGTACCGCATGATAACAGGGCATTGTCAAGTAAAGCATATTTGAGGAAGGCAACAAAGAGGTGAGGATATATTCTCACAAAGTTCACATTTCCTTTTTATTTTAAAAGTCTGCATTGTTTTGATGCAGCCTTTGCTCTCATTTTCATCATTTATGCTCTGAGCAAAATTTCCAACCAGAGAAGAAACATTTGGTACCTTGGGTTGTTTGTCCTTTTATAGCCTTGCTGATCTTTGCTTCTGGCAGCTCCTTACATTTTGTGGTTTCCCATGGAGTATGCAAAACACAAAGAAAGGTGTATTTTAGTCTAAGGTGGTGTCAAAGAACAATATCAAGTGTTCATGTAAGCGTCTGCCAGTGCCTTAGCATTTTAAAAAGCTCAGATGGAAATCCAAATGCAATTCAAGCTCTTTCTTAAGGTCTTATATAAGTCATCTTGCTAACCTAATGGTACATTAAAAAAAAATACTAAGGTCTACTGAGCAGTGTGCAGGTAGATCAAATATAAACCACTAACTACATGCTGTACCAGCTATAAAATACAGGTACAGTGTCTGGTTACCTTCCCCTTAGGGAGAAAGAGGAAGCAGTTGTTCTGTCAGGGGAGTATGTAATTTCCTTGGTTCTATCTCATCACAACAAAAATTTGGAGCGACGGACGTTAAAGCCCTCAGACAGATGGTGTCACAGTTCTTGGACACATCAGTGTTACAGCTCCCAGACAGATCAGTGTTACAGCTCTGTTTTATTTAGAAAATAAAGGAAAATACATCCTCGAGGCGTGAGGGCATGCCGACCCAAAGGACACTAAGAGGAGAGAGAGAGAGAGCCCTTTGGCTCCCCTTTTTATATGTTTTTTTTTTTCTCCTCCCTCCCTGGGCCTGCCCTATGTAAATTGGGCTAGCCAGGAGTGCTGTTTTTTCTACTTGGGGTCCTCACTCCAGCCTCGGAGCTTCCTTTGTTTTATTTTTGCAGGCTTTTCCCTTCCTTGTCTTTTAGCCACTGCCATTCTGGACTCCTTTTTCCTACTCCAACTACCTAACAGTTCTAAGCAATTTCTGTCCACTTCAGAAGATGACAAGTTTCTTTAAAGATGGCAACCTATTAAAAGTAAGATGGATATGACTGTGAAATTTCACTCATCATTTAGAAGAAGCCAAACAAAGTAAAATCTCCTTCTTCCCACTCTCAGTCCAATTTCTGGCACTTGGCTGAAGCATTCTGTGAAGAGAGAATGAGGACGATTCTCTGCATGCACACACCCAAAGAAAACTGTACTAACTACCATGTTCAATGAATAGATTTATCCAGGTAATGTCATTTCAAGAATCTAATCCAATACCATAGGTTAGGTTTTGTTTACAAAATATATTTTGTAAAATTATAAAATTGTCTGTTTCTGTGAAAAGTACAATAGTTTACTTGAATGTGTAATTCACTAAGTTTTAAGATAAGTTTTTAAATTCCCAGCACTTCCTTTTACTCTTAGAAAATTAATTTAAATTCAGCTTCATCAAGAAAATAGCATCTATCAGATATAAACTCCCATAAATTGATTACACTTTATTCTTACCTACAATTGCTTTCACTGAACTTTACCTCTAAGGCTTCTGCCTCAAAGGAGTTGTGGGGAGGAGATATTAACATGCAAGACAAAGAATCCCTCTTCTAATACTCAACTTCCACTGGGATTTTATTTAATGTTTTATATAACTTATACTACCTCTCTGGTAAACTTCTTCTAACTCCCACCAATCAAATGTTGCCCTTTGAAAACACAATATTAATTTGACATTATTACTGTATTCTCTTTATTTCTTTTACTCCCAAATTCCTGCAATGAATGATGAATGTAAGAGAAAATACTTTTCTCTTTGTATTATTCATTATAAACAATCTTCTCTACTGTTAAGTGTGTGCATGTGTGCACATGTGCATACACACACACACAAACACACACACACATACACCTTACCCATGTCACTCTTCAGTACAGGTCAGTGCTCCATGTAACAGTCACTTGGAGACCTACACTCTTTCCATCTTGTGAAACAATCTTGGAGGAGAAAGAAAGATTAATCCTGTGGTTTTACAATGACTTTCTCATTTTAGTGCTTCCTAAAGTGGTGGCTCTGATGGTTAAGAATCACCCTGCAATGCAGGAGACCTGGGTTTTATCTCTGGGTCGGGGAGGAATGGCAACCCACTCCAGTACTATTGCCTGGAAAATCCCATGGATGGAGGAGCCTGGGAGGCTTCAGTCCATGGGGTTGCAAAGAGTCAGACACGACTGAGCAACTTCACTTTCTTTTCTTTTGGGAAGATTCCCTGGTAAAGAGAATGGCTACCCACTCCAGTATTCTTGCCTGGAGGATCCCAGGTGGGCTATAGTCCATGGGGTCACAAAGAGTTGGACATAACTGAGTGACTAACACTTCCTCATTTTACATGTCAGCAATGCAATGTTAAGTGTGGATAGATAGGAAACTAGTTTAAGAGGCTGTAGAATAAAGGGAAGAAGCACAAGAGCCCTGCTAGTTGTCATAACTAAACATAAGGTTTACCTCCTTTGGAAAGGATATTCAAAGCCCCAGATCTACCAGTCCCAGAGTTCAAACCCAGGCTCCACTACTTACTAGGTGTATAACCTTGAGCAAATTAGTTATCATATCTGAAATTCATTGTATTTATCTGTAATGTTAGTTAAGTAACAGCACCTACCTCAAAGGATTACCCTACAAATTAAATGGATTACTATCCATAGGGTATTTTGAAAGTACAGATCACATAATAAGCCAAGTCAAAAGGTTAGACTTTATTTTTCCATATTTTCCCCTAGATTATAAATTCCTTAAGTACTGGCACTATGAAAACCTTAACAGTGCCTGACAAACAGTGTTTGCTTAATATAGGCACATCAAATGCGTAGCATATATGAGTGAGTGGATGAGTGACAGTCGCTCAGTTGTGCCCGACTCTGTGACCCCAGGAATGGTAGCCTGGGGTCTTCCTCTATCTATGGAATTCTCCAGGCAAGAATACTGGAGTGGGTTGCCATATCCAAAATCTCATGTAATATACATATACACAATATATTAGAGAAGAAAATGGCAACCCACTCCAGAATTCTTGCCTGGAAAATTCCATGGACAGAGGAGCCTGGCTTGCTGCAGTCCTTGGGTTTGCAAACAGTCAGACATGACTTATCGACTGAACAATGATACTGTATATATATGATGTACATATATATAAGCTCATATAATGGTTTCATGAGTTCTGTAAGATAAATATTTTAATCTCCATTTAAATAGATGAGGGAAAGGAGGTTAAAAGAAATCATATAATCTACCCAAAGTCATACAACTAATCAGAATTCAAATCCAGGCCTCTCTTTCTGTAGTGTTCTTTTCCATTACTGCACACCATCTAGAAGTGGGTAAGCCAATTTACCTACTATACGACCATGGCAGCATTTATTACATAGCTAAAATTATTTTTTGTGTGAATCTTCTCCAATTCTGCCAATTATTCAATTAGCAGGCAACATGCTATATTTAATTAATGGTCAGTGTTAGCAATATGGATTAAAATGGGATCAAAGAACAAATTGAATTAGAGGCAGAGCCAATTAATTTTTAAACAATTGAATATCTTTGGTGAGGGAAGATTCATGATGACTCCAAGGTTTGTAGCTTAGCCATTAACTAAGATTTAGAGCATTGCAAAAAGAGAAAGTTGGGGAAGAAAGCTGTCTAGGGGGGCTTGTCAAGTAAGCAGCAGGACAAATAGACCAGTGATCCAAAGGAGAGGTCTGCCCCAGATACAGGTGTAGGATGCAGCATCATATAGATAAACGAAAAAACATAGACGAAAATGAGTTCACTCAGAGATTTAAATGAGACTTTTTTAGGTGTATGAAAGTTCAGGTAGCATGCAAGCAAACTGAACTAATAGTAACCTAACATCTCGCACTTTTTCCAATGTATCCCCTAGTTCTAATGTATTCCTGGATATAATTATTTTATCTACTCTCCAACTTATCATTTCTTCAGTTGGTTAATGATATTAAGATATTAATTAAAAAAGGAAACCATTAGACTAAGGTGCTTCTAATGCATTAGTAGCCTGTGTAAGGAAACCAAACTCTAACCTAGAGTCAATTCAAGTAAACATATTTGTATCTGAGAAGATAAATTTATGAACAACCAATCACAAACAGAAAACTAGGCTTTCCCAATTAAGTTATCAACTTGAGTTACAGTCAAACAATTTTCTTGCTTCACTACCACATAGGCTCTTCAAAAGTGTTGCCTCTGAGTCCTGTCAGCAAAAAGCTTCTAACCACATTCGGTTTGCACGCATGATAAGACACTTAAGTTGTGTTCCACTGTTTGTGACCCCATGAACTGTAGCCCACCAGGCTTCTCTGTCTATGGGATTCTTCATGCAAGAATACTGGAGTAGGTTCCAGTCCCTTCTCCAGAGAATCTTCCCAGCCCAGGGATTGAACCCGTGTCTCTCATATCTCCTGCATTGGTAGAGAGGTTTTTTACCACTAGCACCACCTGGGAAGCTTTTGGTTTGGCGCTGCTCAATTCAAGTTGACGCTTGCTAAAAATTCTTGAAAAATTAAATGTGCCTCAGTTTATTTTTCAACAGAAGAAAATGTACAGCACAAATGCAATATACCACATTGCATTTTAAAAACTGACCTTGATTACTGACTTCTAAAATGAAAGATTTCAACTTGAAGAAGTTTCTAGCAACTTATAAATGAAGAATGAATGGGAGTCAATAAAGTATCAGTGAATAGAAAACCCAATTTTAGAATAAGACACCAATGCTATTTGGACACAAATGACTACCTATCCTAAATGGAAATAATTTTGTTTGTCCAGGATCTATTCTTTCTTCTGGTAAAAGTATCACAGTTTTGATTTAAGGAAATAACTTTTACCTATGGAGTACAGCCTTTTAAGATTGTAAACCAAGGAGTTTAATTCTCTTCTGACCAATGGGTGCATGGATGATCCCAGTTTGGTAAGTAAACTCTGGTTATCTCTCAAAATTAAAAGAAATTTGTTCAGAAAATATATCTATTACACTCTCCACATATCAGACTCATTCTAAAAATAAAATATCAACTTGTGCTTCCAGAAAACTATTTGATTTTGAATGTATGCTTTACTTTCCTATGTACTAGAGTATTCTATACTAATCACAGGAAATGTAGATCACAAAATGGAGTATTTGTCCTTCATTAACATTATTAAATCTGCATATCTGAGGTTATTGATATTTCTCCCGGCAATCTTGATTCCAGCTTGTGCTTCTTCCAGCCCAGTGTTTCTCACGATGTACTTGGCATATAAGTTAAATAAGCAGTGTGACAATATACAGCCTTGACGTACTCCTTTTCCTATTTGGAACCAGTCTGTTGTTCCATGTCCAGTTCTAACTGTTGCTTCCTGACCTGCATATAGGTTTCTCAAGAGGCAGGTCAGGTGGTCTGGTGTTCCCATCTCTTTCAGAATTTTCCACAGTTTATTGTTATCCACACAGTCAAAGGTTTTGGCATAGTCAATAAAGCAGAAATAGATATTTTTCTGGAACTCTCTTCCTTTTTCCATGATCCAGAGGATATTGGCAATTTGATCTCTGGTTCCTCTGCCTTTTCTAAAACCAGCTTGAACGTCTGGAAGTTCACGGTTCACGTATTGCTGAAGCAAGGCTTGGAGAATTTTGAGTATTACTTTACTAGCATGTGAGATGAGTGCAATTGTGTGGTAGTTTGAACATTCTTTGGCACTGCCTTTCTTTGGGATTGGAATGGAAACGGACCTTTTCTAGCCCTGTGGCCACTGCTGAGTGTTCCAAATTTGCTGGCATATTGAGTACAGCACTTTCACAGCATCCTCTAAAAGTTGGCTTATAGCTCAGCATTCAGAAAACTAAGATCATGGCATCTGGTCCCACCACTTCATGGGAAATAGATGAGGAAACAGTGGAAACTGTCAAATTTTATTTTTCTAGGCTCCAAAATCACTGCAGATGGTGATTGCAGCCATGAAATTAAAAGACAGTTACTCCTTGAAAGGAAAGTTATGACGAACCTAGACAGCATATTCAAAAGCAAAGACATTACTTTGCCAACAAAGGTTTGTCTAGTCAAGGCTTGATTTTTCCAGTGGTCATGTGCGGATGTGACAGCTGGACTATAAAGAGAGCTGAGCGCCGAAGAATTGATGCTTTTGAACTGTGGTGTTAGAGAAGACTCTTGAGAGTCCCTTGGACCGCAAGGAGATCCAACCAGTCCATTCTAAAGGAGATCAGTTCTGGATGTTCATTGGAAGGACTGATGCTAAAGCTGAAACTCCAGTACTTTGGCCACCTCATGTGAACAGTTGACTCATTGGAAAAGACTATGATGCTAGAAGGGATTGGGGGCAGGAGGAGAAGGGGATGATAAGGATGAGATGGCTGGATGGCATCACTGACTCGATGGACGTGAGTTTGAGTAAACTCCGGGAGATGATGATGGACAGGGAGGCCTGGTGTGCTGCGATTCACGGGGTCACAAAGAGTTGGACACGACTGAGCAACTGAACTGAACTGAACTGAACATTATTAAAGAGGAAATTTTACTTCATTTTTACCACAAATATCTAGACAAAAATATTGAATTTAAGAAAAATAAAAACTTAATAGCCTACAAACAATGATTGTTTAAAAATAATATTTAAAATATTAGGTGTTGTATAGCATCGTAAATAGGGAAGACTTTCCGAGACATATAACCAGCTCACAACCCGTATCTCTCTCTCACCTGCTATTTTGGTAGAAGTGATATAATTATCATTAGAAACAGTTTAAGTATTCTTTCCTTAAATTCACCTGGATATGGTCTCCTGAGAGGAAATGTAGACACCTTGAAGCTGCGGAGGGGATCAAGCACCCTAAGGATAATGGCACTGCAGTTATCGTTTCTGTGGTTTTGGAGACCATACTTGGAACTGGGGCCCCAGTGTTCCACATCAGAATCCCAAGTCGCTGCTCTGAGCTATAGATTCACAGCACCTGCAGGTAGAGTTTACCTCTCTTCTGGCCTCAGGTGTTTCTGCCCCTCTACAGCTTTTGCACCAGAACCTGACCCCTGACTCCTCTGCTCCAAAAGAGCCCCAGCACTTTGGGGGCAAGGCATAAAGGAGAATTTGGGTTTACTTGACAGGCAGTATGAGCCACACTTCCTAAGAAAGTGTGTGAGACAAGAAGCCTCAGGCACCTGAAGCACCTAGGTATGTGTCATCCCAGGAACTCTTGGAACACCCGGTAGTCTCGCAAGATCCCAAGCAATCACCCTTCCTCTGGGAAGAGTGGTTGACCCCAGCCCCCGCGGGATTGATTTTGCCTCTCTCGGAGCCTCGGAGCATCAGCCTCTGGGATTATGCTCACCCTGCCCTTCCACGGGACCTGCACTTCCTTCTCCAACACACCAAAGCCACACAGCACACCGCGCTGGCTGCTTCTGTGGGTTCCTGTCTGCCTTCCTGGGAAGTCCCGCAATCCACCTGCCCATAGGCCGCAGCTCCACCCTCAGTCATTAAAGATGTTTAAAAAAGAACTTTTCCTAATGAAGCGGTTTAGCGGAAGGGCCCAAGTCCCCATAGCAGGGTGCTGGCTGGGTTAGAAAGAGAGAGCAATGTCTTGAGACTGTTCTTCCGCAGAAAGGCTTGAGGAGCAGTCTCCTGAGGCAAATTCTAGATGCCTCACAACTGCCTGGAGGAACGACTGCCCTCAAAGATAAAGGAACCCTGAGCTCAGCTTGCTGCAGCCTTTGACCTTGCCAGACATAGCCCTGGTCTCCTAGGAGCCTGTACCTGTATCCTACTGCTTCGGCCTGGTGTCCTGGACTTCCGGAAAACAGCAGACTCCGGTAGGTGCAGTGCAGTTCCCTCCGTAAGCAGGGCCTCAGTTGTTACTGCCCTTCACCTCTTCTGGGACAAGAGTCCCACTTCTCGCTCTTTGCCAGCCCCCAGGACAAATTAGAGCCACCGTGTGACTCTCATTCTTGGGTCCTTTGAGTCCAGGAAGTGTCTGCAAGGATGCGTCCCCGCTTGCTAGGTGCCCCGAGCCAGACTTCAGAATGACTTCAGAGTCACACAAGGTCTCATCCAGCAGGTGTTCCTTGGTTCTGTCAGTAAGTAGCTTCTTGCTTGGAGTTTCTGGGTGATAGACCTAGTTAAAGCAGTTGTATGGAAATCTCTTTGACTTGATCTCACAAGATTTACCAGGTTCAAGGAAGGATGGGAAGGCATAGAAACCTGTATCAAGGTGACACAGGCGGCCGGAATGAATGAGTGAACATCTAACTTGCTGAGATTATTATTCATGTGGAATGGGAAAGGAGGATGAGGGGGAAGGTTCCTAAGATTTATAGCCAAAATAATAATTAATATAGTATTATTAAAACATTTGTTTATATATGTAAATTAGATAATATAAAAAGATACTCATGAATCACACCTCTGTATAAAAAGTAGACAAACATAAACAACCATAATTTCATCACTATTATAATAAGCATTGACGTAATTACTTTTTTTTAAGCTTTCATAGTTGTAGCAGCAGCAACAAAACATCCCTCTATCCAAAAGTTTCTCTATAAAAAAATAAAAATAAAAATTTCCTGGCCTATCTATTTAGATTTAATTTAATAATCTAGCTAGCCATTTTAGATTAATTATAGGTTGAATAAAATAACCAATAGTTAAGAATGAGATATTTGCACTTGAAGATCTGGGGAACGTAAAGAAAAGTAGCCTAACAGTAGAGAGAGGGGTGTGCAGATATTCCAGATCATCAGTCCTCACTGTCGGTACCCAAGGCACAAGTCTATTGTCTCTCACTCTGAGTCCAGCTGTCAGTCACCAGTTGTTAGGAAAAGTGAAAAATTAGGATAGGAAAATTGTTACTCTCCCTGCTCTTAGTAATCAACAAATTCCAAGAATAGAAGACAGTCAAATGGAAATTAAACCAGTCCTCACATAACTTACTAAATGAGGCCTCACAGAACTTACTAAATGAGGATTGTTCCAAGAAATAATCTTATAATGGTTTTCTGTAAAATGTCTAAACTTAGCTTTAGACAGAAGAATTTTTCTTAAATCTCTCTATTCCTTTGTCTTTTTTATTCCTTCTTCTTGCCTTGTTTTCCCCTTTGTACCCAATATGTATATTATTATCTCTTACAAGCAGTCAGATTCATTTCTCAGGGGAAATAAAATGATATCTAACATTTTATAAACTTTCTTCCCATTTCTTTTAGCTTTTTAATTCTGAATGATACTGGGGATTATTTATATCCTTAGAATATCTTTAATTTTTAAAAATATATAGAACAGTAGCTAGAAGAAAATAAAAATTACCATAAAGATTTATCCATTTTTAATAACTTTTCTTTTGGAGCACAGTTGTTTATTTTTAATTCACTTTCTTATTACTCAGAGTTACATTATTATATACCTCAGGCTTTATTTTCTGGTATATATCCATTTTTAGCATGTTCTTCAGTATGAGTTTATATGGTTAAGTGAGTCCAGTATTTTTAGCTTGTCATTATTAGAATTCATGGCCTCTGTTTTGATCTTTGTTTTGTCAATCCTGAGATTTGGTTATTTGTTTTATACTCCAGCCATAAACTTAAAAAACGCTTACTCCTTGGAAGGAAAGTTATGACCAACCTAGATAGCATATTCGAAAGCAGAGACATTACTCTGCCAACAAAGGTCCATCTAGTCAAGGCTATGGTTTTTCCTGTGGTCATGTATGGATGTGAGAGTTGGACTGTGAAGAAGGCTGAGCGCCGAAGAATTGATGCTTTTGAACTGTGGTGCTGGGGAAGACTCTTGAGAGTCCCTTGGACTGCAAGGAGATCCAACCAGTCCATTCTGAAGGAGATCAGCCCTGGGATTTCTTTGGAAGGAATGATGCTAAAGCTGAAACTGCAGTACTTTGGCCACCTGATGCGAAGAGTTGACTCATTGGAAAAGACTCTGATGCTGGGAGGGATTGGGGGCAGGAGGAGAAGGGGACAACAGAGGATGAGATCGCTGGATGGCATCACTGACTCGATGGACGTGAGTCTCAGTGAACTCCGGGAGTTGGTGATGGACAGGGAGGCCTGGCGTGCTGCAGTTCATGGGGTCGCAAAGAGTCGGACACGACTGAGCGACTGATCTGATCTGATCTGATCTGATACTACGGATTCTACCTCACTAGAGCTGCCAGATATAGCAAAGAAAAATGTGGGGTATGCAGTTAAATTTGAACTTCAGGTAAGAAGCATTTTTGTGTGTAAGTATGTCCCATGCAATAGTTGGGTATACATGTTATAAATAATATTGTTTATCTGATATTCAAGTTTAAGTGCATAAGCTATAGCAAATAAAAATATAAGACATTCAGTTAAATTTTAATTTCAGATAAACAGTGAATAATTGTTTATTATAAGTATTTTATCTGGTAACTCTATACTCCATCAAATTTAGAATGAGGGTAGAGTGGAGGGATAGGACAGTTCTATGTGGGATCATTTCCCCGGTTCAGAATGTAGCACTAGAACTTCAATTCCAAAGGCCAGGGATCTCCACAATGCTTCTTCAGAAGGTAGGAGCTGGGGAATGGGTGAGGCTCAACATTCTATTTGCCTCCACATTGGGGGTATTAATGGAAATTCTCCCCTCACTAAGAGGGGTCCTGAGCTTGGGTTTAGTGTGAAGAACCATACCAGACTGTGCTTTTCTGTTCTGCTCAGAAATATTTCTCATTCTACCCAGAGAGTCTGGGTTTTTGTTTGTTTCTTTGCTGTGGTTTTTAAATTAAATTGTCCTATTTACCCTATGTGAATGGTGTTGGTAAATTTATTGTTAGTTGCTTTTTTTCTCTTTTCCATTTTTTTCTCATGTTTTCAGGGTTTGACAGAGAGAGTGGAGTCTATGGAGATCTTGCTTAGTTTAGAAATGCTCTCTTTAGAATTTCTTTTAAATCTACACACTTTATAAATAAAATTGTTTCAGGTAAAATCTTGCAGTAACAGACAAGAGCATTTAGTGTGTTGGTTGGTATTAGAGAGTGCCTGACTCTCAGGCCTTTGAGTTAAATCACGCAGGTTCAAAGCTCAATTCTACACTTTCTGGAAACCCAAGCAAGGCTCAGCTTCATTAAACCTCACTGTCAGCGGGGCATAATATAGCACTGCTTTCCTTACAGATGTTTTCTGAGAATGAAATGAATAAGGCATGTTATTTAACAATGTCTGGCACATAGAAAATGCTCAGCAAACACTGGTGACTCATTGTTTCAACTATTAAAATATATCTTTCTATTCTTAGAATCACAAAACATTAGAACTGGAAGAAACCTTCACACTTACAAAATGTTAAATGCATGTGGTAATTTATTATTTCTAGGTACAATAAATAGTGAATAAGATACTGTTGTCTAAATGTCACATTTCTCAGCACTATTGCTTTCCTGGGAAGGAGGGGTTGTTAAGGAAAGTTGAGATTTATCTATAGTAAAAAGAGCAATACTGTATTTAGAATGATTTTTCTAACTAACATGGTAATTTCTGATGCTAGAAACCTTCGATTTCTCAGACTGGGTTTGTTTTTTAAACTGTTGGTGTTGTTGTGAAATAGGGGTCTTTGAATGAGGAAAAGACAAGGCAATACAAACAAGTAGACTCAAATATCTTGTAGCTTAAAACTAGGAGAAAATAAACAGACATTTTCAGCATTTGAGCTCACCCTGATGCCTTCCTCAGTGACAAAGGATGTCCCTATATAGTGTGACAATGTCTGTGGCTGGTTTTCTCCCCAGAAGGCTGTATGCGTAAGCTGCAGCTCATGTCCTTCAACAATTTCAGGGCCCAAGAGAGCACTTGCTCTGTCAGATTTCATGCAAAGACTTGATTCAGTAGCCTGACAAGCATGGTTATCTCTCTTGTCTGAGCTCAATTTTTATTCTAAATTTTAAAAATTTATTTTATTATTATTTTATTTGCACATTTTGATTTATTAAGTGATTAAAAAAAGAAAAAAGTTATATTTGGAAAATTCAAACTGTTGCTGCTAAAGCTTTTTTTAAATGCATAGGATCTAGACAATCACATTCAGTACTGAGACATACTGATGAAACTAAGATTACAAGTTCGATTCTCTCATAGACCAATTAGCTTCTTTTGTTTCTCATCCAGAAGATGAGATGGTCATTCATTCAGCCATTTATTAAGTGCTTAGTATTGGCCAAGCCTGGGCCACAGTCTAAGGAGAGATCAGTGCTTAGTTAGGACAAGTCTTTGCAATTAAAGAGCATGTTGTTCAGTTGACTGTGCCCCTGATTCCATCTGGCCAAACTATAAGAGTAGGAAAAAAATCAAAGAAATTGAAGAAAAGGTGAAGAAAGAAATAGAAATGTAGCACAATTTCTGGAAACTAACCTATGGTGGAATCATTTTTGTATACAAATGAAAGTTTACTCAACAGATACTGCTTTTGCAAGTCAATATCCAATACACGACAATAGTGAATACTATTGATATGAAGCATGGTGGTTCCATTGCAGGAAGTTTGGTGATACAAAAAAGGAGAAAAGGTAAAGTTAGACTCAAGATCACAGTCCTTGAGGAAACAGACTTAAGTAGTTAAGACAACTTGTTCTTGTAACAGAAGTCTCCTTGACATTTCAGAAGTGGGCTCTCGTAGAGTCAAAGAAGATAGGGGATGAGTCAGACAACTACAGATATATGCAAATGAAGAGCAGATTCGTTTAATTCATACAGTAATGTCAAACTATTTTAGAGTCTCAAAATTCAATTATTGTTTGTCCAATTAGGAGCCACCTCTGGATGTTATAAAAAAGAGATTTCCGTTAATCATTTGGTTGCTCATACTGTGAATTCAATAAAGATTTTTAAGAACATGAAATTATTTTAAACGTTTTAAGGGACACTTAGAGTAACACAAATCACTATTTTATTTTATGGAGTTCAAGACCATTCAGACATCCTCTGATAATGTGTTATGCAAAAATATTTTGAAACTTGTGAAAGTAGGAATTAAGGGGAATCAGTAAGATAGCCTTCCTAGAGAAAGAACATGTTTTTCATGTTTTGAGACTACTGGCTGCTTGGTAAGTTCTTTCTCAAAACAACAAATGTTATTTCTTCTATGCCATTCCATAAGCCTTACTCCTATAAAAACAAGTTGGGAGGTTAAAAATAAAAAGAAAAGAAGGGAAAGAAAAGGAAATAGAGAAAGAAAGGAAAGAAGGAAGAAAATAAAAACCAATTGAGTGTAAAAACAAATTTGTGTGTATAAAAATCAACTAACAAATATAGTCAAGTAATTCAGTCTTCATAGAAAGATTTAAGAGTTCGTGCATATGTTATCAGAAAAAAAGATGAGAGGGTTATTTCAAAATCTTCATTGAATCTGTCCTCCATGGCTAACAATAGATATTTGGCAAAACCAATACAATAGTGTAAAGTTTAAAAATAAAATTAAATTATATTAAATTTTAAAAAAAAATCAAAAAATATTGAAGAAAAAAAGATAGCCCTCGTCTGTTGTTTCATAAACTTAATTTTTCCCACGGTTGATTCTGTGCTTCAGCTCTTTTCATGTGGGCTGTAGACCCTAAGGGTCCATTTGTTCTGTTTGTTTTCATGAGAAGCTTGAAACATTGTCTCAACAAGTTTGGTCAACTTTCATGAAATAAGTTTTTCCCTTCCTTTCTATTCTTTTTCTTCTTCCTTCCTTCACTTCTGGATCCCTTCCAACTCCTAGTAAAATATGTTTTGGTTTTGTTTTGCTTTTTACTACTGACCATTATAGAGATTTTCTTTCCATGTAGAACTATTTCTCATCAGAAGCATTTGGACAAAATATATTGTAACCAAAAAAACAATAAAGTATAATTGGTATTATAAATTTAGGTTAATTTTAAATACTTGAAATAATAATCGTCACTTAAAATCCTTTTGAGTTGACTTAACTTCAAAGCCATGCTTAAAATTTCAGAAAGGAAAATTTAATCTTTACAAAAAGCAATAAAGCTTACCAAAAACTCCAGCAATTTTGAAATAAGATAGAAAATGAATTCAAATATACTTCTAATATTTAACGCACTTTTTTGCATAAATGTTGCATTGATTACATGCATTCACAGGAGACAAAAATAATATGTCTAGACAGCTGATGGCTACGTGAGTAGCCTGGAAGTTTTTAGGGTTCAGAACTGAATATATTTAGTTAGAAGACTTTCTGTATGGTTTCACAATTAAGATACATTTTAAATTACATTTTGGATAGTGGCCAGCTCTTTTTCAGAACTTTATTTATCATGTAAAAAATTCTAAGAACCGTTGAATCATAGATGGCAGCAATTGTAACACTTCCTGTCAGAATTTTTATTTTAAGGAATATGTAAATTATCTTCTAATGGACAAAGATTTCTGAAAGTTATGAAGAATACATAGTACTTTGGCCCATGGTTTCTCCTATAAAAAATTAATCTGGCTTGTTAATTCCAAAGTCATCATTCTTCATACAGAGGGAAATATATTCCATAATGCTGTACTATGAATAGTACATCCTCATCTCAGCAGATATGAAAGTTGTACTCTAGCAAGAAATAGTTGGGGACAAGAATCTCACATATCGATTTCAACAACACATTTACATTTCTTTCCAGGGTTCTTTGCCCATATGGTGTCCCCTCACATCAAAAAGAAAGCAAGCAAATGAACATAAACAACAATAAACCTTGACTACATATACATGTGTTGTGAAGTGAAGTGAAGTCGCTCAGTCGTGTCCGACTCTTTGCGACCCGTGGACTGTAGCCCACCAAGCTCCTCCGTCCATGGGATTCTCCAGGCAAGAATACTGGAATGGGTTGCCATTTCCTTCTCCAGGGGATCTTCCCAACCCAGGGGTCGAACCCAGGTCTTCCACATTGCAGGCAGATGCTTTAACCTCTGCGCCACCAGGGTACATGTGTTGAGTTCCCGGTAAAGTACCATAATGCAATTCAAAAGATAATGAAAAACCAATGACAAAGCTTCAGAATGCCTAACATTTCACAGTTGTTGTTGTTGAATAACTCAGTTGTGTCCGGTTCTTTGAGACCCCATGGACTACAGCATGGTAGGCTTCCCTGTCCTTCACTATCTCCACAACTTCTTAAATAGTTTAGCTAGTGTTCTGCACAACTTAATATCCTTGTTTATCTTTTCAATCAGACAAGGTGCAATTAAATGATAATTCCACTGAAAAGACCTATGCTAATGGGAAATGCAAACTGCATATCTGAGAAACTAAAATGTAAATACTGTAAAAAAAAAATAGCATATGAAAATTAAAAAAACAAAACCCCGCTGAAGTATGAAGAAATGGCTCCAAACAGTGGAGACCTAGGAAATAGCAGCACCATGAAAAAGATTAATTTGTCCTGGATTAATCATGAGTCTCTCTCTCCCTCTTTCAGTCTCTGCCACTGCCTCTGATTCTCTCTTGCCTTTATGAAACAAAGAAAGAAGAATTTGAAAATGATAGTTTTTCATGTGACTACTCTTAACCAGTCCACAAATAAAATTATTCCCATACATCTTAGAAATTGTGGGAAGCTTCATCTGAGTTAATAATGCAACATGAGATCTATAAACAATTGCACTGATGTAATAAATACACATTTTACTTTTAAAATTTAATTTTCTCCTTTTAATATTTCTTGATGTACTGGAAAATACTTGTGAAATATTAATCAATCTTTTTCCTGCTATTTTCTCCCATACTGTCCTTTTTGCCTTTTGCCATGTTCAAACTACTATTAGTTTCTTTTTTTAATGCCCATTTCCTCAGGAGAGGGATACATTAGATAAAAGGAATTTGAGGGTCTGGGAAACAAGGAACAGCTGCTCAGTAGCCCAGAGAGTCATAAGAAAGTATCAACACCATGGATAAATTGGTGGAATCTGAGAATAGGAAGGTCAGTATGCTACTTGGAGAATAAAACACCCCAGAAGCAGCAAGACCCCAGGGGAAAAAATAGATATCTATTGTGCATGGGCTTCCCAGGTGACATGGTGATAGAGATACAGGTTCAATACCTGAGTCAGGAAGATCCCCTGGAGAAGGAAATGGCAACCCAATCCAGTATTCTTGCCTAGAAAATTCCATAGGCAGAGGAGCCCGGCAGGCACAGTTCGTGGTGTTGGAAAGAGTTGGACATGACTGAGCATGGACCTGTAGCAGCGCATGGGCAGACAGGGCTGTAGACCAAATTCTCAGAGAGAGCCCCCCTGAGCTGGTGAGGCAAGAAAGCAGTCAGACAATTCCCATTATCACAAGAACGGCATGCAAACAGCAGTACCCGCTGATCTAAAATAATGTTAAAGACAGAACATACAGTTATATTTCTTTACATCTAATTTCCATGGACTGAGATTTGTATCCAGCTAATTTTCAAAATAATTATCACTTTAAAATGTCATCCTCCATCCATATGGCATTTCTGGGTTTAGCTGAGGAGTTAGAACATGGAATCTGACGGCTTCATTTCAAATCCTACCTCCTCAGCTTATGAGCTGAGAAAGTGATTTAGCTGCTCTGTGCTTCAGTCTCCTAATTTAATAAAAATAACACCCACTTTCTGAAGTCATTATAAGAATTAATGTCAATATCTGTGCTACTTAAATTCTTAATAACGAAACAAGAAATAATATATAAAAACAGATGACAGCGAGAGATGGGGCTTCCAGTTCAAGATGGTGGAGTAGAAGGATGTGGACTCATCTCCGCCTGTGACACCACTGAAATCACAACTAGCTGTTGAACAACCACAGATAGGAAGAAAACAGGCAAACCCACCAAAAAATACACCCCACATTCAAAGATAAAAAAGAAGCTGCAAAAAGATGGTAGGAGTGGTGAAAACATGATAAAATTAAATCCCTTAACTGCTGGCTGGGCGACCCACAATGTCGAAAACAATAATGCCAAGGAAGTTCTCTCACTGTTTTGAAGGTTCTGAGTCTTGCATCAGGCTTCCCAGCCTGGGGATGTGGAAAGAAGACCGGGAATCACCAGGGAATCTGACTTCGAAGACCAGTGGGATTTGATTACACAGTATCCATAGGACTGGTTCACATACTGCTGAATACTAGCTTCAAGGATTTTGAGCATTACCTTGCTAGCATGTGAAATGACAGCATTTGTATGGTAGTTTGAACATCCTTTGGCATTGCCTTTCCTTAGGATTAGAAAGAAAACTGACCCTTTCCAGACCTGTGGCCAGCGCTGAGTTTTCCAAATTTGCTGGCATATTGAGTGCAGCACTTTCACAGCATCCTTTTTTAGGATTTGAAATAGCTCAGCTGAAATTACATCACCTCCACTAGCTTTATTTGTAGTAATGCTTTGATGTACAAGTTAGATTTATAAAAGGCAGAGGAACCAGAGATCAAAATGCTACCATCCATTGGATCATAGAAAAACAAGGGAATTCCAGGAAAACATGTACTTCTGCTTCATTGACTACACTAGAGCCTTTGACTGTGTGGATCACAATGAACTGTGGAAAATTCTTAAAGAGATGGGAATACCAGACTACCCCACCTGTCTCCTGAGAAACCTGTATGCAGGTCAAGAAGCAACAGTTAGAACCAGACATGCATGAAACAACAGACTGGTTCTAAATAGGGAAAGGAGTATGTCATGGTTATATACTGTCACCCTCCTTTTTTAACATTCATAGAGTACATCATGTGAAACTGGTATCAAAATTGCTGGAAGAAATATAGAGATAATATGGATATGGATATGCTCTCCTCAGATATGGAGATGATAGCACTCTAATGGCAGAAAGCGAAAAGGAACTAAACAGCCTCTTGATAAGTGTCAAAGAGGAGAGTGAAAAAGCTGGCTTAAACTCAACATTCAAAAACCTAAGATCATGGCATCTTGTCCCATCACTTCTTGGCAAATAGATGGGGAAAACTGACAGATTGTATTTGCTTGGGTTCCAAAATCACTGTGGACAGTGACTGCAGCTATGAAATTAGAAGATGCTTGCTCCTTGGAAGAATAGCTATGATAAACCTAGACAGCATATTAAAAAGCAGAGACATCACTTTTCTGACAATGGTCCATATAATCCAAGCTATGGTTTTTCCAGTAGTCATGTACAGATGTGAAACTTGGACCATAAAGAAGGTTGAGCACCAAAAAATTGATGCTTTCAAATTGTGGTATTGAAGAAGTCTCTTGAAAGTCCTTTGGATAGCACAGAGATCAAACCAGTCAATTCTAAAGGAACTGAACTCTGAATATTTACTGGAAGGATTGATAGTGAAGCTGAAGTTCCAGTACTTTGGCCACCTGATGTGATGATCAAACTCATTGGAAAATACCCTGATGCTGGGAAAGATTAAGAGCAGGAGGAGAAGACATCAACAGAGGATGAGATGGTTGGATGGCATCACTGACTCAATGGACATGAACTTGAGTAAACTCCAGAAGATAGTGAAGGATGGGAAGCCTGGCATGCTGCAGTCCGTGGGGTAGCAAATAGTCAGACACAACTGAGCAACTGAACAACACAGGACTGGGGGAAACACAGACTCTACTCTTGGAGGGCACAAACAAAATCTTGTACAAGCCAGGACCCAGGGGAAAGGAGCAGTGACCTCACAGGAGACTGTACCAGACCTACTTGTTAGTTATGTAGGGTCTCCTGTGGAACTGTGGGTTGGCAGTGACTTGCCATGGAGACAGGGGAACTGACATCACCAGTCCTGGAATAGGCCTCTTGGCATAAGTACTCTTGGAGGTTGCCATTATCCCTACCATAGAGCCAGCAGACCCCAGATCTGGGTCACCTCAGGCCAAACAACTAACAGGGAGTGTGCATAGCCCCACCCATCAGTGGATAATTGGATTAAAGTTGCCCACCAGAGCAAGACCCAGTTTTCCCACCACAAATCCCTCCCATCAGAAAGCTTTTACTAGCCCCTTAGCTCCATGCACTAAAGGGTAGACGGAAGAAACAAAAAGAACCACAATACCTCAGCAGCTAGAACCAAAACCACATCACAGGAAGTTAACCAGGATGAAAAAACAGAGGATTTTGTCCCAAATGAAGAGACAAGTTAAAATCCCAGAAAGATAACCAAATGACGTGGAGATAGGCCAATTTTCCAGAAAAAAAAAAATTCAGAATAATGATAGTGAAGATAATTCAAAATCTTGGAAAAGAATAGAGGCAAAGATTGAGAAGATGCAATGAATGTTTGTCAAAGGCCTAGAAGAACTAAAGTACAAATAAACAGAGATGAATAATATACTCTGCTGTGCTTAATCACTCAGTCATTTCCAACTTTTTGCAACCCCATGGACTATAGCCCACTGGGTTCCTCTGTCCATGGGATTCTCTAGGCAAGAGTACTGGAGTGGGTTCCCATGTCCTTCTCCAGGGGATCTTCCCAACCCAGGGATTGAACTCATATCTCCCATATTGCAGACAGATTGTTTACTGTCTAAGCCACCAGAGCAGCCCAAGAATATTGGAGTGGGTAGCCTATCCCTTTTCCAGGGGATCTTCCTGACCCAGGAATCGGCCCAGGGTCTCCTGCATTGCAGGCAGGTTTTTACCAGCTGAGCTATCAGGAAGTCCAGAATCAATAGCAGAATAACTGATGCAAATGAATGGATAAGTGACCTGGAGGACAGGATGCTGAAAATCACTGATGCAGAACAGAATATAGAAAAAAGAAAGAAAAAAAAAAATGAAGATAGCATAAGAGACCTCTGGGACAACATTAAATGCATCAACATTCACATTATAGTTGTCCTGGAAGGAGAATAGAGAGGGAAAGGATGTGAGAAAATATTTGAAGAAATAATAGCTGAAACTTCCCTAACATGGGAAAGGAAATAATCAAACAAGACCAGGAAGCACAGAGAAGCCCAGGCAGGATAAACCCAAGGAGGAACACACTGAGACACATAGCAATCATAATGATGAAAATTAAAGACAAATAAAATATGAAAAGCAATAAGGAAAAAGTTGCAAATAACATACAAAGGAACTCCCATGAGGTTATCAGGTGATTTCTCAATAGAAACTCTACAAGCCAGGAAAGAATGGCATGATATATTTAAAATGATAAAAGGGAAGAACCTGCGACCAAGAATACTCTACCCAGTAAGACTTTCTCACAGATTTGATGCAGAAATCAAGAGTTTTCCAGATAAGCAAAAGTTAAGAGAATTCAGCACCACCAAACCAGCATTACGACAAATACTAAAGGAACTTCCCTAGGCAGGGAAGCACAAGAGATGGAAAAGACCTACACAAAATAAACCCAAAACAATTAAGAAAATGGTAATAGAATCATACATATCGATAATTACCTTATCTGTTAATGGATTAAATGCACTAAATAAAAGACAGATTGGCTGGGCAGATGAGAACATGGGCATGTATGCACTTCCACTTATCACATCACTCTACTTAACCCCTAAAATTGTATGTAATTATTTTATATTTTTAGGTTATTCATGAACAGTATGAAAAGGCAAAATGATAGGATACTGAAAGAGGAACTCCCCAGGTCAGTAGGTGCTAATATGCTACTGGAGATCAGTGGAGAAATAACTCCAGAAAGCACGAAGGGATGGAGCTAAAGCAAAAACAATACCCAGTTGTGGATGTGACTGGTGATAGAAGCAAGGTCCAATGCTGTAAAGAGCAATATTGCATAGGAACCTGGAATGTCAGGTCCATGAATCAAGGCAAATTGGAAGTAGTCAAACAGGAGATGGCAAGAGTGAACGTGGACATTCTAGGAATCAGTGAACTAAAATGGACTGGAATGGGTGAATTTAACTCAGATGACTTACTACTACTGTGGGCAGGAATCCCTTAGAAGAAATGGAGTAGCCATTTCTTCAGTAGTAACGCTGAAGAAGCTGAAGTTGAATGGTTCTATGAACCCTACAAGACCTACTAGAACTAACACCAAAAAAGATGTCCTTTTCATTATAGGGGACTGGAATGCAAAAGTAGTAAGTCAAGAAACACCTGGAGTAACAGGCAAATTTGGGCTTGGAATATGGAATGAAGCAGGGCAAAGGCTAATAGAGTTTTGCCAAGAGAACGCACTGGTCATAGAAAACATTCTCTTCCAACAGCACAAGAGAAGACTCTACACATGGACATCACCAGATGGTCAATATTGAAATCAGATTGATTATATTCTTTGCAGCCAAAGATGGAGAAGCTCTATACAGTCAACAAAAATAAGACCGGGAGCTGACTGTGGCTCAGATCATGAACTCCTTATTACCAAATTCAGACTTAAATTGAAGAAAGTAGGGAAAACCACTAGACCACTCAGGTATGACCTAAATCAAATCCCTTATGATTATACAGTGGAAGTGAGAAATATATTCAAGGGCCTAGATCTGATAGATAGAGTGCCTGATGAACTATGGAATGAGGTTCGTGACATTGTACAGGAGACAGGGATCAAGATCATCCCCATGGAAAAGAAATGCAAAAAAAGCAAAATGGCTGTCTGGGGAGGCCTTACAAATAGCTGTGAAAAGGAGAGAAGCAAAAAGCAAAGAGAAAAGGAATGATATAAGCATCTGAATGCAGAGTTCCAAAGAATAGCAAGGAGAGATAAGAAAGCCTTCCTCAATGATCAATGCAAAGAAATAGAGGAAAACAACAGAATGGGAAAGACTAGAGATCTCTTCAAGAAAATTAGAGATATCAAGGGGACATTTCATGCAAAGATGGGCTTGATAAAGGACAGAAATGGTATGGACTTAACAGAAGCAGAAGATATTAAGAAGAGGTGGCAAGAATACACAGAAAAACTGTACAAAAAAGATTTTCACGACCCAGATAATCACAATGGTGTGATCACTGACATAGAGCCAGACATCCTGGAATGTGAAGTCAAGTGGGCCTTAGAAAGCATCACTAGGAACAAAGCTAGTGGAGGTGACGGAATTCCAGTTGAGCTATTTCAAATCCTGAAAGATGATGCTGTGAAAGTGCTGCACTCAATATGCCAGCAAATTTGGAAAACTCAGCAGTGGCCACAGGACTGGAAAAGGTCAGTTTTCATTCCAGTCCCAAAGAAAGTTCATTGGAAGGATTGATGCTGAGGCTGAAACTCCAGTACTTTGGTCACCTCATGCGAAGAGTTGACTCATTGGAAAAGACTCTGATGCTGGGAGGGATTGGGGGCAGGAGGAGAAGGGGTCGACAGAGGATGAGATGGCTGGATGGCATCACCGACTTGATGCACTTGAGTTTGAGTGAACTCTGGGAGTTGGTGATGGACAGGGAGGCCTGGTATGCTGCAATTCATGGTGTCGCAGAGAGTCGGACACGACTGAGCAACTGAACTGAACTGAACTGTTTTCCATCATGGCTTGCAATTGTAATTATCGTTTATTTTTTACCTGGCTATTGATTGTGAAAACTGATAAACATCTTTTATTCTTGTGTTATGTAACTATTATTCACTTAATACCATTGTATCATGATTTGTCAACATAAAATAATAAAATTCTATATCACTAAAACTACCATTTAATACAAAAACTTGTAATCTTTTTTTAATCAGATGCATAACTGAATTATATTAGAAATTTTTGAAAAATGCAAATGCCCAGGTAGTGCTATTTTTCTCCAAATTTCCAGATGTATTTTTTGAGCATCCATGAGCAGCCATGTTAAACAATGAGCATCCATGTTTAAAAACAATTGTACTATATGATGATCTTTTACTTTTATTTAGTTTGTTTCACTTTTTCTGTTTCATATTCAGTGCTCCCATTTCATCGAGTTTATATTTCCCAGTTTCTCTGTCTCTTTTTGTTGTTGGTGTTCTTTCTTAAGCCTTTATCAACTGTTGTAGAAAAGCTTCTGTATGTACACACGCATATATAGTATGTGTAATATAGTATATATATATATTTTAAATATATTAATTTTTGCTTAGCTAAAAAAAATGCATGACATTTTGATTCCAGTTGTTTGATTTTGTGTGAGTAGAATGCTAGATTTCTAATTTATAGTCACTCAAAACTTTGATATAGTTCCATGTATTTTAGCAACTAGTATTACTGCTAAAAGTCTAGGACATTTATTATTTTAGTGATTTAAAGGCTTCCCTAGTAGCTCAGTTGGCAAAAGAATCTCCTTGCAGTGCAGGAGACCTGGGTTCAATCCCTGGGTCGGGAAGATCCCCTGGAGAAGGAAATGGCAACCCACTCCAGTACTCTTGCCTGGAGAATTCCATGGACAAAGGAGCCTGGTGGACTACAGCCCATAGGATAGGAAAGAGTCGGGCACGACTGTGTGACTTTCACTTTCTTTCAGTAATTAAAAAAAAAACTTCTAATTCTGTTCTGAGAATATAAAGAAATGCTATCTTGTAAAAAAATAAAAAAGAAAATTAACAAAGTGATACAGTGTTATTAACTCATTACAGATTTTTTTTCAAATTTCACAAAATTTTATGCTAGTGTCCATTATTTGTTTTTTTACTTTATTCAAGACTCCACATTGTATTTAACTGCATTGAGCAGCTTCAGCTGCATGCAATAAATTCTGGTAAATTCTCTTTTCATTTTTATTCTATTACAAGTATTTTCTAATTTTCCTTGTTATGGCTTCTCAGATACACCCATTATTTAAAAGTGGACATTTAATTTCCAGATACATGGGATTTTGTTTAAAGTATCTTTAATATTAATATCTCACTTTGATACTAATTCCTCATTTAAATGCTTTCTTCTTTGCAATCACCCTCTGTGTTTTTTTTCAGTCTGACTTTAGTGAGGCTTTTGATGGCTAAGTTGAAGATCTCTCTTGGTAAATGTCACATTTCTCTTGAAAATATGTGGATTATTTTCATATATCTTTTGATACTGATTTCTAACATAATGCCACAGTAATAAGAGAACAGACTCTGTACAATTTCAATACACTTTTAGACCATGACATTTTTTCACCTGGTTTTATGTCCTTGATATGTTCCACTGTCTCCTACTTTACAGTCTATGAGAAGGTGAATAGAATTTGTTTCCTCTTTTATGTAAAAATTATATAAATCTTAATTATGTTGAATTGGTTCACAGAGTTTTCAGGTCTACTACATCCTTCTACTTCTCTGTATATTCATTCTGTTAATTTTTGAGAGTTTGATATTTAAACTCCAACTAAAACTTAATTTATCTACTTAAAAAGAGTGTAATATATAATGGAACTATATATAAACTTGTTCTGTATTTTCCAAGTCTCCTGTAAATGTGTTATCTTACTTTCATAATTTAAAAAAATAGATGACATCAAAAATGAAGAAACTGAACCAGTTTGCTCAAGGATAGTACAAATGCTAAGTAAAGCACTGTGGAAAGGAGGATAAGGGAATGCACAAATCAAATTCCAAAACCATGCCAGTCACAACTACATTTCTTCATTAAAGGTCCCCATCATGTATTGAGAAAAAGGTGCAGAGAAGTGAGACATTTAAATACAACATCACCATTCATAAACCATCACTGTTAACAATGTGATGCCCTTTACGATATACACTTTTAAAGATTCTCGTTCTTTAACATACTATATAACAATATATGTGTACTTTATATTGTTTACACTATTTTTCACCTAAAACCACTATAAATCATTTTAATATTTATACATAAATGTTTACTTCACTTTTAATTCAAACACTATGAATTTTTTATCTTGATTATGAATAAATAATGCCAAATTACTTTCTAGATTTTGCCATTTTATAATAAGTAGATATTTATTATCTAGAAATGTGTCTTAAATGTTCTCTTCCACCAGTACAGTATTGTACATTTTCCTCCCTATAGTCTAATTTCTTTTTTGAATATATCTCAAACAGTCTCAAAACTAGCTGCTTGTCTGACAGGAATTTGTGATATAACATAAGGCAGTATGAGTCTGACACCTGCTGGCTACTTCTGAAGTTGCACAATTACCTGTTTAAATTTAAATTGTAATTTCACTTTACAGAACAAGGAGAATCTGGTCTCAGTGTTTCTTTGTGAAGTAAAGATCATTTGTCATTTTGGGCAGGTATTTTGGATTCTAATTTTCTTAATAAACTTATTTATTACTTCATATTTTTGATTCTTGAAATGGGTCAATATTTTAAGTTGAAGCTTAAGAAAGACTTAAAACTCAATATTACTTAAATTTTATTTAAAAACTGTCATTTGATATTTTAACTTACTATCAAGTATAATATATTAGCAATCTTTTTTAAATTAATATTACCAAATCGATTATTCTTTAAAACATTTTTTAAAACAAAGAAATATTACTCCACCATTCAAATAGAAAATAAAACTCCCATTCAGGAATTTTTATTACTAGTTTCTAAAGCTGAAACCTATCAGCTTACCAGTATTGTAATTATAATGACAGTATATCAGTATTTTGATCTTTGCACCACTTAGAATTTTTCCCCCCACATAATCATTAGCATCTGTACTTTTCATGGATGCTTTGAGTACATCCTGATTTATTTAATCATCCACCTTTTTATTTAAGTGCTCACTGTTTCCAATTTTGTTTGACTCAAAATTAAGCAAATTAATCATTTATCATAGATACTTTATTTTAAAAAATTAGATGTTCTTACACTTCAGAGATTTAAAGTAGTGTCCAAGATGAATATTATTTAGGCATTTAAAACTAGTATTAAATATACGTAAATTCTAAAGCCAACTAGGTATGATAGGGATTTATGTTGTGATCTGAAATATTTCTAATGGACAACTATTCATTTGATCTGCATTTGTGTGAAAACCTGACCTAAGCATAAGAAGGAATGAGACACAGTTGTCTCATTTCTTGCACTGAAAAATACCATTTTTTGTGGAGACGAGATTCAATGACCATTTCTAATGCAAAGCAGAAGTGAATTACTCAATGGAAAAGGTCAAAGAAAGATGTGACTTCCAGAAAGAATATTCAAGGAAGGCTTCATCCATAGCAAAATATGAATTTCATGTTTCTTCTTTCACCCATTCCATTTCTACATGTTAGCAAAACTATGATTATTATGGTCTGAATCACATGAGAAACCTATGAGGTACTATTACTAGACATTGAAGTGGGATTAGGTAGAATTTGCTACATAATTTCCTATGGTTAATTATTTTTAAAAAATTGTGGCACATTGTGTTCAAAGGAATATTAGTAGGGCTGACTTTCTGCAGATATGGCTATTTTTCCCAGATTTACCTATTCCTTGCAAGATCAGATTCAATCCACACATTACACAATCACTGCCTCTGTTGTGACATAGTAATAAAGATACAGTGTGGCTTTCAAGTACTAGAAGGAATCTTATGAAGATGCTTAATATACAAAATGGCTTATATTGCAGCCCCTGTGTTAAACCACGTGGGAAGAAGCCTGTGAAAGAGCTGATCAGACTTCCCCAACACTTACGTTCACTCTTGCTTCCTCTCACTGAAACTTGCCCTTCTTCGAGGAGCTAAAGCAGAAAGAAAAAAGCAGCCCCTGACATTAGAGAACCAACCTGACACCACAGCCACAGTGTTTTTAGAAGCTGTCTGGGTGCTCATGTTCTTGTCTTGCTGGACATAAAGAATCTCACAGAACAAGAAGGTCACTCTTCAACCATGAAGTGTGTGACAAAACAAGACTGCTTAATAGTTTTGTCTAAACAGAGAAAAAACAAGGTCGCTAAGCAAACAGCAAAATATCTAATAGCTTCCTCTCCAAGCTAATATGACCACATTGAGTATATTTCTTCTCTAGAATGATATACTATATAGTAATATACTTTATGCTCACTTGGACCCTTCCTCCAATCACCTAACTGAAACTCAAGTTCTTTCCAACACATTCTTTTTGAGACCTCCATGGTTTCCTATGGTATATACACTTCCAATGTGTGTTACTGGTGGTCTTTGATGGAGAAGTACAATTAACTTTTATGTTAATCTTGTATCCTGCAAACTTAACTCATGAACTAATTTTTCTAGGTGTTATATTTGGTTATTTTTCCATTCAACAATTTTCTGTTGACTGTCATCTTGCCCACAAAGAGTTTTGCTTTTTCCTTTCCAGTCTGAGTACCTTTTATTTTTTGTATTTCACTGGCTAGCTGTTGAATAGAAGGGCTCAGAGTATGAATCTTTGTTCCTGATCTTAGAGGGAAAGTAGTTTCTCACTATTAAGTACAATATTAATTGTAGTTTTAATTGATGCCATTTATTAATTTAAGAAAGTTCCTTTCTATTTTTACTTTCAAAAGAGTTTAAATTAGAAGCGACTGTTGGAATTTTTTGAAATGCTTTTCCCTCCATGTATTAAGATGCTCATATACTTTTCTCTTTTAGTTTGTTACTAAGGTAAATTAATTAATGTTTTAATATTAAATAAACTTTGCATCTTGGGAGTAATCCAGTTTGGTCTTCCCAGGTGGCGTGAATGGTAAAGAACTTGCCTGCTAATGCTCAAGACATAAGAGACGCAGGTTCGAGCCCTGGGTCGGGAAGATCCACTGGAGGAGGGCATGACAACCCATTCCAGTATTCTTGCCTGGAGAATCCCGGTGGTCAGAGGAGAGAGAGAGAGCCCGGTGGGTGACAGTCCATAGGGCTGCAAAGAGTAAGACACGACTGAAGCAATTTAGCACATGCATTTGATCATGATGTGTTATTCTTTTAATATATTGTTGGATTTGATTTTGGTGAAATTTAGTTAAGAACTGTTCATGCATATCATGAGAGATGTTGGTCTATAGTTTGTTCAGCTTTTTATTGTAACCTCCCTGTCTAGTTTGGATATTAGGGTGATATTAACCTCATAAAATAGTTTAGAAGCAACCCCTCCACTCCTGTTTTCTATAAGCACATTTTTCTTCCTTAAATATTTGATATTTGTTTCCTAAGACAAATATGCTGTCATCTTTATTTTTATTTCTTCAAATGTAACTTGGTCCCCAATCTGCCTGGAAGAAGGGGAGGACTTTTAATATTTATCTCTATATCAGTGATTTTTCGCAATTTTATTATGTGACCTCTTCACTCTCATCTCTGTCTGCTTCTGCTGCTCACTGTTATGTAGCCACACTGATTTGTTGGCTGTTTTTCTGAGTATTCTAAGTATACTCCAACCTCAGAACATTATGCTGACTGTTTTCTATGCTGGGAAAAATCTTTATATGGCTCTTCATCTCCTTCAAGCTTTTACTCAAATAGCACTTTTTCACTGATGCCTGTATAATCATCCCATTTAAATGACAAATCTCCTACCACTTCCATACCACCTTTCTTATCAGCACTATAATTTTCCATAAAACTGATCACTTTCTAACATTCCATACAATTAATACATTTTTATATTTCTCTTCTGCTTCCCCAACTGGAATCTAAGCCATAAGAGAGCAAGAAACTTTGTCTATTTTGTTTACTGTTGTATACTTAGAATCTAGAACAATGACTAGAATAGTCCATTGTCAGAAAATATTGTTGAGGTACATGTGTCTCTTTCCCTTCTGGTTTCCTCAGTGTGTATGCCCAGCAGTAGGATTGCTGTATCATAAGGCAGTTCTCCAATGTTCATCACAGCACTGTTTATAATAGCCAGGACATGGAAGCAACCTAGATGCCCATCAGCAGATGAATGGATAAGAAAGCTGTGGTACATATACACAATGGAGTATTACTCAGCCATTAAAAAGAATACATTTGAATCAGTTCTAATGAGATGGATGAAACTGGAACCTATTATACAGAGTGAAGTAAGCCAGAAAGAAAAACACCAATACAGTATACTAATGCATATATATGGAATTTAGAAAGATGGTAACAATAACCCTGTGTACGAGACAGCAAAAGAGACACTGATGTAAAGATCAGTCTTATGGATTCTGTGGGAGAAGGAGAGAGTGGGGAGATTTGGGAGAATAGCAGTGAAACATTTATAATATCATGTATGAAACGAGTTGCCAGTCCAAGTTCAATGCACGATACTGGGTGCTTGGGGCTGGTGCACTGGGACGACCCAGAGGGAGGGTATGGGGAGGGAGGAGGGAGGAGGGTTCAGGATGGGGAACACAGGTATACCTGTGGCAGATTCATTTAGATATTTGGCAAAACTAATACAATATTGTAAAGTTTAAAAATAAAATAAAATTTAAAAAAAAGAAAATATTGAAACAATTAATTATTAAAAAAATGAAGACTAAATTAAATTTATGCTTTGAAAATAATATTTGAAATAATAATGATTTTTGGTTACGATCCATCTGTACTATAATATACCTGATTTTATCTTTGTCTAAAGTGAAAGAAATGGAGAAGAAATTGGAGAAGGAAATGGCAACCCACTCCAGTGTTCTTGCCTGGAGAATCCCAGAGACAAGGGAGCCTGGTGAGCTGCCATCTATGGGGTTGCACAGAGTCGGACACAACTGAAGCGACTTAGCAGCAGCAGAAAAAGATCTATTTCTGCTTTATTGACTATGTCAAAGCCCTGACTGTGTGGATCACCACAAACTGTGGAAAATTCTGAAGGAGATGGCAGTAGCAGACAACCTGACCTGCCTCTTGAGAAATCTATATGCAGGTCAGGAAGCAACAGTTAGAACTGGACATGGAACAATAGACTGATTCCAAATAGGGATAGAAGTATGTCAAGGTTGTATATTGTCACCCTGCTTATTTAACTTATATGCAGAATACATCATGAGAAATGCTGGGCTGGATGAAGCACAGGCTGGAATCAAGATTGCCAGGAGAAATATCAATAACCTCAGTTATGCAAATGACACCACCCTTATGGCAGAAAGCAAAGAACTTAAAGACCCTCTTGATGAAAGTGAAAGTGGAGACTGAAAAAGTTGGCTTAAAGCTCAGGATTCATAAAACTAAGATCATGGCATCCAGTTCCATCTATTCCTGGCAAATAGATGGGGAAACAATGGAAACAGTGGCTGACTTTATTTTGGGGGGCTCCAAAATCACTGCCAGTGGTGACTGCAGCCATGAATTTAAGAGATGCTTACTCCTTGGAAGAAAAGGTATGACCAACCTAGACAGCGTATTAAAAAGCAGAGACGTTACTTTGCCAACAGAGGTCCTCCATCTAGTCAAGGCTATAGTATTTCCAGTAGTCATGTACGGGTGTGAGAGTTGGACTATAAAGAAAGCTGAGTGCCGAAGAATTGATGCTTTTGAACTGTGGTGTTGGAGAAGACTCTTGAGAGTCCCTTGGATGCAAGGAGATCCAACCAGTCCATCCTAAAGGAAATCAGTCCTGAATCTTCATTGGAAGAACTGATGCTAAAGCTGAAACTCCAATACTTGGCCACCTGATGTGAAGAACTGATTCATTGGAAAAGACCCTGATGCTGGGAAAGATTGAAAGTGGGAGGAGAAGGGGACGACAGAGGATGAGTTGGTTGGATGGCTTCACCGACTCAATGGATATGAGTTTGAGTAAACTCCAGCAGTTGGTGATGGACAGGGAAGCCTGGAGTGCTGCAGTCCATGGGGTTGCAAAGAGTTGGACACGACTGAGCAACTGTTCTGAATTGATACCTCTTAGGGGCTTTCCTTGGAGAAGGCAATGGCACCCCACTCCAGTACTGCCTGGAAAATCCCATGGTCAGAGGAGCCTGGTAGGCTGCAGTCCATGGGGTCGCGAAGAGTCAGACACAACTGAGCGACTTCACTTTCACTTTTCACTTTCATGCGTTGGAGAAGGCAGTGGTAACCCACTCCAGTGTTCTTGCCTGGAGAATCCCAGGGACGGGGGAGCCTGGTGGGCTGCCGTCTATGGGGTCACACAGAGTCGGACACGACTGAAGTGACTTAGCAGCAGCAGCAGCAGCAGCAGGGGCTTTCCTGGTAGCTCAGTTGTTAAAGAATCCACCTGCAATGCAGGAGACCCTGGTTAGACCCTGGCTAACCACTCCAGTATTCTTGGGTTTCCCTGATGTCTGAGTTGGTAAAGAATCCACCTGCAATGCTAGAGACCTGAGTTTGATCCCTGGGTTGGGAAGATCTCCTGGAGAAGGGCATGAGAACCCACTATAGTATCCTTGCCTGGAGAATCCCCATGGACAGAGGAGCCTGAGGGAGCTACTGTCCAGGGGGTCGCAAAGAATTGCACACAACTGAGCAACTTTCACTTATACCTCTTGCCTTCAAACAATGGATATTCTACAAAGCTCAGTTTTGATGTTCATGAACAGATCCAATTTATGACTTTAATTAAACCTGCCACACATTTGATTTTCAAACTTATGTATCCAATTCATTTTCTCTCTCCCCCTCCCCCTTCCCTCCCTCCCTCATGATTTAAACCAAAAGTGAGATCTGTTGTCTAGAAAAGAGTAAGGACATCTTGGTCCTGTTCAAACTTTTATCACCAGTAACATTTTTTTTTTTTTTACCTTTTTCTTCCTCTTGTCTTCTGAGGTCCTCTGTTGATCCTTAGACTTGACTTAGTTGTCCCTGGAATATCTGAGCCCTTCCCTTATGGGGGGAAAGTGGTTATCAAAGATGTAGACCTCACTTCCTAGAAAAGAAAGAGATATTTCCCATTTCCCATAGTCCCATAAACATCTCTCATATTTCACTGACTTTACTTTTTGTGTGTAACTGAGTATTTTTATTATACTTTTTATAAGTATATAGTTGAATTATATACTTTATATAACATATATACTTTATATACATAAACATATCAGTTCAGTTCAGTCATATAAAAGTTATAATTGATGTACAATATTATATATTACAAGTAAATTATATAATGATTCAAAAATGTTAAAGGTTATGCTCCATTTGTGGGGCAGGGGTTGGGGGGGGGTGCTTCCCAGGTGGTACAGTAGTGAAGAATCAGCCTGCCAGTGAAGAGACACAAGTTCGATCCCTGGGTGGGGAAGATCCCCTGGAAGAGGAAATGGAAACCCACTCTAGTATTCTTGCCTGGAAAATGCCATGGACAGAGGAGCCTGGTGGGCTATCATCCATGGGGTTGCAAAGAGTCAGACGTGACTGAGCGCACATACATATACTCCATTTATACTTAGTGCAAAATACTGGCTATATTCTCTGTGCACAATATGTCTTCGTAGCTTATTTTATATGTAGTAGTTTGTACCTCTTAATCCCCTACCCCAGTATTGCCCCTCCCCTGTCTCCTCTACCCGCTGGTAACTGCTAGCTTGTTCTCTATATCTGTAAGTCTGTTTCCTGTTTGCTTTATTTTTTTAGATACCACATATAAATGACTTTAATTTGCCCCATCCTGTACTAATCACTGAGGATAGAAGGCGTACAAATTTATTAGCTTAAACAATTTAATCCCAATAGCTGAAAACAGGAAAGACTACTTTGAACATCATAAAGGTGGAATAAATGTCAGGGAAGACATGAACAAATGTCTACTACATTCAGGTCCAGTTTTCTAATTTTTATTGCCCTCAACTCCAAGTAGGATATTCCTCAAAATGGCATCTCAAGTACATTCCCTTTGTCTTTCATCCTAGTAACTCATTCTCTACTCATGTTTTGGGTCTTACTCACAATTGACCTTTAACCTTTCTGAATCACATTTTCTTCCCCCCTCAATATTCCTTTAATTTACTTTATTCTTCAATTATCTATGTTTATTTCAATCCAACTAGATTATACATACATTAGAAGCTCAGGATATGTTTAACATCTTTCGTATCTGCCTTCAGTATCAAATAGATTATTAAGCACATAATTTGCACTCAATAAACAATTGCAGGATAATCCCATTATCATCAAATAGACAACATTTTGAGGCAAAGAACAATGAAGTTGAAAATAGACTTGTGCCTTTAAAATCAGCCCACTCTCTTACTCACTGGCCAATTTTGCACAAGTTATTTAACCTACAAGCCTCATTATTACTATTGTTACTGAATCCAAGCTCATACTGTTCATCACATGACAGGCGTCAATCAAGAGATGAGGTGTTGGGGCAAGAAATAGCAACTTTATCCGGAAGGTCAGCAGAGTGAGAAGATGGTGAACTAGTGTAGTGTCCCAAAGAACCATTTTACCCGAGTTAGAATTCAAACTGCTTTTATACTAAAAGAGGAGAGGATGTGGCTGGTTATTGAAAACTTTCCGGTTCTGGAATCCTTTGTTCTTGCAGCTGTCCTAGGTCTGGTTACAGTGATCCTATAAAACTCCAGCAAGACAATTGTTATTTTGTTTTCTGAGACTGTTCATTATACCTTTAAAAGTTAAGCCTGGGAGGCAGTCCCTTGAAAATGGGCTGTCATTTATAAGTCAGTCTATAGGCAACATTCTTTTACAGAAGGACTGAGCCAACGTGAGTAAGCACAGGCAACAGAGCACAAAGGTTAGAGTTAGAGGGATAGATTCAATATAGACTCAGGTTTGCTCTTCTCTGTTACACACTCTATAAAATAAGCAAATTTCTATATGCTGTGCCTCACATTCAATTGTGGAATCAATTAGAATGAAGTGTTTTCAAAAGTAAAGACATTCATATAGAAATTCAGAGAAGAATCTGGCAACAGATTCTGAAGTTTTTAGGGAACACTTGCAAGAGGAGAGAATAGCTGAGATTTTAAGTGTGAATACCCTTAGAATGAGGAGCTGGAAAAAAAAAGTGTTCCAGCTGGGGGAAGGGAGGAGGGCCAAAAGTTCAAGAAGTAATATAACATTTTCCTTGAACCACAAGAAAAACAGCCTAACCTACACTCATTCCTGTCAAATGTGATTGGAAAAAAGAAGACTTTTGTCGTGACTCTTGACAGTTGGAAGTGTGGGATTTTCCAGTGTTTTAAGTGATTCTCAACTCTGACTCCATGAGATGTCAGGAGTTAAAATCACAGAAAGGGAAGGAACAGTAAGAAACTATCTGGTTCTTACCACTTTAGTTAAGAGAATATCTTAACTTTCTAAATCAGATAAGAGACCAACTTACATATGACAAGCTTTCACAATCTCCTTTAAATGTAAATTCCTACTGTATCATTACATTCATCATAATACACATATAAATGATTTAGTGCCAAAATGGCACCAATGTCCAAAAGCCTTCATTCCGAAGAGTCAGACTGTCTGCCAAACAGAAGGCTACAGAAAGGCTGCCAGAGAGAAGTTCTTTGTGAAAACAGCTATAGTCCTGTGAGATAAGAGAAAATGCTACTGAGCCAAACTTGAATCTACTAGCCCACAAGCAGTAAAGTCAATCTACTGACACTGGGTTGTGGTGAAGGAGAAGACAGAGTTTATTGCAATGTGCTAGACAAGGAGCCTGGGGCAACTAATGTTCAAAAAGCCCAAGTTCCCCAGTGGGTTTTCAGGGAGGCATTTTTAAAGGCAAGGTGATCACAGGGTTTGTGATCAAATCAGCTCATGCGTGATCCTCTGATTGGTTGATGGTGAAGTAGCAGGGCAGTATGACAGAAGTTAAGGTTATTAATCCTCAAACTCCTGTAGGTCTTGGGGCTACGTACTCATGATCATCAAGTGCTTAACATCTGTTTGATGGGATCTGTAAAGCAACTCAGGAAATGTGCATGAGATACTGTTATCTAAGTAGTCAGAAAGGAACTAGTAGATCAGAGGACATGGGGGCAGGGTCTGTTCCAGGAAGGCCCCATAGGGTCCTGCTCAGTTACAAAAGATAAACCCGCTGTTCTCTGCCACTAGTTCCTTGCATAGTGCTCCTAAAACCCTTGTATTTCCTTAAGTAATGAAAACACTGCTGCTGCTGCTAAGTCACTTCAGTCATGTCCAACTCTGTGTGACCCCATAGATGGCAGCCCACCA
>NW_011494950.1:5912203-5921042 GCF_000754665.1 Bison bison bison | reverse complement strand
TATTTCCTTAAGTAATGAAAACACTGCTGCTGCTGCTAAGTCACTTCAGTCATGTCCAACTCTGTGTGACCCCATAGATGGCAGCCCACCAGGCTCCTCTGTCCCTGGGATTCTCCAAGCAAGAATACTGGAGTGGGTTGCCATTTCCTTCTCCGAAATGAAAACACTAGGAACATCTTTTCTTCTAATGAGGTGACCTTGGGGGCACTCTTTGATAGGGGCTTGTCACCCAAAGAACAAGTCATGACTAGAAGCTTGGAATTTTCAACCTCCCCCAACCCCTACTTCTCCAGAGAATGGAAAGAGGCTGAAAATGTAGTTAATAACTGATCATGCCCATTCCCTGGTGGCTCAGGCAGGAAAGAATCTGCCTGAAATGCTGGAGACTTGGGTTCGATCCCTGGGTCAGGAAGATCCCCTGGAGAAAGAATGGCTGGCAACTCACTCCAGTATTCTTGCCTGGAAAATCCCATGGCCAGAGGAGCCTGGCGGCTACAGTCCAGGAGGTCACAAAAGAATCATGAGGTCATGACTTAACAGCTAAACAACAACAATATACAGAAGCCACTATAAAAATCCCAATAGTGTAGGAGCTTCCAAGTGAGTGAACATCTCCACCTGCCAGGAGGGTAACACCCCCTCCCCCAAATCTGTGGGACAGAAGCTCCCACACAGCCCTCCCAGACTTTGCCCCATATATCTTTTCATCTGTATCCTTTATCATTTTCTTTAATAAACTGGTAAATGTAAGTATTTCCTTGTGTTCTGTAAGCTACTCTAGCAAATTAATCAAACCTCAGGAGAGTGTCACGGGGAATCTTTGATTTGTAGAAGTTTTGGACAACCTAGGGACCTTCTACTTGCAGTTAGATGATTACTTCAGTTAGAATCACTTAACTTAGTCTGAAGTAGAGTGGGAGCTATCTTGCGGGACTGAGCCCTTAATCTGTGGCATCTGACACTATCTCTAGTTTCAGGGTATTAGAATTTAGTTCAGTTGTAGGATACCCAACTGGTGTTACAGAAAATTGCTTAGTGAAGGGGGGAAAATGTCACACATTTGGTGACCTGAAGAGTCAGAAATGAGGTGTTCTGTGTGAGTAAAGTAGACACACTGGAGAGAAACACAGGAGGAAACCTGAGTCTCGCTAACAACAAGCCTCAGCTCTACACCTGATTCTTTCCATGGCTATAGCTTCTCATTGTTGGCGTGTGGTTAATGTAAGCGTGATATTCCTGAGAGAAATAGAAAATACCCAACAGGATTATTACCTAACAATAAGGACAAACAGGAAAACAGATGGAGGTCATGAGTTATGTTTCAAATCCCTGGCCATTTGACTCTAGCAAACAAATGTAAACAATGTAAAAATAACATCTACAGGACACCAGTATACTTTCTCTAGTATTTGAGCCATCTAATTTTAGGAAGGAATTCTTAGGAATTATACTGATAAGTTTAAAATTTAATAATCACATAATATTAATTTTCCTAAATAATCAGCTGAAATCTTTCTTAAATAATGCTATTTAAATTCTTGAACTCAATGATACATCTTAATAAATTTCAACTTTCTAAATATCATATAAGGAATAGATAATATCTTTATAAATAATAAATATAATGTGCTTACTTAATTCATATTTATTGACTTATTCGTCTCACTATTCATGTGCATTATTTCAGAAAAAAATTAATTATAATAGAGCATTATATTTCCTCAGTATTTACCTTTAAATATAAGACACTTAAAGGTGTTTCTCAAATGAAAAGATTTTTATTGCTGGTAGGAGTACAGAGAAAGAAAACCACATTCACTGTTGAGTGTATAACAGCCCAATGCTTACCCCTATATATTTATTAATGATGATTTAATTATATTTAAAATTTTCAACTAGAAATCCCAGTGTCAGGATTTTGTATTTATAGATAGATCCACAAATTGTATCAAAATATATGGTCAATGATGTCATTTTAGCTTCTTTGTATTTGTAAATAAACAGCAACAACAAAACACCATGAACAAAAAGAGCAAAATCTGTTTTGTCTGCAGGAGATTAACGCGTTTGGGGATACTCAGTTACCAAAATGGGAAACAAAAATGATTGCTAATAGTTAAAGCTCTTCAAAGTGCATAGTCAAACGTAAAATTCAAGGTGCAAAACATGATGTTTTATATGATCTCCTTTTTGTATGAAACAACAAAAAGAATATATGAGAAGATACACCTCAATTTTCTTTTTCCTTCTCTTTGAAAAAACTGGAAGAACTCAGAAAAAAAAAAAAAAGCTTAATGATAACTGCCTTTGGGAGGTGGAATGAGAGAAAATAGGGGAGGAAATTTTTATTTTTTAATCCTGTAACTTTCCATACTGCTTAGTTATCTATCTTTGTGTGTCTATAGTTTTTACTGTTGTTTCTAATTGCTTTTAATACCACTGGTGTTATGTGTAAAGTGAGATTAGAGGCTAATCTAATCTTTTCCTTTCTAGACTATTATGTGCTTTTTAAAAAAGAATCATAAGTCATAGGTACATGTTTTAACAAAGAAAATTGGAAGTCTGGCTGCTGAGGGCCTTAATCATGGCTGTGAGTGTGGGGACTTTGCAGGAGAGGAAGATGTATGTAATGTTTCAAAATTATTTAACTGCAGAACTTTTTTAAAAAAGAATATCCTCAGAGACCAATATTTCCCACAAGAAATGTTAGAAAATTCTGACTTCACCTATCAATAAAATATGCATTGAGTGTGTTCCTTCTTGTTTTTGTTAATTACAGAGATGATAAAATGTAGTTGACTTAAGTCCTATAAGTCCTTTTACCTTGATTCATATTTTATAGCAACTAAATTTATAATATCGTAGTTTAGACCAGAAGTCAGCTTTTTTGGAAGAAACCAGATAGCAAATATTTCAGGCTTTGTGAGCCATATGTCTCTGTTGCAGCTACTCAGCTCTGAAGATACAGAAGGAAGCGACCATGGATAATGTATAAACAACTGGACATGCCTATAGCTCAGTAACATTTTAACTATAAGACATATAGTAGTCTGGATTTGGCTCATGGGTCATAAATTGCCAATCCCTGATTAACATTATTTTTCATGCACATTATTTAAAATAAGAATCAAAGAGTTCTGTAAGTAGTAAGTTGTATTTTTGGATCCAACACTCCATAATTGGCTAGGCAGTTCTATTTAGCCAAGGGTAATTCTCCTGGATTGCTGACAGCTGAGGGCTGACTGCCTGCAGCATTCCCAGCAATTTTAGAGAAAAATTCCTTTAGTCCAAAAAGGGGATTTGGGGACACACAGTTTTCACTATGATCCTCATTTTAACATATCCAAATCTGATTGCTATCAATATATATTTATTTATTTGTTCAATGCTAGAATATACCAAAAATATTTTCAAAACTGCCAACCTATCTCAGTGAAGGTTTGCAGGAGGAAAACTGGTAACTAGAGTTCAACATTGCTTTAGCTGTTTTTCTCATCTTAAGGTATGTAATTCAATCACTATGTTCAGAGGTTACTAGTGTTCTTTTTTTCTTCCCTTCAGTGTGCTTGTTGTATTTATCTGAAATACACTTAGATTGGATTGTTTCTGTTTGTATTTCATTTTAGGATTTCTTCTTCAGCCTCTGTTAATTTTATTCATTTGTTCACTCCTTCACTCTGGTTTGGGAAACATAACATGATTCCACAAGTCAAACTTATACAAAACATACACTCAGAGAACTATCAATGCTCTCCACATCCCTTTCCCTCATTCATAACCCTTAATTCTCCCACTGTGATCCCACCCTTTCACTGTAAGTAACCAGTCTCACACTAACAAATACTGTTGCAATTCAGTTTAAGCAAACAAGTTTTTCTTTTTTTGGAGCTGTATCTTCAGTTAATTCATAAAGGCAGGATTGCTAAGTGTTTTATATTATTACATTTTAAAATATTGAACCCTTGAATTCCTGAAGTAAATTCCATTTATGTATAATGCATTATTTCATTATAATAGATTCTGTTCACCAATATTTTATTTCATATTTTTGCAATAACATTTATAAGTGTAATTAGACAGTAATTTTATATTGTTGTACTGACCTCATCAGGTATAGGCATCATTGTTACACTTTCAACTAAAAAAGAATTAAGAAATTTCACAAAGCATTGGGAAAATTTTATTTTTAAAGGTTTTGTAGAATTTTCCTGTAAAAATATCTGACATTGGTGCTTTTCTGTAGAGTATTTCCTAGAAATTTTCTCTATCTCTTCTACAGAACTTGTTATGTCTTCTAGAAACAGTATCTTTTTAATCTAGGCTTTTACATTATTTATAGGAAATGTTAGCGGTTTCATATGCTTAAAATTTATTCTCAATATCTTATTTTACTCACTGTCATGTATTACATTTTCTGTTTTGTTCCATTTTTCTTCCATTTTTGGTGTTTCTTTCCATTTTTCTAATTAAATCTGTTAGCGGTTTATTCTTTTCAAAAAACAAGAATTTGAGTTATAAATTAGATACAATGTTTTTATATTCCTACCTCATTTAATTTCCATTTTTATATTTATTAGTTCCTTGTGCATGTTTGATATGTATGTGTTGCTTTATTTGGTGTTCTTTTATTAGATTTTTGAGTTGGGGATTTATTAATTTTCATTTTTTCATTTTTATTAATACAAATGTTTAAGGTTATATATACATTTTTCATTGATTTTTCATAAATTCTGAGATATAGTAATTATTTAACATTTTATTTTAATTGTAGATTTACATGCACTTTATAAAAGTGATACAGAGATCCAGTGTATCCTTCATTCACCTTCCCCCAGTGATAACAATTTGCATATCTATCAGCCTTATTAACTCCACCAGTTTTTCATGTGTTTGTGTGTATTTAATTCTATGCAATTTTATCACTTGTATAGATTTGTGTAACTACCCATCACAATCAAGATACTGAGCAGTTTTATTACAAAGACCCCTTGTGTTGCCAGTCTGACCTTAACATCAAATAAATCTGGTCCTCATTTCTATAATTTTGTAATTTCAAGAATCCTGTATAAATGGAAGGAAACAGTATATAGTCTTTTCAGATTGGTTTCACTTTAAAATCCTTCCAAGTGGTGTACATCTATAGCTCATTCCTTTTTATTATTGCAGAGTAGTAGTCCATGACGACTACTACTACTACTGCTACTACTACATACACTACAAAGTGTATGTAGGACACTTTGTTTCACCATTTGCCTATGGTTCAGTTCAGTTCAGTCACTAAGTCATGTCCAACTCTTTGCGACCCCATGGACTGCAGCACACCAGGATTCCCTGTCCATCACCAACTCCCTGAGTTTACTCAAACCCACATCCATTGAGTCGTTGATGCCATCCAACAATCTCATCCTCTGTCGTCCCCTTCTCTTCCTGCCCTCAATCTTTCCCAGCATCAGGGTCTTTTCCAATGAGTCATTTCTTCGCATTAGGTGGCCAAAGTATTGGAGTTTCATCTTCAGCATCAGTCCTTCCAATGAATATTCAGGACTGATTTCCTTTAGGAATGACTGGTTGGATTTCCTTGCAGTCCAAGGGACTCTTAAGAGTCTTCTCCAACACCACAGTTCAAAAGCATCTATTATTTAGCACTCAGCTTTCTTTATAGTCCAACTCCCACATGCATACATGACTACTAGAAGAACCATAGCTTTGGCTAGACAGACTTTTGTTGGCAAAGTAATGTCTCTGCTTTTTAATATGCTTTCTAGGTTGGTCATAGCTTTCCTTCCAAGGAGCAAGCATTTCATGGCTGCAGTCACCATCTGCAGTGATTTTGGAGCCCCCCAAAATAGTCTCTCACTATTTCCATTATTTCCCCATCTATTTGCCATGAAGGGATGGGACCGGATGCCATGATCTTAGGATCATGATTGTAGGATGCCACCTATGGTAAGACATCTGAATTGTTTCCAAGGTTTAGCTGTTATGAATAAAACTTCTCACAAACATTCATGTACAGGATTTTGCATGGACATACATTTTTGTTCCCCTTGAAATCATGTCCAAGAGTTTAATTATTAGGTTGTACAGTAAACAAGTTTAGTTTTATGAAAAACCTGCCATATTTTTGTCCAGAGTGATTGTATCATTTTACATTCCCATTAGCAATATATGAGTGGTCTGGTTTCTCAACATCCTCATTAGCATTTGGTGTTATAACTACTTTTTTATTTTAGCCATTCTGATACATGTTTGGAGAAGGCGATGGCACCCCACTCCAGTACTCTTGCCTGGAAAATCCCACGGATGGAGGAGCCTGGTGGGCTTCAGTCCATGGGGTCGCGAAGAGTCGGGCACGACTGAGCAACTTCGTTTTCACTTTTCACTTTCATGCATTGGAGAAGGAAATGGCAACCCACTCCATACACATGTATAGGACTACCTCAATTTGGTTTGAATTTGCATTTTCCTACTGGTAAATAATGTTGTACCTCTTTTCACATGCTTATTTGCCATCTGTATATCCTCTTCAGTGAAATGTCTTCTCATGTCTTTCACCAATTTTCTAATTGGATATTTTTATTATTTTAGAGTTGAATTTGAGAGTTTTGTTTTACATATTCTAGCTACAAGTTCTTTTTCACATATGCAGTTTGCAAATATTTTCTCCCAACTGCTAGCTTGTCATTTCATCCTCTTCACAGGATAGAGCAAAGGTATTGTAGAGCAAAGATTTATAACATTGATGAGATCCATTTTATCGGTTTTTACTCCTATGCTTCTTGTATCAAATCTAAGAATTTTTCACCTAGTCCTTTATCTTGAAGATTTTCTTCTATGTTTTTTTCTAAAATCTGATAGAGTTGTACTTTACACTTAAGTTCATAATCAATTTTGGTTAACTTTTGTAAAAGATATGAGATTTAGATTAAGGTTTATTTTTTCTGCTATGCCCAGTTGCTCCAGCATTGTTTGTTGAAAAGTCTATCCTTCCACCATTGCATTGCTATTACATCTTTGCCCAAACTATGTTTGCAAAAATATAGCTGTTCTTATACCAACACCACACAGTCCTGATTCCTATAGCTGTATTAAAAAGCTTTAATATCAGGTCAACTCATTCCTCCCACTTTATTCTTTTTTTTTTTCTAAAGTATTTTCACTATTCTAGGTCCAGTGATTTTCCCTCTAAATTTTAGGACATGCTTATCTATGTCTACAAAAGAAACTTGCTGGAATTTTTTTTTTTTAAATAGACATTACATTATAACTATAGGTCAGTTTGGGGAGAACTGACTTTTTTGTTATACTGAAAGTGAGAAGTGAAAGTGTTAAGTTGTTCAGTCATATCCAACTCTTTACGGCTCCATGGACTGTAGCTCACCAGGCTCCTCTGTCCATAGAATTCTCCAAGTAAGAATATTGGAGTGGTAGCCATTCCCTTCTCCAGGGGATCTTCCATACTCAGAGAAGCAACCCAGGTCTCTTGCATTGCAGGCAGATAGCTTCAGTAAATAAACATAGTTTGCCCCTTCATTTATTTAGATCTTTTTATATTTCTTCATCAATATTTTGTAATTTTAACCATACATGCATTTTATATTTTTGCACATTTATTACTGAAGAATTTCATTTTCTCTGGAGCAACTGTGATATTGTGTTTTTTGGTTTGATTTCATTCTTAGTACATGAATTAATTTTTGTCTGTTAACCCTGTATCCTGTAACCCATGTTCACTTCTTTAGTTTGAGAAATTTCTTTTTCTGTGTGCTGTTCTATGCTATGTTGTTTTTGTCATGTCTGACTCTTTGGAACCCTATGGACTGTAGCCTGCCAGGCTGCTCTGTCCATGGGTTTCTCTAATTAAGAATAATGGAGTGGGTTTTCATTTCCTTCTCTAGGGGATCTTCCCCACCCAGGGATCAAACTCACATCTCTTATATCTCCTTCATTGGCAGGTGTGTTCTTTACTACTAGCACCACCTGGGAAGCCTCTTGTAATATTTTACATAATAATTGCAACAGTAAATATAAACCATTTACTTCTTTCTTTCCATCTGTAAACATTTTTATTATTTTTCTTACCTTATTGCACTGGCTATAGTTTTTATCATTATTTTTTGAAGTTCTTTCATTTTAAATTGTGTTTTCTCTTCGACAGATATGTAAATTGTCTTTTATGTATTTTTCATCCTTTCACATCTTGGAGACTTACTAACTCAGGAGAGACTGCCCTCTCAAGGCAACCTAATTCCTACAGATGGTAAACAACTTACCTGGAACACGTCTTTCTTATGAAAATCAAACAATTCAAAGCCCACACTCCCAACTACTTCCTTTATCAGGTTTTCACAATCTGGGCCACTGTCTTCCGGTCCTAAATGCCCCAAAGCCTGGTATCAGACAACTAGAGACAAGCCCTTTGCTCTAGAGTCTGCTAAAATTCTTTGCACTAGTCAATGCATAGACAACATATTAAAAAGCAGAGACAATACTTTGCCTACCAAGGTCTGTTGTATCATCAAACTTGTGGTTTTTCCAGTAGTTATGACAGATGTGAGAGTTAGAACATAAAGAAGAATGAATGCCAAAGGATCGATGCTTTTGAACTGTGGGGTTGGAGAAGATTCTTGAGAGTCCCTTGGACTGCAAGGAGATCAAACCAGTCAATCCTAAAGGAAATCACTCCTGAATATTCATTAGAATGACTGATGCTGAAGCTCAAATCTCCAGTACTTTGGCCACCTGATGCACAGAGCCAACTCATTGGAAAAGACCCTGATGCTGGGAAAGATTGAGGGCAGAAGGAGAAGGGGATGACAGAGGATGAGCTGGTTGGATA
>NW_011494950.1:5911969-5912103 GCF_000754665.1 Bison bison bison | reverse complement strand
TTTGAGCAAACTCCAGGAGATAGTGAAGGACAGGGAAGCCTGATGCTGTAGTCCATGAGGTCACAAAAAATTGGACATGACTGAGCAACTGAACAATAACAACAAGCCAATCCAAAACCTGTTTATCCTGGAAC
>NW_011494950.1:5884209-5911869 GCF_000754665.1 Bison bison bison | reverse complement strand
TATATATATATATTTTTTTTTTTTACACTGTCTGCTTTCTGACCAGCCCTGGTGCTTCTCTGTGGACCCCTAAAGCAAGGTATGCCCCTTTTTCTTGGGGTCTGTGAATATAACAAACTATCTTTTCAATGGCAATTATCTCCCAATCTGTTGATGTTGTTATACCTAAATAATAATAAAACCCATATTTTAAAATAATCAAACAGTTGTTTAATAGAAGTCTTTTATTTCTGGTGGAAAGACTCTTGATTTTTGTGCCTTGTAACTGATTTCTAGATTTATTGCATTGTTAAAAAATCAGTCTATTCTGTTTAATCAGTGTGTAGAAAACAGACTCTAACTATAAGGTCTACCTAGTTAATTTCATTATACAGATCTTTTATATACTTAACTGTTTGTTCTCTTTGTGGCCCCATGGACTGTAGCCCACCAGGCACCTCTGTCCATGGGAATTCTCTAGGCAAAAATACTGGAGTGAGTTGCCATGCCCTCCTCTAGGGGATCTTCCCAACCCAGGTCTTCTGCATTGCAAGGAGATTCTTTACCATCTGAGTCACCAGAGAAGATTTTAATCTTAGAGAAGTATGTAAAAACTCTCTTATTTTTAAAAGTATGTTTCTATCAGTGTCTTCCTTACGTTGTGTGTAATGCCCACTTTATATAGTTATTTGGTACATAGATATTCATAATGATTACATTTTCAATTTAAATTTTGGCTCTGAGATAAGATGTAACTTTTTTCCCATGTTTAATACATGTTGACTAAAGTTCTTCTTGTCTGATATCAGAATTGCAACCCATGCTTTCTTACTGTTTCCATTTGCCTGGTATACCTTTGTCCATCCTTTTGTTTTTAACCTTCATAAATCTTTTGTTTGGGTGTGCTCTTGAATGCATTACAGAGTTCAATCCCACTTTGTCGGTTAAGCTGAAAATCTTTTTCTTTCAATAGATGAGTTACGCCCATGCATATTTTTTTTAAGTCTAATATGTTTAGTCTCTTATCTGTCCAACTATTCATGTTACAATTACTATGTCTATTATATTTACTTTCTCTAAGAGATATGATTTCTTTACATGTTTATTTTTAAAAATAAATAATTGTATTCTTGTCCTAATGGTTATCCTTATACCTTTTCAAGAGTCCCTTTATTCTAGTTTTCTTATTTAATTTATCCTATCTCATTAGTTTGTAATGGTACCCTTTAACTACACGTATTGTCCGTACAACAGTTAATGGATTTCTTGTTACTCTTTTTCTCACCCCCTTCTCCCACTCTATTATTTCTATCATCATAAGATATGCTATTAAGTTATTCTTTAATGCTCCATTCCACAGTTTTTTCAGTCTCAGATCATCAATTTAAAATATTAAATGCTCACTATTTGTTCTTTTGCTGCAGTTTCCTCTTGGTTGAATAAAGCTTCTGCTTTCTTAGATTGCTTAAAAAGTAATCCCTAGTGTCTTGAACGCTTCACATTTTTCATCTGTAGCTTTAACACTTGAAAGAGAGTTAAATAGGTTTAAAAAAAAAGTCCTTATTCATAAGTTTTTTTCTTGAGTAGTCTGAAAATATTGCTAATTGTTTTCTTTCTTTATAATTGCTTTTGAGGAAACTGGTGACAGTCTAATTTTGATTTGTTTGTCTGGTTAGGCCTGGAGGCCTTGATAATTTCTTTATTTTTAAAGTTCAGTAGTTTACTGAAATATGCCTATGGCTTGCTTATTCTAGATCAGTTTTCACAGATAATTGGGAAGCTCTGCAGATTTATATTTATTTCAGGAAAGTGTTCTTATCCAATAAATATAGGATATTAATATTATTCCAGTGTTTTTCCTTCTTTAGTAATTTGTTATATTTATGTAGATTTTCTTTGCTTGTCTATTTCAACCATTGCCTCTCTGATGAATTTTACTCCTTACTTTAATTTTTATTCTCTTTGCTGTTTTCCTAGTTTTATTTCTGAGGTATCTTATAATTTAGTCTTATATTATTTTCCTCTATTTTCTATTTCCTTTTTTCAGATCAATCATCATTTTATTTCTTTATAGGTTTGGTACAGTTCTGTTCTTTTTAAAATTTCTAGTTCACTATTATTGGGATTTTGTTATATTAACAAATGTTGGGAATATTTTATTTCAGAATATTGTCTAGCTTCCTTCTGTGATGTGTGTATGTGTGTACATACATGTGTGTGTATTTCATTAGCTATAACAGTTTAATTCTCATTTGTGGTCTTATCACTTCATGGTAAATAGATGGGGAAACAGTGGCTGACTTTATTTTGGGGGGCTCCAAAATCACTGCAGATGGTGACTGCAGCCATGAAATTAAAAGATGCTTACTCCTTGGAAGGAAAGTTATGACCAACCTAGACAGCATATTAAAAAGCAGAGACATTACTTTGTCAACAAAAGTCTGTCTAGTCAAGGCTATGGTTTTTCCAGTAGTAATGTATGGATGTGTGAGTTGGACTATAAAGAAAGCTGAGCACCAAAGAATTGATGCTTTTGAACTGTGGTGTTGGAGAAGACTCTTGAGAGTCCCTTGGACTGCAAGGAGATCCAACCAGTCCATCCTAAAGGAGATCAGGCCTGGGTATTCATTGGAAGGACTGATGTTGAAGCTGAAACTCCAATACTTGGCTACCTGATGTGAAGAGCTCTCATTTGAAAAGACCCTGATGCTGGGAAAGATTGAGGGCAGGAGAAGAAGGGGATGACAGAGGATGAGATGGCTGGATGGCATCACTGACTCAAAGGACATGGGTTTGGGTGGACTCCAGGTGTTGGTGATGGACAGAGGGCCTGGCATGCTGCGGTTCATGGGGTCACAAGGAATCAGACATGACTGAGGGACTGAACTGAACTAAACTGTGGTCTTATAATAGCTTTGTGGAGATCAAAAAATTCATTTGCATTGCATTTTATGAGCAAAGCTACTGGTTTATGGTGGTCTAGAATATTCTTAGTCAAAAAGTGACTCTCCACTGCCCATTTTTCAGTATAGGATAATGCAGTATTATTAACAGTATGGCACTTTGGGGGCAATATTTGTGTTTTGAGTTTATTGTTTCTGTTGTGTCTTTCAAAATTTCTCCATACTTGCTCCTTTTTCTCTCCCTGTGTACAATTTCCAGAGTCTGCTCCTCTCTTCCTTTCTATCCTATTTTTCACAGAAGAAATAACTTTCTAAACTGCATACTTTTGAGTCCTTTATCTATAGCCAGCACTCTAATATACAAGAGTTTTTTGGCAGCATTTTAGCACTTAGTATAGCCTTCCTTTTTTATGGTGATCTTAGTTCAATATTAGGCCCTCTATTTCCTTCTCCTATCTTCCTAGTTCAATATTAGGCCCTCTATTTCCTTCTCCTATCTTCCAGACAGTTTTTTCAAGATGTCTACCCTTTACTGCATGCAAACATTTGGTAGGAACTCAAGGAACAGCTCATCTCAAAGTGGCTCTTATTTTTCTGCTTACAGGCAAGTTGAAGTGGTAGCGTCCTCTGTTTTCCACATACACTGAAGGCTTAGGATTTGTGTGGTTTTCTTTGTTATCATTGTTGGTTTGTATAGTTTTGAAAGATATGTTGGGAGATATTAATTTAGGTGGCTCCCATTACTTTGACTATCCCAAATTAAGGTACATAATTTAAAGAATAATAATTGCGTTCTATCAGTAAGCTCTTAATTGACTCCTTAAGATTTTAAGATTTTTCATATTATGGATCTAATTTACTTTTGTAGGTTCATTAACCAACACTTAACTCCCAGTCTCCTCATTCTATCCTTCCTTCTAGTAATTGGTGTTACAATTTTTAGCATTCCTTGATTTTGCCTTGTACTTCTTATCTCTGTACATTTCTTTACGCTTTTTTCTCCTTGACAAATGTCTCCATTAATTATTCAGTAGTTAAAAATACTTTTTGTCCATTGAGTTTCTACCTTTTCCTTCCCTTAGTTGTAATCAAATGCTTACTCTATGATCATATAAAAAGAACTCAAATTAGGAGTCGTTTCCCACTCTTCATATTGGTACCTCAGCATGGGATCACTAGAAGTAACATACAAGAGTGTATTTTTCTCTTTCTCTACAAAATGAGTAAATTCAAGTAAATCAATCATCTATGACTCATTAAAGTTGAATTCCCACTTAGCATTTTGATAACATATGGTGAACTTTTCCTTGATAAACATTATAATTATCAAGTTTCAGTTCCTGCAATATTTCATATTCTTCCAAAGAGACATTTTAAAGACACGGAAAAATTGTATTATTAAATACCTGAATTTTTATTCCTAGAATGAATATTTTCTACTTTTGTCCAACTGCTACATGAAACATAATCAGGAGCTTGAATGCCCATTTCAGTTTTTTTTTTTAGAAAGCCAGGCTTTCGTAAAAATACACCACTTTGATATTGTTTAATTTATAACTGTGAGGTAATTGACCTATACTGTCCCTGGATTCGTGAACTTGGGTGTTTTTGCATTATATACAAACATTTACAGCAGAATAAGAAGGAAATAAAACTTTGGGAAGTCTAATTCTCTGACAATTCATTATGACTCTATCAAGATTCTGAAGCAACTACTGCATTTAAGTTCCTAACCATTCTTAGACTGTGGGGATTGTTCTTGTCAACTTAAATTTACCTGGTCCTTGTAGATCCAACTTTATGGCATAAGTTTGATACTGATTTCTTGTATTTTGTTTACTGAACAGCTTCTTGATATAATTCTGGTAAGCCCCAAAGTATACTAAAATGAAGTATAAAAATACTGAAACATTATTCTTCCTAGCCTATATATAGGCAGGCACTGCATCATCTACCAAACTGCCCCTTAGAAAACTGATTTTTGGTGTCTTCTTAAATGCCCCTGACTTTCTAAATGGTGCTTTGCCAAATCAATCATTTCACTGAAGGAGTGTAGGTAATTTTTATAATTAGTGGAATTTTCCTTATACCCCTCAAATCAGACCACTGCACAGACAGCTGGCCTTGATATCAAGACACCAAACACAAGCCTTTTCAGAAATCAAGTTTAATGCTCTTTAGCTGATGAAAAAATAATGACTTGTTTCCTGGCTGATTTTCTTACTTTCTATTTTTCTCTCCTTCTACCTTGCCCTCAAGCATGCACACAAACTGCATTTTTTCCAGCCAAGGTGGAAGATGTGTCAGCTCAGAGACAGAGCATAATGACTCTCCTCGGTCAAAAAAAAAAAAAGACATATGTTATTTTAAAAATTTGGTAAGAATTATTAATATGAAAAATAGTAGGAAAACAGTCAAAACTGTTTTCCTTGTAACCTTGCCAGATTATCGTCTTTGCTGCCTTTTAGCCATGACCTTCCTTCCTTAAGGATGACTATCATCTTTTCTTTCTTTTTCTCTCTTCCTTCCTTTATTCCTTCCTTCTCTTTGTCTTTATCTCACTCTCAACCATTGCCTGCATTCTCATGCAGGAGAACAGATTAGAATAGGAGAACCTGAAAGAGATTTGTACTAAGTGGAAATAATATTTCAAATTCTAATCCATGTAGACTGGCAGGAGAATGATGGCAAAATGCTTTGTACCAAGATTGTACTCTGCAGTGTTTCAGATTGATTTCAGTGATTTCTCTAAAGACTGCTAATATCACCAAACATACATTAATTTGTTTTAGCATAATTTTAGTTTATCATAAAACTAGTTTATATTTTTAATACACAGATAGAATTTCCTATCAATGAGATTTGATGTGCACCTCATTAGAATAGGGTTCAGAAAAAGACTTCTGTATTGTCAATTGACTTTACCCTGTTTTTGAAGCAAGTTTTAAGTGAATAATTAAGGAAATATAAACTTGGGGAATTAACACCAACAACTGGTATTTGGCTTGTTCCAAAGTAAACTCTACAAAGATTGAATATATGTATCTATTAAACCATAACTAGCGAAAGTGTTAGTCTCTCAGTCGCGTCTCTCTGTGACCCCATGGACTGTAGCCTGCTGGGCTCCTCAGTCCATGGAATTCAAATTCTCCAGGCAAGAGTACTGGAGTGGATTGCCATTCCCTTCTCCAGGGGATCTTCCTGACCCCGGAATCAAACCCTGGTCTCCTGCATTGCAGGCAGATTCTTTACCATCTGAGCCACCAGGGAAACCGTAACTAAGCTGACCTTAAAGAATTTAGATAACTACTGTACACTTTCAGCTCGTCTCCCTGCTTCAACATTTGCTATCCTCCATTCTCCACACAGCAGTCAAAGCAATCCTTTAATAATGTAAATCAGGTCATGCCATGCTTCTGCTCAGCATCATCCTGTGACTCTTACGTCAGAGCCTGTGTGTTTCTGACATAAGAAAATACCTATTTGCCATTCTTCTTTGAGAGTTTAACCCTTAGTGTATTCACAAATGTCTAGAATGAACACTACGTCTTCTACTTTCTCTCAGAGATAGGTGTGGCCATCAGACAAGGTTTTATTCAGTGAAATGTCATTACGCCTTGATGCCATAACACTCCTAGATGAGAACATAGGCAAAACATTCTCTGACATAAATCATAGAAATGTTTTTTACGTCAGTCTCCAAGACTAAAAATAAAGGCAAACATAAACAGTAGAACTTTATCAAAACTTACAAGCTTTTGCACAGCAAAGGAAACCATAAGCTAAGCAAAAAGACAACCTACGGACTAGGAGAAAACATTTGCAAACCATGCAACCTACAAAGGTATAATTTCCAAAATATACAAATAGCTCATACAACTCAATAGCAGAAAAAACACAAACAATCAAATCCAAAAATGGGCAGAAGACCTAAACAGACGTTTCTCTTAAGAAGACATACAGATGGCCGTCACTAATTATTAGAGAAATGCAGATCAGACTACAATGAAGTATCACCACATACTAATCAGAAGGGCCATCATTAAAAAACAAATGCTGGAGAGAGTGTGGAGAAAGCACCGTCCTACAGTGTTGATGGGAACATAAATTGATGCAGTCACTGTGGAAAACAGAATGGAAGTTCCTTAAAACAACTAAAAATAAAGTTGCCATATGATCCACCAATCCTACTCCTGGGTATATATCTGGAAAAAAAAGATATATGTACTCCAGTGTTCATAGCAGCACTGTAATAGCTGAGACATGGTAGCAACCTAAATGTCCTCCTACAGATGAATGGATAAAGAAGATGTGGTATAATATACAGAGGAATACTACTACTTGGCCTTAAAAAATAATGAAATAATGCCGTTTGCAGCAGCACACATGACCTAGAGATTAGCATACTGAGTCAGAAAAAGGCAAATACTGTATGATATCACTTGTGTGTGGAATCTGAGACAGGACAGAAATGAACTTATTTATGACATAGAAACAGACTCACAGACATAGAAAGCAAACTTATGGTTACCAAGGGGGAAAGTGCATGGGGCAGGGATAAACTAGGAGTTTGGAATTAGCAGATACAAGCTATTATATGTGAAATAGATAAACCATTGGACCTACTACTGTATAGCCCAGGAAACTGTATTCAATAGCCTGAAATAAACCATCATGGAAAAAAAAAATGTGTATGTATTTATAACTGAATGACTTTGCCATACACCAGAAACTAAAACAGCATTTAATTCAAGTGTATTTTTAATTTAAAAATATCTTGAGCACTTTTTGGGATATAACTTTATAAATAGAGTAAGTCCCTTTCATAGGAACGAGTTCCATCCCAAGAGCACTTTCCTAAGTCCAATTTGTTCATCCAACAGTTAGCCTAGGTACCCACCTAGCACAATTGGCTATTTAGTACCGTACTGTAATAGGTTTACAATATTTTTACACAAATAATACATTAAAAAGCAAACAAAAATAAAACATTTTTAATCTTACAGTACAGTACCTTGAAGAATGCAGTAGTACAGAACAACTGCTGATGCTTCTTAGCAGTACCAGCTACATCACTGCTGCTTTTACACTTGCTTCTGGACATCCTGGGCTTCAAATAAAGATCTGGTACTACTGCACTCTATACAACAGTGTGTGTGTGTTAGTTGTTCAGTCATGTCTGACTCTTTGCAACACCATTGACTATTTCCTGCCAGGCTCCTCTGGTCCATGGAATTCTCTAGGCAGAAATACTGGAGTAGGTAGCTATTCCCTTCTCCAGGGGATCTTCCCAGCCCAGGGATTGAACCTAGATCTCCCACACTGCAGGCAGATTCTTTACCATCTGAGCCACAAAGGAAGCCCCACTCTAATAAAATACTGTATAATAAAATACACAAAAGTGCAACTACTTGTAAAGGATGAATGCACATGCCAATGTACGCTAGATGCGTGAACTAACTTATATGATTGGACATTTGAACACACGTTCACATCTGAAATTTTGCAACATTTGTATGTAGGGGACTTAACTGTAGAAGCATTTTCTTTGTTCCCTTGTACTTTCTGATTATTGAAATGCAGAGTTGATAGCTGGAGCTCCTTCAGTCATCTCAGTTCCTGAGGCTAAAAGCCATTCTGAGCATAACTGAAGAGCAAGATAGAAGGAGCTATGACCCTGCCAATTTTTTGAAATTTTTGATGCCTGTATATTGATGTCTTTATATGAAAGACAAGCAATCTTCTGTCTTTCAGAAGCTAGTCTAAATATAAATTTTTCATCATTTGCAGCTGTACCTAATTCTAACTTTCACGTGACTGAGAATAAAATTAAAATTCTCTCTATGCCCTATGTGTTCGTTGGCTAATTTTATCCCTTATTTCCTACCCTTCATCCACATTCAGTCTATTCCAGCTATACTGAACTTCTTGCTACTCAATGGACACATCAAGCACATTATTATCTTTGAGTCTAGGTGCTTTTTATCCTTCAGTCTGTCATTCTGTCCTGGAGTACAGGACTCCTGGGCATGTCTGGTCTCTGTTTGGACTTCCTCTAGAAAAGACTTCTAACCAGTATGTCTCAAATAAAAGCACAAGTTAATCTTTCATCATCTACTTTATTTTTATAGCATGTATTAATCCCAGTTAATGTATTTTTTATTTGCCTCTTAGTTTATCTATCTTTCCCCAGAAGCTAAATTTCATGACGTACACATTTAATTGCCCCTCTGTCTCCCAGACCAAGAACCATTCCAGGCATTTGGTTCATCCCAAGACCAAGAATGCACATTCCAGTGTGCATCTAATATGATGCTCGTCATTTTTTGATGAGGAGTTTGTTAAAGTTCCCTAGATCCTTCAAAGTTCCATTTTGTTCACTTTCGTGTTGTTGGTTTCATTTTACACACAGGAAACAGGAAGAATCTTGCTGAAATAAGACCCTAAATTTAGTTTTCTTTGTTTGTTTTTGATGGTAAGAGACCAAAGTGGAAATGCAGTGAATTCCATGTATCCCATCCTGAATATGACTGTTTTTGACAAGGTATCAGATCAGATCAGATCAGTCGCTCAGTCATGTCCGACTCTTTGCGACCCCATGAATCACAGCACGCCAGGCCTCTCTATCCATCACCAACTCCCGGAGTTCACTCAGACTCATGTCCATCGAGTCAGTGATGCTATCCAGCCATCTCATCCTCTGTCGTCCCCTTCTCCTCCTGCCCCCAATCCCTCCCAGCATCAGAGTCTTTTCCAATGAGTCAACTCTTCGCATGAGGTGGCCAAAGTACTGGAGTTTCAGCTTTAGCATCATTCCTTCCAAAGAAATCCCAGGGCTGATCTCCTTCAGAATGGACTGGTTGGATCTCCTTGCAGTCCAAGGGACTCTCAAGAGTCTTCTTCAACACCACAGTTCAAAAGCATCAATTCTTCGGCCCTCAGCTTTCTTCACAGTCCAACTCTCACATCCATACATGACCACTGGAAAAACCATAGCCTTGACTAGCCGGACCTTTGTTGGCAAAGTAATGTCTCTGCTTTTGAATATGCTCTCTCGGTTGGTCATAACTTTCCTTCCAAGGAGTAAGCATCTTTTTATTTCATGGCTGCAGTCACCATCTGCAGTGATTTTTGAGCCCAGAAAAATAAAGTCTGACACTGTTTCCACTGTTTCCCCATCTATTTCCCATGAAGTAGTGGGACCGGATGCCATGATCTTCGTTTTCTGAATGTTGAGCTTTAAGCCAACTTTTTCACTCTCCACTTTCACTTTCATCAAGAGGCTTTTGAGTTCCTCTTCACTTTCTGCCATAAGGGTGGTGTCATCTGCATATCTGAGGTTATTGATATTTCTCCCGGCAATCTTGATTCCAGCTTGTGTTTCTTCCAGGCCAGCGTTTCTCATGATGTACTCTGCATATAAGTTAAATAAACAGGGTGACAATATACAGCCTTGACGAACTCCTTTTCCTATTTGGAACCAGTCTGTTGTTCCATGTACAGTTCTAACTGTTGCTTCCTGATCTGCATATAGGTTTCTCAAGAGGCAGGTCAGGTGGTCTGGTATTCCCATCTCTTTCAGAATTTTCCAGTTTATTGTGATCCACATATCACATTATTACAATTCAGAGTTCAGGAAATATACTGATCTCACACTACTATGGGATTGTTTGGCTGTATTGTTTTATGAGAAAGAGTGGAATTTTCCCTCAATGAATTATTGTACAGTCAGTCATACTGGTAAGATGTTAATTCTGGGGAAGAAAATCAACCTGCAGTGGTGTGCCACAGGCAGAAAAGTTTGAAAAGCTTTCATCTTCTCTAAACATTTTGGACATGCAGCCTGGGCTGTAAGAGAGACACTGGGAGTGCTATTGGTAGAGGCAGGCTGGATTTAAGCAGGAATGAAGTTAGGTAAGAACTCTGTAGTATAGGGCTTGTCATTGAATAATTATAAATTATTTTATATGTGATATTTCCCTTCCAGTACGGTCAAGCCTTCAATAACATCTGGGAAATATTTTCTATGTCATGATGAATAAAGAGAAAAGAAACTATTCCACATCTTAGAATGAATCAGAAAGAAAGCAGAAGCCTCTTCCAAGATTCATGGTGCCAGGTCTGTCCCCAAAATAGTGGCAATTAACCCAGGCAGTACAGCTGAGGCAGCATCATCATAGCCTAAAAAGGAAGTTGGAGGGACAAACCAGAGCCTGAACTCTGAAAAACTGTCACGAATTGTCAAAATTGAGAATTTTTGAGAAGGTATTCATTTTTGCACTAAAGCCTTTGGGAGGGTAATTCCATTTTAATGAAGGCTACCTAGATAAGATCTCTTCTGTATTTTCTTTTCTTTTCTTGTCCAGAAAGTTTTCAGCAAAGAAGAAAGTATTTTTCACATTGTACTGAAAATTGCTGCTTAATTCCTCCCCCCTCCGCCCCCAGCTCTAGCCTGTAAATTCTTTAGGACCTGCTTCTTTCATCTGTGTATTCCCAGTGGCTAGCACCCTACTGAGCAAAGTAAATCCTCAATAATTGCTTGTGGAAGGCATAAACAAGCCTTTCTCAGAGCATTTACAGTCATTCCCATGATTTGAATGAAATAATTGTACATAAAATATTTTTCATAACAATGTTAATTGAATCTTAAGTGGTGCTGAGGGCCTTTTATAAACACACACTGAAAAATGAGCAAAGAAAATTTCAGTAACACTTATTGCAAAAATGCTCTTGGTATTGTCACAGAAGAGGATATGAAATGAAGTGAAAAGAATGCTCTGTATCACTTAAATACAAGAATTTAATTCCCACATTCTTGCTATTCCTATTCTGTCTTTCAAGACACACAAAACTAGAATTTGGAATGGGAGAGAGCCTGGGACTTCCCTGGTGGCTCAGCAGTAAAGAATCTGCCTGCAAAGCAGGAGACGATGCTGGGTTTGTTCTGTGGGTTGAGAAGATCCCCTGGAGTAGGATGCCAACCCACTCCACTACTCTTGCCAGAATAAGTCCCACAGACAGAGGACCCTGGTGGGTTACAGTCCTTGGGGTCGCGGAGTCAGACAGGGCTTAGAAACCAAGCATGTGAGCATGGAGCCTGGGAAGAAACACAGGAATACATGGATGCCTTTCTCTCAGCCCAACTGTGACCTAATTCTAAGAAAACAACCCAGCTTCAAATTATGATCTCTCTTAAATACCTTAATTTCCTTCCCCAAAGGTAAGTCCTTGAGGTTTCTGAGGCTAAAGTAAAGGACTGGCTGATGCCCAGCTTTCTCCCTCACTAGATAACTAGTTTACAACAGTTTTGCTAGGTATAAATTAGTAAACTCTACCAAATTCTATGTGGTGTAAAAGGAAAGCCAGGTAGAAAATGAACACGTTAAGTTTTTGTTTGATTCTCAGTGGTTCGAAACTCATAGAAGTCAACTGTTTGCCACAGATCACAGGATTTTGCAATTCAACTGTGTCATAGTCCATTCATTTGGCAACATTCTTTCTCAGGTCTCTCCAGTATAAGAGCGCCTGTCTTTTCATGTCTCATTTGGGTTGAGAAGTTTCCAGCCTAGACTCAATCCTATGGATACTGATTTCTTTTCTGAAACGTGTTATGTAATCAGGGCCCATTTAGTCCACAATGGTAGGGCCACAGATACAAAATAATTAGTACTTTGGCAAATTTCTATGATTAAAACAGAAAAGTAAGAATGATAGACACATTTCACATGGTTTAAAGTCAGGTTCAGTTCAGTTCAGTTGCTCAGTCATGTCCGACTCTTTGCGACCCCGTAAATCGCAGCACGCCAGGCCTCCCTGTCCATCACAAACTCCCAGAGTTCACTCAGACTCACGTCCATCGAGTCGGTGACACCATCCAGCCATCTCATCCTCTGTCGTCCCTTTCTCCTCCTGCCCCCAATCTCTCCCAGCATCAGAGTCTTTTCCAATGAGTCAACTCTTCGCATCAGGTGGCCAAAGTACTGCAGTTTCAGCTTTAGCATCATTCCTTCCAAAGAACACCCAGGACTGATCTCCTTTAGAATGGACTGGTTGGATCTTCTTGCAGTCAAGGGACTCTCAAGAGTCTTCTTCAACACCACAGTTCAAAAGCATCAATTCTTCGGTGCTCAGCCTTCTTCACAGTCCAACTCTCACATCCATAATGACCACTGGAAAAACCATAGCTGTGACTAGACAAACCTTTGTTGGCAAAGTAATGTCTCTGCTTTTGAATATGCTATCTAGGTTGGCCATAACTTTCCTTCCAAGGAGTAAGCATCTTTTAATTTCATGGCTGCAGTCACCATGTGCAGTGATTTTGGAGCTCAGAAAAATAAAGTCTTTCACTGTTTCCACTGTTTCCCCATCTATTTCCCATGAAGTGATGGGACCAGATGCCACGATCTTAGTTTTCTGAATGTTAAGCTTTAAGCCAACTTTTTCACTCTCTGCTTTCACTTTCATCAAGAGGCTTTTGAGTTCCTCTTCACTTTCTGCCATAAGGGTGGTGTCATCTGCATATCTGAGGTCATTGATATTTCTCCTGGCAATCTTGATTCCAGCTTGTGCTTCTTCCAGCCCAGTGTTTCTCATGATGTACTCTGCATATAAGTTAAATAAACAGAGTGACAATATACAGCCTTGACGTACTCCTTTTCCTATTTGGAACCAGTCTGTTGTTCCATGTCCAGTTCGAACGGTTGCTTCCTGACCTGCATATAGGTTTCTCAAGAGGCAGGTCAGGTGGTCTGGTATTCCCATCTCTTTCAGAAGTACCCCAAATAATACAATGTCTGCTGCCATTTAACAAAGGAATATCATTTCTTTCTACAACTGACTTTAATGTACACATTTTTGCATCATGAACCCAGACTGTACTTTCACCATGAATTAAATCCAAACAATACCATAGAAAATAGCAAGGCACCACTTAAATAGGTGTGAAACCAGAAATCTAATATCCATAAATAAGAACCAGTTTTGTAAATTGTGGTTTTCTCCATATAAATTTGTATTATTTCTGTCATTTCTTCGTATACTTTTGTAACATTTTAAAAGAGCACAAAACTTTTATTTCTCTTTAGATAAAATATACATATTTTATAGAGCTTTAACTCTTTTTTTTTTTTTAATTTAACTAAAGATTTTTCTTTGCACCAGCTAAGGAAACTTCAGTGCATCACTGAAAGCAAAATTAGACTATAATTTGATCATTGTTTTCAGAATTTCAGAAGACATTTTTAAAACAGAATATTTCTTAACTCAGAATTTTAATGCTTTCTGAGCTATCTGACCTAGAAGAGTGTCATCAAGAGACTGGTGTCTGTCTCACTTGCAAACTTAGAGTGCTGAATACTGTCTTAGCCACAAACTGTCTCCTGCCACTATAATCACTGTGAACCCTGGTTGATCACCCTTATCTCCTGCTCCACATGACAGCTACTATAATGGCCCCAGAACCCCTATTCAAAGAAACAAATACATGAGTGAATGTAATTAGGATAGGGAGGTGACATGAATGGTAATATATATATACATATATATATATATATATATATATATACTCTCGTATTTTGTGTGTGCAGATATATTTTTATAAATGGGCAATGTTTTGATTGAACCTTGATTATGGATTTATTTCCAAAATAAAATAACATTTTTTTCTTGTCAGCAGAAAGCTAAACTGGCTCTTGTAGCTCTGGTGGGGAACAATGAGAGATTTAATAGAAATTATTTATATATAATTTATATATGCAAATTATATTATATATATTATTTATAAATAATTTCTACCTTTTGTATAACTGCTGTCAACTGAAGAAAAAAGCACACTTAAAAGTTTTGAGTTAGAGGAAAACATAGGCAAAACACTCTCTGGCATAAATCACAGCAGGATCCTCTATGGCCCACACCAGAGTAATGGAAATAAAAGCAAAAATAAACAAATGGGACCTAATTAAACTGAAAAGCTTTTGCACAATGAAGGAGACTATAAGCAAGGTAAAACGACAGCCTTCAGATTGGGAGAAAATAATAGCAAATGAAGCAACTGACAAACAACTAATCTCAAAAATACACACGGAGCTCATGCAGCTCAAATCCAGGAAAATAAATGACCCAATCAAAAAATGGGCCAAAGAACTAAACAGACATTTTTCCAAAGAAGACATACAGATGGATAACAAACACATGAAAAGATGCTCAACATCACTCATTACCAGAGAAATGCAAATCAAAACCACTCTGAGGTACCCTCTCACACCAGTCAGAATGGCTGCAATCTAAAAGTCTACAAGCAATAAATGCTGGAGAGGGTGTGGAGAAAAGGGAACCCTCTTACACTGTTGGTGGGAATGTAAACTAGAACAGCCACTATGGAGAACAGTGTGGAGATTCCTTAAAAAAATGCAAATAGAACTGCCTTATGATCCAGCAATCCCACTGCTGGGCATACACACTGAGGAAACCAGAAGGGAAAGAGACATGTGTACCCCAATGTTCACTGCAGCACTGTTTATAATAGCCAGGACATGGAAGCAACCTAGATGTCCATCAGCAGATGAATGGATAAGAAAGCAGTGGTACATATACACAATGGAGTATTACTCAGCCATTAAAAAGAATACATTTGAATCAGTTCTAATGAGGTGGATGAAACTGGAGCCTATTATACAGAGTGAAGTAAGTCAGAAAGAAAAACATCAGAACAGTATATTAATGCATATATATGGAATTTAGAAAGATGGTAACAATGACCCTATATGCGAGACCACAAAAGAGACAGAGATGTAAAGAACAGACTTTTGGACCCTATGGAGAAGGCAAGGGTGAGACGATTTGAGAGAATAGCACTGAAACACTTGTATTACCACATGAGAAATAGACCGCCATTCCAGGTTTGGTGCATGAGACAGGGTGCTCAGGACTGGTGCACTGGGATGACCCTGAGGGAGGGATCGGTAGGGAGGTGGCAGAGGGGTTCAGGATGGAGAACACATGTACACCCATGGCTGACTCATGTCAATGTATGCCAAAACCACTACAATATTGTAAATAATTTTAGTTTAGTCGCTCAGTCATGTTGGACTCTTTGCGACCTCATGAACCACAGCACACCAGGCTGCCCTGTCCATCACCAACTCCTGGAGTCCACCCAAACCCATAAGTCGGTGATAACATCCAGTCATCTCATCTTCTGTTGTCCCCTTCTGCGAAATCTAACTGTTGCTTCCTGACCTGTATACAGGTTTCTCAAGAAGCAGGTCAGGTGGTCTGGTATTCCCATCTCTTTCAGAATTTTCCAGTTTACTGTGACCCACAGAGTCAAAGGCTTTGGCATAGTCAATAAAGCAGAAATAGATGTTTTTCTGGAACTCTCTTGCTTTTTCGATGATCCAGTGGATGTTGGCAATTTCATCTCTGGTTCCTCTGCCTTTTCTAAAACCAGCCTGAACATCTGGAAGTTCACATTCACTTATTGTTGAAGCCTGGCTTGGAGAATTTTGAGCATTATTTTACTAGCGTGTGAGATGAGTGCAATTGTGCGGTAGTTTGAGCATTCTTTGGCATTGCCTTTCTTTGGGACTGGAATGAAAACTGACCTTTTCCAGTCCTGTGGCCACTGCTGAGTTTTCCAATTTGCTGGAATATTGAGTGCAGCACTTTCACAGAATCATCTTTTAGGATTGAAATAGCTCAACTGGAATTCCTTCCCCTCCACTAGCTTTGTTAGTAGTGACGCTTCCTAAGGCCCACTTGGCTTCACATTCCAGGAGGTCTGGCTCTAGGTGAGTGATCACACCATTGTGATTATCTGTATCGTGAAGATCTTTTTTGTATAGTTCTTCTGTGGATTCTTTCCACCTCTTAATATCTTCTGCTTCTGTTAGGTCCATACCATTTCTGTCCTTTATTAAGCCCATCTTTGCATGAATTGTTCCCTTGGTATCTCTAATTTTCCTGAAGAGATCTCTAGTCTTCACTGACTCAGTGGACATGAATTTGAGCAAATTCTGGGAGACAGTGGAGGACAGAGGAGCCCAGCATGCTACAGTCCATGGGGTAGCAGATTTGGACAAGATTTAGGGACTGAACAACAACAAGGTTCATGTAAACACTGAGATACAAAAGTAAGACATCATTACAAGTATCTTAGTTCTACCTCTTTACTGTCATTGCAAACATTAGTTTGTTTTCCATCTTTATCATCTTCTCATTTCAAGAATTTCATAGAAATGGAATCAGACCTTTTGAGATGGGCTTCTTCACTCAGCATAATTAGTTACATAATTAACTGCAAACCTTGAAATCCATCTAAGTTGTTGCATATTTGTTCCTTTTTATATCTAAGCAATATTCCATGGTGTGGATGTAGTGCAGATTGCTTAAATATCAATAGTTACCCTTGCAAAACAATTTAGTTGCTTTCAGTTTCAGGCTACGATAATTAAAGCTGCTGTATACAGTCATGTACTGGTTTTTAGTGTGAACCTGTTTTCATTCCTTTGAGATAAATGCCTAGGCATGTGGTTGCTGTGTCATGTTTATTATTTTTAAGAGACTGCTGCACCATCTTTCAGTGTCTGTGCTGCTGCTAAGTCGCTTCAGTCGTGTCCGACTCTGTGCGACCCCATAGACAGCAGCCCACCAGGCTTCCCGGTCCCTGGGATTCTCCAGGCAAGAACACTGGAGTGGGTTGCCATTTCCTTCTCCAATGCATGAAAGTGAAAAGTGAAAGTGAAGTCGCTCAGTCGTGTCCGACTCTTTGCCACCCCATGGACTGCAGCCTACCAAACTCCTCCGCCCATGGGATTCTCCAGGTCTGTTCATTCCTACAAACAATATATAAGATCTCCTTCTGTGCATCCGTGTCAGCGTCTGTATTGTCAATATTTTTTATTTTAGCTATTCTCATACGTATGTAGTGATAGCTCTTTGTGATCTTTATTTCCATAATAACTAGTGATGTTGAACACCTTTGTATGTACTTATTTACCATTTATATGTACTCTTCTGTGAAATGCTTCTTCATGCCTTTTGCTCATTTTCTACTTGGATTGTTTGTTTTGTTGTTAGTATTGAGTTTTGAGGGTTCTTTATATTTTCTAAATGAGTCCTTGGCCAGATACGTGACTTGCAAATATTTTCACCCAGTGTGGTTTGTCTTTTCATCTTCTTAAAAACGTCTTTTGCAGAGTAAAGGTTTATATTTTTGATGGATCATAATTAACCATTTTTTTCTTTTACAGATTGTACTTTTGATATCATTTCTGTGTACTCTTTACCAAGCCCTAGGTTCCAAAGATTTTCTCCTATTTTTCTACTAAAGGATTCATAGGTTATTTTTTTGCCTGTAAGTTTGTTCACTGTAGTTTTTTTAAAAAGTACATAAAATTTGCCACCTTATCCATTTTTAAGAGTACAGTTTAGTAGTATTAGGTATACTCATATTGTTGTTACAAAGGTCTGAACTTTTTCATCTTGCAAGACTAAAACTCTGTACTCTCAAATAAACCTTCTTTCCTCCCTCCTCCCCAGCCCCTAGTAACCATGATTCTCCTTTTTTCCTATGGATTTGACAATTTTAGATACCTCACAGAGGTGAAATCATACAGTGTTTGTGACTGACTCATTTCACTTAGCATAATGTCCTCAAGGTTCATCCATGTTGTAGCAGGAAACAGGATTTCCTTCTCTTTTAAAGCTGAATAAATCGCATTGTATGGCTATACTGTTTATACAATTCGTGGAGTTCTCACAGCTAGTATACTGGTCAAGAAGCAACAGTCAGAACCCCGTATGAAACAACTGGTTCAGGATTGAGAAAGGAGTACAGCAATGCTTTTTATTGTCACCCTGTTTATTTAACTTCTACACAGAGCACATCATGTGAAATGGGAAACTGGATGAATTACAAGCTGGAATCAAGATTTCCAAGAGAAATAACAACAACCTCAGATATGTAGATGATACCATTCTAATGGCAGAAATTGAAGAAGAACTAAAGAGCCTCTTGATGAGGGTGAAGGAGGAGAGGTGAAAAAGCCAACTTAAAGCTCAATATTTAAAAAACTAAGATCATGGCATCCAGTCCCATGACTTCATGGCAAATAGATGAGGAAAAGGTGGAAGCAGTGAAAGATTTCCTCTTAGGCTCTAAAATCACTGTGGATGGTGACTGCAGCCATGAAATTAGTTGACAATTTCTTCTTGAAAGACAAGCTATGAGAAACCTAGACGTTAAAAAGCAAGGACATCGCTTTGCCAGCAAATCTGTATAGTCAAAGCTATGGTCTTTCCAATGGTCATGTATGGGTGTGAGAGCTGAACAATAAGGCAGAACGCCAAAGAATTCATGCTTTCAAACTGTGGTGCTGAAGAAGACTCTTGAGAGTCCCTTGAAAAGTAAGGAGATCAAACCAGTTAATCTTAAAGGAAATCAACCCTGAATATTCTTTGGAAGGACTGATGCTGAAGCTGAAACTCCAATACTTTGGCCACCTGATACAAAGAGCTGACTGATTGGAAAAGACCCTGATGCTGGGAAAGACTGAAGGCAGGAGGAGAAGGGGATGACAGAGGATGAGATGGTTGGATGGCATCACTGATTCATTGGACATGAACTTGGGCAAACTCCAGGAGATGGTGATGGACAGAGAAACCTGGCGTGCTGCAGTCCATGGGATTGCAAAGAGTCAGACACAACTTGGCAACTGAACAGCAACAACAGTATGGCTATACTATGTTTATCCAATTCATCAAGTTAACAGATTTTTGCTTTGCTTCCACCTCTTGGCCATTGTGAATAGTGCTTAATGAACATGGTTGTGGAAGATTTAGGTGTAAGCCTTATAATGAAATTTGGGATCCATTTTGAGATATTTTTGCAAAACATGTGTGGTTTAAGATGCGTGTCATCATTTGTATAATCAATTCCTCCAGCAACATTTGTTGAAAGACTCTTTGGCAGTACTTGTATGGGGCTATTTCTGATTCTTTATTCTGTCCCATTTTTCTGTATATCTGTCCTTCTGTCAGAACCATACAGTCTTGTGTTAACAGTTGTGTAATAAATCTTAAAATTGAATGAAGCAATTCCTCCAACTTTATCCTGATTTTTAAATATTATTTCAGCTTTTCTTTTTCCCTTTCCAAATAAATTTTAGAATAATTTTGCTTTATTTATTTATTGTTTAGTAAATATCTTCAGGATAAAATCTTATTGGATTATAATGTGTAAATCTGTATATCACTCTGGGGAGAACTGGCACTCCTACTTTCTTTTGATTTACACGGCATATATTTCCATTCTTTTACTTTACTGTTTCATCATTCCGTTTTCTTTTTCTCGCATTCCTGTGGGTTACTAGAACATTGCTTTACACTCCATTTTGATTTATCCAAAATGGCTTTTTATATCTTTGTTAGCGGTTGCTCTAGGTATCATAATATATAATTTATTACAGTTTACTGATACAGACATTTCACCAGTTTAAGTGAAGTGTAGAAACTTTATCTTCTCTTATGTCCCTTTATACTCCTGTTTATAATGTAAGGATATTAAATATTTTCTTTACATTTACATTACACTGACAACCAGATCAGGAAATGATGTGATTTTTGCTTTAATAATCAAAAACAATAGAGAAAAGTCAAAAGGAAAAGAAAGTCGACTGTATTCACTGATATTTTAACTCTTGCCATTATTCTGTTTATAATATTGCAGAATTTTTTCTTTTACAATTCCTGTCTTCTCAGAGAATTTTTTTAAATCATTCTTTTAGGGTTGGCCTTCTAGTGACAGTTTTTTAGTTATGCCTCATTGAGAATATGCCTCTCGATTTCTATTTCATTATTGAAGGATCATTTCACCAGACATAGAACACGAGATTTACAGAATTTTCAGCATTTGAAAAATGCTGTGGCACTTCTGTCTGTCCTTCACGGTTTTCGATAAAAAATCTGCTGTCATTCATTTTTTTCCTCAGTAGGTAAAGTGTTTTCATATTGCTGCTTTCAGGATTGTTTTTTTATTCTTAGTTTTCACAGCATTGATTACAGTGTGTCTTGGCATAGATTTCTTCTTCGGGTTTTTGGTTTGTTATTTACACAGCTTCTTGAATCTGTTGGTTTATGTCACTTGCCAAGTTTGGGGAAAGTTTCAGCCATTATTTATTTCTTGGAGTACTTTTTAAGTGCTACTATTTCCGTTTTCCTTCTGGCACTCAAATGACACAAATGTTTGTCTTTTGTCATCATCCCACAGGTCCCTAAGTCTCTGTCCATGTTTTTTAGTCTACATTATCCTTGTTGTAGACTGGGTAATTTCTGTTGTTGTCTTCAGTATCACTGATTTGTTCTTCGGTCACCTCCATCTTGCTGTTGAGCTTATCCACTAAGTTTCTTTTAAAATTTCAGTTATTGCATTTTTCAGTTGTGAAATTTCTATCTGGGTTTTCCTTATATCTTCTATTTATTTTCTGATGCTTTCTGTTCATTATTTTTACATTTGTTCATAAATGTTCACTGAAGTGTTTTGATGATGGCTGCTTTAAAATTATCATCATATAATTCTCTTTTCATCTTGATATTAGCATCTGTTGATTGTTTTTTCTTATTCAAAGAGAGATGTTCATGATTTATATAATAACAAGTGAGGTTTTTATTGAAATTTGGATTCTTTAGGTACTGTGAGACACTTTAGTGGGGAAAGATTACTGATTACTCATTACTGTCAGGAAGTCGGAACTGTGAATTCTTTTGCCTTCACTGACATCTAAGGAAGGAGGGGTACCTTGTTCCTCTAGGATGGAAGTGAGATTTCAGCCTTCCACTAGGAGTGAGAAGGGGGCCTTGTTACCCTTCCCGGTGTTACCCCCCCAGGTGGGGTAAACGTCTCCCCACTCAGCTTTTTGTGCCGGTTGTGGGGGTGGGGCCACAGTGGTAGTGTTTGGCTGGAGTAGAACAGTTACTATCTAAATGTTTTTCTGCCTTACTAGATTATTTCTTTCATGGGAGAGAGTTTCCTGGATCTGAACTCACTGGTATTTCCAGGCTGTTGGCTTCTGTAGCACCTAGTCTGGAATATATGAGGCAACAAGAAAAAATCAGGAATCTTATTGGTGTGTCATACCTTGTGTCCCAAAGTTCCTAGTTGGTCTGCATTCTTCTCTTCACATTTCAGAATATTTTTCTGGTTTTTTAACAAGGCAAAATGTTGTTAGCTATATTTAGGGAGCAGAATAGGGGGAAATATGTCAACTACATCTTTCCAGAAGTGGATCTCCCCAATCATTGTTTGTTTAATCTAGTCATTACCCAAATACAGTCACTCACCCCCTTTAAATTGACCTAAAATGCTTTACAACACAAACATTTATTAGCCATTAGCCATTTTAATATGTGTATATAATTCAGTTGAGTCAAATATAATATATAGTGAAATATGCTATTATCCTCCCTAATGAGTTTTTCTTTTTGCCTTGACTGTTAAAATGCTCTATTTGGAATATTGATTCTCTTTTGTAGCAGTAGACATTTTTGTAGATTACAAATTTTGAAATATTTTGTAACCAGTTTTACCAAAATCAATTGAAAATGACACTGCAATGTTGAAAAAAAAATTTGTGCAGGACAAACAAATATGTCCTATACATTAATTTCATTTAAATGTCCGTTTATGTCAAGGCCACTGTTGTCTTTTTTATTTCTAAATATATCTTGCTATGTTTTGAAAATTCCTTTCCAACTTCCTATTTGATGTGTTAAAATACAGATTCCCAGCTGTAGGTACACTTTTTTTTGCTGGGCTTGGGAAGGATGAATTGTTTTACAAGACTTGAATCTCCTGTGTGTATAATTTAAAAAGTCAGTGTTTTCTATTATCTAGTGCCTTTAAATTCACATTTAAATAATTAAAAATTTAAAATACATTCTATAATGCTTAAATTTTTAATCCAGAGTACATTTTATTGAATTTAATTACATATTAGGCATATCCTTTGAGTTAACACAACAAAAAAACTTTAAACATTCTAATACAAACATTTTCTGTACTGTTTACATAATGCAGAATGGCGTTAGTGAGAATTTAGACATACATGTTAAAAAAAGAAAACCACAATTATTTGAAAATATGTTGTAATAAATCCACGGTGCTTGGTTTTTTTTTTTTTAGTAAAATTTATGGGCAAATTTCTATCTTAAAAGACACAAAAGCAGTTCACGTAATCATACTGTGTGATATTTTTGTAGCATTATGTACCATTACAGTTAATTACAAATACTATTAAGTCTAATATTTTCATTTGTTTATCAAATAATCTTTAAAAAATAATTTGTGCTAATTATATTCTGAAGTAAATTACAAATTAAATAGCAGAATCAATTTTTATGAATAAAAGTGCTTAAACATAATAGATAACACACCAAATAATACAAGGACTTTAACCAATACCATAAACAAATTTCACTAGCTTTCTCCCATTTGGGACATGAGAAATGAAGAAATAGGTGTTATAGGTTAATCACATGATCAAAAGTAATTTTGACAATATTAGTCATGAGTGAGCTTCACTGATTTCAAAAATAAATTTTATTATAAAGGCATAATCAGGCATTCCTGACTTATTGAGAATCATATGGATATTATCGTTATGACACATTAATCATGAAGATAAGCAAATCCAAAGAATTGTCCAGTTCATTTCACAGGCCATCAAAAATACAACTTTGCTTCCTAGCTTCTCTTACAACTTGTGAATCACATTTTTGAATGCTGATACATTTATAGTACTGCTGAAAAGTAATAAATCTTTAAGATTACTAAATTGTCTCATAGGCATCTCACCTGGCATTTACTAAGGATAGTTCTTTCCCTGAAGGTGAATTTCCAAGTGTTTATTATTCAGACTTAAGATGTTACTGCTGTGCCTAGGCTAGATTATCCATTCAATTCTTTGCTCCTACCTACAGGTAAAAATGTGACTTACCATCTGTTTTCCATTTGTCCTTATAAAATTATAAATAGAACTTTCTTTCATTCTCATCATTTGGATGATAAATTTTATGGTCACACTAGTTATTGAGAAGTAAAATTAGGGAAAAAAATAAAGACTCCAAACAAGCAAAAATATATTGATTCCTTAGTACCACTGCAGGGATAGCATAAATATGCCACAGCATAGGTTCTATAAGCCTTAAGAATAAAATTATGGAACTTATTATATAACTAACCATCTAAAGGAGTCAAATTTTTTTTAAAAAAAGACAGTTTATAGATAATAGCCTGATTTTTCTAAGACTCTCCTTAGTAGAAGGCCAAAGGTGTTCACCATAGTTGTTTAACCTAGACTCATTACGGAGAACTCCTTGGATTTCAATTCCCAGCTCCAAATACTTAATCTCTCAAGCTTGTTTACTCATGTATAACACAATATGTAATAGTTTCTATAGCATAAGATGATGTGGAAATTAAATGAGATAAAACATTTCAAAGTATTTAGCCCAGTACCTGTCACATGCTAAGCACTCAACAAATGTGAGTCATTACTATTTAACAATACGATATACCATCAATAAAGAAATCAGTTGATAAGCTGCACATGTAACTGACCTTCCAGATATACTGTAAATATATTCCTAAATATCATGTGAAAGAAATACACAGAGAGTTCCAGTTTTCTTTATATCTCTGCTAGAGAAGATAAATTCAGTTAATCAAAATCAAAGTAGATAACATACATATATACAATTTAAGATTCCAAAATAATTGAGTCATTCATCTATTTTTCATTCATTCAATAAATATTAATTCAGAGAAAGCTATAATAGGTCAGTGTGCCTTTTAATTAATACTAGAACACACACTTTTGAACTTGCTCCCACCTAAAAATGTTAATCGGAAGTACCTAATTCATTGCAAAACTTGTTCCATTAGAGAAGATTCATTTTCTATAAAGAAGTAGATTCAGTAAATAATTTTGCATAAATCTACTTAAATGCCTCAAAGATGAAAATCCAGGGAGTATGTGAGCAGAACTGACATTTCTTTTTTTATGTATCTGATTATCAAATACAAACTTACAGAGACCAAAGTAAAGATAAACTTACAGGGACCAAAACTAAACAATGAAAGCTTTCTAAAAAATATATTTAAGATAAAGTTTTGAATTGGATTCTGAGATATTCTAAGGTACTATGAGGTATTGGCAGGGAGGAGGAATGAGAAAGTTAGTGGAGTGGACACTAATATCTACAGTGCCATGCAGAGAACTACAATTGCTAAAATTCTTTACATATATATAAAGTCAACACATTACCATACTGAAATAAAGGAGAAAAATAAGGTTAACATTTGTACTGCTAATAAAAGATAAAGGACAATGGGAATTTAGATAAGTTGAAAGCAACATACCCTGTAGAATAGTTTAGGAGTCACAACTCTTTTTGCTCATTAGATTATTACACATTATTAAAATTCGACAGAAGTTTTTATTATATTGCTACTGTTTTTCAAAGAAGTGGAAGCAAACACTGAAGTTACAAAGGACTGGTTTATCTCTGTTAAAATATTTTGTTTCACTTCTGATGTCACAATTTAGCTTCTTCTTCTTTTTTTTTTTTAATTTAATTTTATTTTTTACCTTTACAATATTGTATTGGTTTTGCCATATATAGAAATGAATCCGCCACAGGTATACATGTGTTCCCCATCCTGAACCCTCCACCCTCCTCCCTCCCCATACCATCCCTCTGGGTCATCCCAGTGCACCAGCCCCAAGCATCCAGTATTGTGCATCGAACCTGGATTTCTAAAAATAAGTATAAATTTATAAAATTTTATTTTCACCTATACATTTATCCATTCACTATACATCCATGACATCTACAATGTACCTTCTCTGTGGTAGGTATGGGACAAGCAAATAAAATCAGAATCCAGGAAGGAGACACATAAAAGCATATGTATAATACAGGTAAATAAGCACAAAAAATGTGGAGTTATTTGAGCACATATGATGGTACAGAGTCAACTGGGAATGAGGGATCTGCCAGGAAGTAACATCAGATTCAAGTCTTGAAGGCTAAACTTGAGTTCATCAAAGGGAGGCACACAGTGGGCAGCACTCTGGACAGACTCTCTCTTTGTCAAGGCTAAATCAAGACAGTGAAGAAAGATTAGTGACTTGGAAAACTGCAGCATTAAGATATGGCAAAGGGAAGCCTAAAGAGGTCTGTCATGGGAACTGGCACATTATGCTCCATAGTGAGATTTGTGTTTTAGAAATATGGCCTGGCACCAATGCTAAAGGGGCATCTCAGGTGGTTCAGTGGTAAAGAACCTGCCTGCCAAGGCAGGAGATGTGGGTTCGATCCCTGAGGTGGAAAGATCCTCTGGAGAAGGAAATGGCAACCCACTCCAGTATTCTTGCCTGGAAAATCCCATGGACATAGGAGCCTGGTAGGCTACAGTCCATGGCGTTGTGAAGAGCTGGACATGACCGAGCAATTAAGTGCACACACACACACACAAAGCAATGCAAAAAAATGGATTAACAGTAGATGAGGCTGATGTAGGAAAATCAAGACCTTAGCTGTTGCAGCTGGTGAGCATGGAGGTAGGGGAGGCAATGAGTGGATTGATGAGCTGTTAAAGAGGACAAAGGAACAGAGATTCACGACTAATAAATATTAGTTAATAGAGGAAAAGAATATGGCACAGTGAACTTTAGGTCTTGGCCTGGGTAACTGGATGCTAAGAAAAAAAAAAAGAGAGAAAAAGACTACAAAGTGAAGATTTACATTAGAGCATAAACTGAATATGAAAATATCTGGGAATTTAAGACATCATTAAATCTACTTAATATGCAGCAAAACTGTTAGCTGGAAAAATGAAGAGAATTCCCAAGGTGTCTAATATATAAACGTGGCGTAATTTTCCTACTTCAGCTTTTCTGCTTACTCTGTATTTTTAGTCAATTTACAATTGGTCATTTTTAGTTAATCCATTCATTTCCATGAGGTTACTTAATGGAAGCATTCCATTTTTTAACCTAACAGTGGTGAAATAATTTTCTGGAGGTTCCCCAGAGAGACTCTGAAAAGTCAAAATTCAACTTTAATTTCCTTTAATTTCCTGAGTACCTTTTCTGCTTAAAGTTACTGAACTTAATTTTCTTTGCTAGGAAAAATAGCAAACACTGACACTTAAAATTTCAATTTACTACATAAATATTTCAGATTATTTTACATTGGGACAGCAATTTTTCTTTTTGAGAACCATTTTAGTCTAAATAATGGTGGTAAAATAGAAGAGTACATACTGCATATGAGCTACAAATTGTATGGGGATTTGTATATATCTAGTCACAAATGCATTTGAATTGGATTTAGTCAAAAAGCGGGTCTGACTAACTTTTCATTGAATTCAAATTGTTCAGATTTTTTTTTTTAAAGCATGTTTTTTTTTCTTTTTTTTTTTCTTTAATAGAAAATTATTTAATTAGTATACATGTGTTCCCCATCCTGAACCCTCCTCCCTCCTCCCTCTCCACACCATCCCTCTGGGTCGTCCCAGTGCACCAGCCCCAAGCATCCAGCATCGTGCATTGAACCTGGACTGGCATCTCGTTTCATACATGACGTTTCACATGTTTCAATGCCATTCTCCCAAATCTTCCCACCCTCTCCCTCTCCCACCGAGTCCATAAGACTGTTCTATACATCAGTGTCTCTTTTGCTGTCTCGTATACAGGGTTATCGTTACCATCTTTCTAAA